>NC_052672.1:15799320-16108301 GCF_016802725.1 Solenopsis invicta | reverse complement strand
CCGTTTCTGTGCAAGCGTTCATAACAGAAACCGAAGGAAACTGCTGAAAGGAATCGAGGAGTAAAGGGAGGAAAGGCAAGAAAAAGAAAGAGTTAGTCCGCCGTCGGGAAACGTGTCGGCGAGGAAAAGAGAGAAAGAGAGAGAGAAAGAAACAGCCGATGTCTCGGACAATGGAGGATCTATATTATTTTTCTCCGCTTTGCGCGCGTGTATACATGGCTGTGCGAATCTATATATTATTTACTGGCTAGATTATTTTTCCTTCGTGTTTCAATCCTTTGAAAAATTAACACTCGAATATAATTAATTCGTCGATAATATTATAGAAGAACTTGGATTTGAACGGGATAAAAAAATGCAACAAGATGAACAAAAATTATATATCTCAAATAATTTTGAAAATTCTAAAAACGCATTCTTTTCTCATTCCGTAATAAGTAATTACAGATTTCAATTAGAATTGTTACAATTGATTTGATTTTCTTTTCCGATATCGTCCTCCCGAAATAGAAATCAGTGATTCGCTCGGAAATTCTGCTTGTCGTAGACATGCTAATTAGACCATGTTAATCCATGTCGGATAACCAGTGTCGAATAACTAGGGGGTTGGTTACCACTGGAACGAATGGCCGTCCGGGAAGTTGGTGCTAGTTAATACCTTTAACGGTCATGTCATAATTTATGCGGAGCGAGACCTTAACTGAATTAAACGGAAGTTGCTCAAGCGACATTGTCATTTCATTCAATCGATGTAAAATTCATCTTAAATTTGATTCACATTTCAAAACCTCTTTATTTATTTACTGAATCGCAATATTTTAGTGATAAAGTTAATAACCTTTCATGTATCCGTTAAATGAATACTTACTAATTTTTTTATTAAAATTTATTAATATTTATTAACATTTATTAAAATAAAAATTATTCTTTTATTTATTCGATAGCCTTGATCACTTCATATCATTTAACTTTCTCTTGAAAAACGTAGGCAAATAGTTCAATAACATGACAAATCTTCTTACCATTTCCATGTAAACTCGGCTTAACAACAAGAAACGAATCGTTCCTTCTTCTTTTCGATTTGTCTCGTGTCATTGCGAGAGTGCTGTCGCAATGACTGATTCGTCGGGGGGAGGGGGCCGACTTTTATCTTTCCCCGAATAAAAGAGCAGAACACGACGTGCGTCGTGTCACCCAAGCCTCGGGTTTTAGATTTATTCGTACGACCGTCAGAGCAGATCTGTAAGTCGTTGTGTGGGATCGTGCGAGTGATCGACCGACTTTGGACGGGCGATAATGAAATTGCTGTAGAAACGAAGGACATGTAGAGCTGATTCTATCGTGTACAAATGCACCATCCGTGACACTTTCCAATTTAATTTAGCCATTTTATTTGATTTACTCGATCCAATACTTCAAATTCTTAACAACTACTTTATATCAGATGTATTAGAGTAAAATAGAAGGTCAGCTCGAATGTTTAGCTACGAATACGGCACGTTTTTAATTATTTTTGTTTTCATACATGATATTGGTTTATGTTCTTTTATTATGATTTAAAATAGAAAACTTTTCATATACAAGTCAGTTTCTTGCAACATTATCTGTGATGCATTTCACATTTTACAAGACTTTGGTCATTGTCCATTGCACGCATACGCACAACGAATATGATTCTGCTATGATCCATTCCCATCTCCTTTTTAAGTTCCCCTTCATCAATATTAATCCCGTACAATCCGAGACCCGCCGGCCGGCGAAAAGAGGGATCGTTCTAGATGTGTCACTGAGGCGACACGATCGTCGCCTCCTCCACCCGCCCTTGACGAAAAAAGGAACGAAGGCGGGGCAGATCTCCCACGATCCTACGGGTACCTGCCACGCTGAGGGATAAGGGAAGATTAAGCGAAACCTTAAGCGACCAAGTCGTTTTTAGCTTATACGGATTGGGGGATGGGCGCCAAGGTTTCACGGAGAACGCAGGCCCGAAGCACAACGTAAACCTATGAGGGAGAAAAGGAACCCTGGAGCGCCAAGACACGCTTCCACGGGTAAAGAGAAGGGGCATGGTCCTGCAGCATGCGACCATGTATCTGTATGTGTGCGTGTGTATGTATATATGTTGTTTGTGCGCGCGCACGCGCGCGCATGTATGTGTGTGTGTTGTGCCCCGTAAAATACGAGCATGCCGGAGTTAAGCCGGCTATAGATCGTAGAAAGCGGAGAGAGAAAGAGGCGGTGCGCACAGCGGCGAGGGTGAGGGCTTGTGCAACCTCACCTTTCGAGGGAGAGCTACAGGAGTCTGCTCTTTCAACTCCGGAATCTTCTTACGTTTCGCCGGTTCCGACTGTCTTTCTAGACGCCCTTGTCTCTATCTATCTGTCTTGCACTCTTTCCTCCCTCCTCCGTGTTTGCGAGAGAATCCGCGACTTCTTTGTGCAATTGCTTCTGCTGTTGGAAATACTCGCGTGATGCTTGAGATCACAATATCGGTGGTCTGAAACAGTTCTCTTCTACTCTCTCTGGCGACTGATCTTTAATCCTCATTAGGGCCAAATTTTACTATTATGATACGCAGAATAATTATTATTTGAGCTACAACTTTAATCTAGCAAAGTTAACTAACAAAATTCTTATTACAATTACAATATTTAATCTAATATTTGAACCGTTTATTATTTAAAAAAAAATAAAGATTAAATAAGAATTAGTTATTGAATTTTTACAAATTAAATTTAAAGAAATTTATGAAAATTGTAAGTACCAATTACAATAAAATCATTTAATAAATGTGAATTTTTCTTTTAATCCTGTTAAGATTATAAAATAATTTTAGAGACAGTTTGTGTTAATTTAACTTTTTTTTCTCAAATTTGATTCTCGCGTATCAATGTTATACTACAAATGTTATAAGTTTATCATACTACAAATATAATTAATTATCGCATTAATTTTATATAAATTGTTATTATTTGAGACGCTTACGCATCTAAAATGCATCTAAAATGCATCTTGCTCATAGTATCGTAATACATCTTCAGAAGGATATAACATTCCATTCTTAACTTGCGAAACACTGCGTGCAAAATAATTTCTAAAGTATGACATTCTCGTCTGTCTCCAAATGCATGCTTTTCTCCTCGAGAAGATTCGAGTTGAGTACAAAAGTTCAGACGTTTGCGCGCGCACGGTGATACAGATTAATGTCCCTCACGGTAATACGGATATGACTAAATCCGAAACCGTCCATTAGCGACGCCGCAGTAGGAAGAAAATGTCGCGCGGTTCTGTTTTCACAGGCGTCTCGGTCGTTATTCATTCGTCGCTTTTTCTCGTCCTCTTAGAAGCATTCCTCCCACAGCGCTCGTTAAGCCAATCATTTTCGCGACCGGATGGTTGGCCGTCGTGAAAAATCTCTTCTCGTTATCCACTCGCCATAAAAATATCTCGCAAATAATACCCGTGTCCACGCGCACGCGCTTGCATTTAAGCGACAAAGAAGATTGATTAGCTAGTTATATTAAGAGTTGACGTTGCGTACGATTGTAATACGAATGTAAACTTCTATAAACTGTCTCTTTTTAAGTTTGTATAACTTTTTAGATAACCAAACTTTACGAATTTCTTGCATTTAAATAAGAATATTATAGCTGCATGCTCGTCCATATTAAATGCATCAGAAAGTTTCTAACTTTGTTACAAAAGTTGATGATTATAATTTAATTTTTCTTTACGCGTTAATCGCGCTAACTGCGAATGTCTGTATTTTCCATGGAGAAACGTTTACGGAACGACTGCGCGAGTGTTTTTAAAATTTAAATCTAAATCGAATGCAATTCGAGCAGCTGTGGCTCTCACAGCAGCGTATTCGACTTTACGTAATCTTGATGTTACTAAATCTCATTGCTAAACGTAGGTTAAACGGGAACTTCCGCTGCAATATTTACAGTAGGTTACTGTAAATACGAACAATGCGAGAAGGGCGTTTGTCGTGGTTATTACAAAATATTACGAGATATTGGCGGCTCGTGTAACGGTAGTGACATAAATTTTGATTTCGCCTGAAAGGGCGTCACTTTTACCGGTGCACGGCAGTTGCATTTGCCCGCGCGTCACTCAGCCGGTATGCGTGAATGCACGCGGATGCATGTTCGTGTGTATACCTTCGCGCACACGCAGCCGATCCTCCTGCACATTCGCATCCGGTTGAAATGGATATTAATGCGCTTGGCGCGGATGCCATGGCGTGATCCGGCCTTAAATTCTATCTTATAAATGTGCGATGACCGCGAGACTGCAATCCTCGCAAATATCACAAATGCCGCCAATCCTGCTGCGCGCTGCGTTTCGCGGCACGCGAAAAACGGGATGGCCGCGTGAATTAAAATCGACGCCGCGCGTCCGTGCGCGTCAGCTCCCCCAGTCGGCATCGTTTATTTACGTTTTTTTTTTTTCTGACGGCCGTTTATCGTGCTCGCGTCGACGGTAGTCCGATAACTTCATTTACGCTCGTGACCGTCGACGTTTCAGCATTCCCTTTGCGCCGGCAGCGCGCCAGCGTTTACAGCGATTTCGTTATCAATATAGAGACATTAATGACCGTGTCGATGGCGCATACGCGAGTACTCGCACGCGAAGCGATCGGACGCGTTTATTCAACGGGGTCGTGATTGCCGGATCATCCGCGGATTACCATGCGTAACTACGACGCTGACGTAATGCCGGCTTATCACGAATTTAATATCGCGCGATATGGAAAATGGAAGGAAAAAGATGTCGAAGGAGACGTGTGTAATTGTGTCGATAATGCCGAGGGTGTCGTACAGGAGTCGTTGAATTTTAAAGCAGCCCGGCAATAATAAACCACTTTTCAATCGAGTCCGCGGAACGAGTCGCGTGATTATTATCCGCGTTTATATCGTCGCGATAAGAACGCGCGTATTCCGCGAAGAGGCGATATTTGATACATTCTCGACGGTAAAGAGGAGGAAGAAGCGTGGAACGACGTAACGGTCAAGCTTAAACAGCTCTATCTGGAGTTGAAAAAAAAGGATTTCGCGGTATGCATTTGCATGAGCCGCGCGCGCGCGCGCGCGCGCGCGTACAGTCCTTCTGATACCATTTTACGGCGAAAAATTACGTTTCGCGCGCTCACGTGTGTTTCGGTCGCTTTGCACATTTACCCGGGATAACGCGGATATCCGGGCGGTGATTCCGCGCGGCAATTATGATAAATGCTTGCTCAGCGAAACCTCACATATCTCGCTCGCGTTACATCCAAGTTAATACATTATTCCCGCGCGCCCGAATGAATTCTTTCGGCCGTGTCATGTCTGTGAAACAACGATGTCGAAAGTCGTGATTGTTATTTGAAGCGAATTTCTATGATTCATTCTTGGTGACCAATCCTGAATGCAACATGCACCGCACGTTGGATAAACAAGTTTTTGTTTATACATATCGTCAGAAAGGAGCTGCATAGTCTAACGCAATTTGACAGATATTCATGGCTTTTTGGAAATGAAAGATTGGAAATATCTCGTTTTATCTCGTTTTATCAATTCGAAAATTTTAATTACGCTGAATCGTTTAGCTATCGCAATAATGTGAATCATTTAGAATGAAATATCATGTACGCATGTTGGATGATTCATCGCTGTACGATTAATCATAGTGAGCGAGAACGGATAACAGTTGTATTTGTTTCATTGTTTTAACATGAATGATTATTTCTGCGTAAATACTGTTTACATTTGTTCTCTCTCTCTCTCTTTCTCTTTCTTCCTTGTATCTAGAATGATTCATTCAGTCAACTGCCACGTATGTTAAAGCGAATTATTTGTTTACAGTATGAAAAATCATAAGAGGCTAAATATTACATTTCAGAAACAGACATTCTAAAATTAATATTTATTATTACTTGTATTATTTTGTCGATTTGCTTTTGATTGTAGTCTACATTTCTACTTTTTTATACTGTTTTATACTTTTTTTATGCTGAATATGCTTTATTGCAACGAAATAAATTAATAAACAAAAAATTATTTTGTAAACTTGCTAATATAAAGTATTAGTATAATATTCAATATTTTTTAATGAATCTTTATGACTGTATTTGTTTTGCAACATATTCAATATTTGTAATGTTTGTAAAAATATTTTTTTTTTCAATTCTATGCTTTACGTGAACTCTTTTATGCAGTGCAGAATATGAAACATTCGGCGTTTGTAATAACTAAAAATAAATACACAGAATATTATTACTCGTAGAAGTACTCCGTGTATAATTCGGCATTAAATTTCACTACGCGTGCGAGTTCGACCCGGCAATACAACCCTTTCGTGGATGTTTGTGCGTGAGCGTGCACTATAAAAGTATTTCGTGCACGCACGTGACACATATGACAGCTCCTTCTCACACTTGGCTCGAGCTTGAGTATAATTTTACGCGAGAAAAATGGATGATGTAGAGTGATAGGCATTCGATAAGCGAAACCCTACTTGAACTTTTTATTTATTGTTTATAACAGATTCCTAATTTTCTAAACGCTTACGTATCACATATTAATAAGCTACTTGCATCACTTACATGCTACAATAAGTAATATAAACATTTTTAAAAATATAAAACACATAGAGGCACTTGTTAACTATCTTGAAATCTTGTCATTTTATCAGTCTACATCTTATTATTATTCTAGTACAATTATATGTCGATAGCATCACGTTGCAGAGTTTCTCAGAAAACGTGAAACAATTTTTGGCGTTCACACATGTATGTGTTTCCGTACAGTAAGAAGAGAGCTTGTCCGACTCGCTTCGTCGAGTCGAACTAGAAATTCCACGATTTCGAAGATTTCTTCTCAGATTTTTCGCACACCTACTGAACACACGCGTGTAACAAACGCGCTTTTTTACGATGGTAGGTGATTTGGTTGTAAAAAAAAAAGAGAAAGGTAAAAGAACTCCGAAGCGATACTTAAAAAATCGGAGCAATAGTTTTCACGCCCGACCTGGTTTTCTCACTGGGGGATGTAAAAGTTTTGTCGCTCCGCTGATTTTCACACAGGACAGTATTTTTGTGCAACTCGCGAAACGATAGCGTGGATGTTTCTTATTACGTTGATGAGCCAGTGCGATAACGCCGGCGATCGTGGAAAAACATGTTTGACTCGAGAACGCGCGCATCTTTTTTTCACTTTTGCTAGGCGATTTGCGAGGACGTGTTTTGCATGTTGCGCTTGTGTTTATGCACAGTCTATTTCAAAGCTCGTTTTTTTAAGCTGTACGTAAACTGTAAAAATTACTAATATGAGTACATGCGGAATAAATATACGACATTAGTTAACATTACTTTACTCGTTAATGTGAATAATACTATGCAATTGTATTAAAATTATACTGGCTGATAAAATTACGTATATAATTACATGTCATTTTCACTTGAGAGCCTATGAGACTGTATACGAATGTAATTTAATTTAAAAAAAAAAAAACTTAATAGCGAATCACATTTAAGCTTTTGAAGTAGTTAACTAGTTAGTTTAGGTGGCGAGTTGCATAAGCTTTATGCAGACTATGGGATTTTCCTCAGATTGATCTCATTTCGGTAATTCCTTCGAGAAGAATATTCATCTTTTAAACTTTAAAATGTCACGGTGTTGCATTACGCATGCCACAGCAAGACTACTGTTTCTAGCGTGCCATAATTGAGAATCCTGCGTTTGGGTTTTCTCTCCTTCTCTTTCTCTCGCGCCATAGTTAAACGCGTATTTCCGGAACACGGAATAATCTGGGAGCGCACGTAGTAAATTTTCAGCGCACGTTAGGTGAAATATAGGAGAAGACAGGCAAGGAAAGGGTGGAGAGAGAACCGGCGCTTACAAGCTCTTCCCTCGTGTTCTTCCAAGATTCCGGACACGTAACCGTCTTGCAGCTCATGCACCGAGTCCCGATAGAGAGCCTCGTGAATGGCAGCAGAAATATCGGGCCATTGTTCTTATCGCCGCTATCGCGGCCATGCCTTCGTACCTCACTATTAATGCGAGTTATGTAATAGATTTCTGAAATGCTTTTGACGTAATAGCTTTTGGCGAAACAATCATTGATGCACGCAGGAAACTGCATGCAGAATCATTGCGTGTATCTCTAATGCATTGTCGAATTGGCTTATGCAAATTGATTGCTATTGATTCCACGTGTTGCTGTCAAAATTTCGACAAAAATTTACTGCGATCGCTGGCGCTGATTCAATCGTTAAAATTTTATTAGAGGTTGATCATAATTTTAATGTTATGTTATTTATAAGTATAGCTTTGGAAATATCTTTTGGATTTAAAAGTAAATTATTAATATTTGCTTTTTTCATACGTATACAATTTTTTTAACTCATTGAAGATTGTTTCAAGATTTTACGAAGACTTTAATTTTTAACATAAAATTCAATTAAAGGTTTTTCAACCGTAAGTTACCATTCTCGAAGCAAAATAATCAAATAAAATGTTACTTTCTTCCATTACTGATTAATTTTAAATTTCTTTTAACGCAAAACTTATTAATATCTGAATATTGATATTTTCAGTTTAAACAACGAAAATTTTCATATCGGATAACTAATGATATATGATTGGTTATTCGTAGAACGCTGATGACGTCACAATGAAAGAAACTCGAGGCACTTAGTTTATAAATGATCGGGAAGCGTAGTACAAGTGTAGAAACGGGAAACCAACTGATAATATAATTTTGCCGAAGGTTTCGTCTTCGATGTCGCTCCTCTCTTTATCGAAAGTATGTATTCCTAACCAAGGAAGCTATATCAGAGGGGTGGTAACCGCCTCAAATGGATAACAGGAGTCGAGTAACCAGATCCATTCTCCCCCTCGAATAGCGACTCACTTGCTTGCCAGCTCGCTCGTCCGACCGTCTGAACGCTCGTATTTTTGGCCTTATCGACCTTAGCTTCCTGCTTGGTTATTACTGATATAAAGTCGCGTTCTAGACTGTCACGTGAATTCATTACAAACTACTAAAAATAGCATCATACACGTGATTAAAATTTAATACATACAAAACTAATTTATTAGTAAATAATAAACATATTAAATTTTTTAATTTTAAAAAGATGATAACTCTCTCAGCGAAACTTTTTTACAAAAATCAAATTTTTTTAAAATAACTGTTTTTTTTTAACAAAAATTTGAGATGTTATTTGACAAATGCTGGATTCTTTTTTCATAGTTTAATTTAAAAAAGTTTAATTGAAATAAAAAAAATATGATTCAAATATCATAAAATATTAGGAAATATAACTGCATATATCTGTATATAAAAGTGTACAGGTTGAAATAAAATGAAATGATGAGACTACAACAACGTCCCAATATTATCACTGAGGTAGCAAAACAATTATTACAATTGCCAAAAGCGATGACGAGTGTTTTTATGAGATATGAATGACGCTTCCGAGTATCTGCTCCATTTCTTGAAAGAGATAAACTATAGATGTATATTTTTTCGATATAACAGATACTCGAGGCGATAATCATGTTTTAACACGTGATAGTAATTCAGGGTGAAAATCGTAAGTCAATACGAGGGTGATAGCAGAGCCAATGATTCATAAAATGATGATTCGTAAGTGGTCACAGGTTTACATCCGCTGATAGGACTTAAGTCATTGTAAACAATAACAGATAGATATGAAAGTTAAAATATTGCCAAAATAATCATGTACATAACAAATATCTCAACATATATATTAATGTGCGATGAAATATTTATGACAGATAAACTATCGTAATTGTGATATTGAGATTACAAATTATCAAATTTGTATTATAAGAATTCTTATATTTTATGACAAAAGCTGAAATTGCAACGCAATAAAAAATGATTAATACTAAGAAGGTTGCCGATTACGCACACGTGGCGGCATAATTGACTTTCTCACAAATTCTTGAATTGACATACATGACTACAATAGCTACATAGAAACTAAGAGACTTGCGAAGTTGACACTTGAACGATATCGAACGATTCTACAAACGAGACGAATGATTTGTGACTAATTAGAAATTTCTGGCACGCGCCGCAAGTAGGTCCTTGGCATCCTGTCCATTCGTCCACCTCGTATCCTCGAGAGGATCTTTGACTTTTCCGACTTCCACAGGGAGTCAGTGAAGTATCAAGGGTATACGAGGCTATACGAATGCAGCGACCGAACGAGGAGGATCCTCAGGCTCTGAAGGACTATCGATTCGACGGGTCGCCAGCCAATCCATTCGGTTCAAAGGATCGGGAATCGGGATCGAGACGGAAATCCCTTGGTGAAGACAGGCCGCAGGATTCCGTTGGTTCGCGTTGCTTTCGTACCCCGGTTCCACTGAAATCCCTTTTACGGCGTGTCCTTCGACCCCTCCGTGCCCGTAAACCTCACAAATTACGTCCCGAAGGGCGAGACCGAAAACTTGGTGGGGAGCAGGTGCACGAATTCCGTAGCACACACGTGAAACGTGTATGCACGCGCACGTGCGCATTACTTGGTCTCTTCCCCGCGTTTCTCTCGCCAAGCCGACGACCTTCTCAGAAAACCAGTACACCGCGCTGGGGTGAGAAGAGGGCTGCTCCCACGCGACACCGAGTATTATATTAGCATAATATCTGCACCCGATGCTCCTGAATACATCGCTTGCCACCGAGTTTAGGAGAGAGTTTTGGTCCCATCTTCGGAATCGCCATTTATTATCGCGTACGCCAACCAGGAGCTTTCACTAGTATGTAGATTGCAATTTGCCAAATTTAACACAATTATATTCCAAGTCTGTTGTATTTGTCGACATTTTTAAGAAGGCACTTTCCTCGAAGATTGGTGAGACAAATTATACTTGAAGAAATTTCATCGTACCTCAATATATTTTTTTTTTTTTTATTAAAAAAATAATATAAAATTTTGATCTCTCTTATTAATACCTGTTAACAGATTAAAAATGAGAAAAAAATGAAGGAAAGAGAATTAAATTAGGAGTAGTTACACATTGTGCGGCGTTAATCACATATTATGCGACGTATAGTCTTATTACGTTTTACGGTAACTACATTGCGTAGTCTACCACAAGGTATATAGACGGCGATGATTACCTGCGTGTTCACCGGCGATTTCGTGGAGGATCGTTTGAACGCGATCCTACGCTCCCGGACCGCGAATTTATAGTAAGTAGACTGCAAACAGCGAAAATTGCACCCGTCGGTGCTCTAAGAAATATCGTCTTCTACGCAACCCTTGATTTATGCGCACGTTGTCGCACTGTGTTTATGCGGTTCTCTTTGCCGCGCCGAATATCTACTCCGCTTTAAGCGTAAACGCGGAGATGATAAATGGTTCGCGCCGTGATTCTCCACGAAATTAGACGCGGGAATAGTTCCGAGATTATCCCAGGTGAATTTACTTAGCCTAAATATAAGATACGATCTTATGCAACCGTTTTTAGAATGACAATTCGTCTAACGTGGACACAGCCACCGTGGTCGAAAAAATATTTATGGAAAATTTTTACTTATTAAATACCGTACTTTTACTTTAAAGTTTCGAAGTTATTTTGCACATACGATGCATTTCTCTTAAGAAAACATAATTTGTAAATTTTGAGAAAAATTTATTCAAAATAAAATGCGAGTTTTTTTTAGGAGTTTTCTTCACGTATTATAACGCATCCTATAATTTTTGTAAAAAGAAACTGGTCGTCCTTTTTTCGTGTGAAGATAAGTGAATGAACCGTGCTGCATTAAGTTGAAGCAAGTAACGCGTTGCACGTCATGAATCTCTTCCATGGAAGTGCGCGCGGTACCGATTTTAACGCCTTCGTTTAGTCGTGGGTCGCGGCTTGTAGCCGTCGTAATTTCGCATAAGGCGATTACTCGCCGCCGGAAAATGAAACGTTAAGGAAGTGAGCAGCTGGAACGCGAGCGCCGCCTCCTATTTTACTCTCTCGTTCACCTCCCTCTCACCATTTTCCAGCTACGTTTCACCGGGCCGCCGCGCACGGCTCTCCTCGACTCTGCACGCTCGTAAACTACCGGCGTGCACTTTTTGCTGCCGTCTAAATATTTTATACTTCGGACGCAGGCGGTGTTCGGCTCTCCGCGGGCACTTTCCGCACGCCGCGCGCCGCGCCGCTCGGCTCAATAATTGAGCAATGCTAACTTATCGGCGTACTCTACTCGACCAACCCCCGAGTCCCACTTTCCTCTTAGGATACGAGCTTGATACCCGCGAGTATAAGTGCCACCGAGACACTGCTCGAAATATCACAACAGCAACGACGACGACCGTCCTGCGCGCGTGGTGGAAGATTATTTTCTGGATATCAAGCGAGGAAATGCGCGACAAGCGTTACCGGCGATCCGGAGAACTCGTGTATTTATCACGCGGCCGAGGAAACAGGCAGTGGGATTTGAAATAGAAATTGACAGTTTGTATGCACTAAAGTACTATAGAATATATCTTGATAGAAACAGATTTTTTAGTTCCGCATTCTATGGCAAATACATCTTTTTTTTTCTTAAAGCCAAAGATAAACTAGATAAAAAAAATAATTATTTATTACAAGTATTATTCATGTTTACTATGAAATATTTTGGTTAAATATCTATTAAAGCTTGAAGTCTATTTTAATATAATTGGAATAATTGAAAGTATACGCTAGATAATTTCGTATTCCGATTTTCAGTATTTTCAGATGAAAGAATATTATAGTAAAAGAAAATTCGAGAACTTTAAAAGATATTGTCAGAATTTTGTTCACATACTTTACAAGCACCTGATTGTAGCCTATAAATTAATCAGGTGTTTTCATAATAAATTTTAAACTTTAAATTAAAAAAGTCCAATGTTTACAAGTTTAAAGATTCCTTTTATTTATAGAAATTATGTATACGAAGATTACATTCGTTCCAAAGATTAAACGCTGAAATAATTGATTATCGTAAATCGTCTACTTGGCAGGTTGATGTCAAGTTCGATGCTTCTCTTCGAGGCCGTCACGTCAACTGTACGACCGGTTCTCTGTAGGCTCTATGTGTAGTTTACGACTGCACTTCCGTTTCGCCCCATATCCGGATCTCGCGAGTATTTGGCTGCCGCTGCGTGTATACTGGCGCTCATCCATGATATTTCACGATATTTATTATCGCGTCAAGCGTACCCTCTCGTGCATCCTGTCGTCCGTTGGCATCTCTCAACCGTTATCGTATATCCAGAGAGCGCGACGCGTTTGTTATTCTGAAAATTATAATTGTAACGTCCTGCTCGTGATTTTGGACCGTGACGAATAGTTGACGAAAAATAATCGAGAATATAGTTTCTTTTTATCATTTTGTAACAATGTGAGATATTTAGTATATTGTAACATGACTGTTTAGGATCAGGACTGTTTGTATAAATTACAGATGAAAAGAAATTTGACGTAGAAGTTGTACAAAACACTTGAGTAAAGTAAGGTAATTTTGCGTAAGCACATAAAATTACAAAATTGATTGCCTTTGCGATATAATTATTTTAGCGCACAGTGGCTAATTCCTAATAAACACTTTTCGACACTTGGGCGCTTATCGGCGCGCTATTGTGCATAGGCTCGGTTGGAGTAAAACAGTCACGGCGCGCATCGTTGCGTTTTAAATCACGGGCAGTTTACAGCCAATGAATGTAATTTCCCTATTCGGTAGCCTATGTCGTCGGAATTACATGTTTATCAATTACAGCTTGATTACCTTCGCTCAACGGAGTACGATATTACAGCTAGTTTACGTGCATACGTGCGTACGTGCGTATGCGCGCTGGGTGGAAGCTAACTGCGTCACCGGCTACGTTTCATTAGCGAAATTGGATTGCCTCAAATCGAGTAAACGCGAATCTACCCCTTGTCGATTGTACGTTGGCGAAACGTTTCCGATCCCGCGTCGAACAATTTTTTCCTCCTCCTCCGCCTCCTCCTCCTCCTCCTCCTCCTCCTCCTCCTCCTCCTCCTCCTCCTCCTCCTCCTCCTCTTCCTCGTCTTTCTCTTTCTTCTCCTTCTCCTCTTCCTCTTCTGCCTCCTTCTCTTTCCTGCACGTATCGCGCGAATACCCGCGCGAAAATTGCATCGAAAGTTCCTCTCGCGCGCGGCTTGTTTGCTCGCGAGAGACTCATCTAACCAATGGATTTTCTCCGAGAAGTATTCTCGCACCGTTCCCGTAAAAGGATTCCCCGCCGGTGTAACCACGTTTCCGCTTTTCTCCGTTTCGTTTCCCGTGCAGACGCAGAGCGCATGCGGCCGTGCGCGCGACCATGATTTTTATTCGCAGCGCGTTTGCGCAAACAATTTTTAATTTTGGCACTGGTATGAGATAATCAAATTTGTTTAAATTTGCTTTTCTGCAAATGAAAGATATATCCGCCGGGATATTTAAAGCAAGTGAGATAATTGAAACTGTATATATGTACAATATATGTATCCGCCACTGTATATATGGATTCGATTATATCTTGCGCTTTGAATTTTTTTTGGTTTAAATATAATTCGAGTAATATTTTAAGATTGTAAAAGGATATACGAAGCGACGGAGTCGCAATTAATGAGAAATCGTGTTACATCGAACGTATATCGATAACCACTTTAAAATGAGAGTAATACAAAATATTTAGAGAACGTTGATTTATTTCATAATACTTTAGATATTTTGTGTCGAGACGCGAACGTGTCAAGTACCAGAAGATACCAAACGCCGTCGTGATCATTTCCTACGAATAATTAGTTGCTATCACCGCGCGCGATTAATTAACTCTCGTGATTAACGATCGTAAATACATCCACTGTTTATTGAAGCAAGTATTTTGTGCGATTTATTTAATCACGAAAGAGACGGGGACGGGAGTTATAAATTATTGCTTTATCGCGATGTTATACGGGTCATAATAATTTCTTTAACAATTAAGTTCCAATATATCTCGCAATTCGATAGCATTAATTAATTAATTCTTATATTAATTTAAGTAATTTTTAGATTTTTTATAGCACATTTATTTTTATTTACTGTAAAGTTGACTTTATATTACTTGAAACAAATGATATCCTTTGTCCCACATCCAGTCCAATTTATGTAATAATATAATATTTAATAATTTTATTTCATATCTATATTTCAGAATATTCAACGACAATAAAGTTTTCGATCGTTTTTCAATTGTTCCTCTTGATGCAATTAATTGAATACATTCTGTAAATTAAAATGAAACTGTTAAATAGTTTACGTTTCAAGATATGAAACTTTATTCTCTGCATTTTGCTCGATACGCTTTCAGATACGAAATTCGTGTAATGATTACAAATCTTACTCGATTACATATTGTCTTATTAAATACTTGGCAAAAAGCTGAAAAAATTGTTGTTTTCGATAATGTACGTGCAATATAAAATATCTATGACCGTTTTATGTGGTTACGGTGTTGGAATTACGTCGAGCAAGGTGCGGTAACCGCAAGGGTGATACAGCGAGATTATATACACGACCACTTGGTGGTACGTAGTACGAAGGATCGACAGGAGAATAACCGAGGCTCATAAATTGTTGGACGTAGCGCGAGAACAAAAGCGGCATACGAATGTACCGGAAATCACTTTAGTTTTAGAAGTTAGAACAAAAAAAACAAGAGTTTTTACTAATACTTTTTTACTCTTTTATGCAATTACTTAACACTAAAAATTAACAGATTTTAGATTTTTAATTTGAAATTACAAATAGGTAACAAGATCTTGTTTTCAATTAATTTTAATTATTGTTTCAATAAACGAAAATTATAAGTTAATTAAATTATTAACAGAATTTGTATATTCGAAAAGTTTGCATTTGTCTCTCTTAGAACATTTTAATATTTTAGATTTTTTTCGACAAATTATTTTAAATATCGGATAAAAAACGACTAATTAATGGGATCGCGAAGAACAAAGCTACTTAAAGAAGAAAGAAGAAGAGTAAATAATCAAAACAGAGTGAAAGAGAAGCCTTCGCGGTTGTGGCGATTTCCCGCGCGGGCAAGGGGGCGACGGCGGCGCAGCGGGTAAACAGTGCGGCTGTTGAATGATAAAATTCGGGCGTTAATCAGAATCTTGTTTCCACGGCGGGGTTCTCTAACGAGGGACCGTCGGCCATTGTGCCATTTACACAATTACACGTTCCCATTCCCTGCGGACGCGTTTCCGCGTTTGTACGTCCACCGCGGACTGCCGGTGCGCCTGTGTGCGTGCATGCGAGCGAGTGAGCGAGCGTGCGAGCGCACGCTTCTGGCACGTGTGCGTATGCATGTACGCGTGTACGTGTCTCTGTAAAGTGTAATGCACGGGGGTGGCCTTCGCGTCTGGTGGCGGCACGCTGGAAGAGGGGATGAAGCAGCCGAGTCGGTGGTGGTGCCGTTAGCGGTGGTGGTCCTGTGGATCGTTCGGGTTTAGGGAGTGGAGGGAAGAGAGAGAGAGCGAGAGAGAGAGAGAGAGAGAGAGAGAGAGAGCGCAGGGTCAGAGCGTGGGGGATGCCGCCGGCGTGAATGTAAAAGTGCGTGCGGGGGTGTGTGTCGTTGCGTACACACGTGTTATTGATCGCGGGCTGCTCGGCTCGTTCCTCCGGTTTGCCCGTGGCAGGGCCACCAACTGCATTCTCGCTAACTCTATTCTCTTAGGAACTCTTCTACACGTGTGTATACGTGCTTAATGTGTGTGCGTGTGTATGTACGTGTGCGTATTATGTATGCGTGCATTCGTGTGAAACGCGTACACGTGCGCGCGCTCTTACGTGCGTTCATGACAGGAATTTTGCGAGGGCCCGGGCGCCGCCGCGCCGCCGTCGTGATCAGTCACGCGAGAGACGCGAAATATAACTCAAATTTTTAATTTCCTCATTCAGCCCGAGATGAAAGGATGCTATTCGAGGCGAGATTAACGCCTCAGGGATGTGTATTTTTAAGTTTTATACAAATCTTCACATAATAGCTCGTATAATAAGAAATATACTCACGAGATTGTTTATTATTTGAAATGCAAACATTTTAATATGTTTATTGGCAATTATCGGAATCAGTTAATTGTTATTATTGTTATTAATGAGCAAGAATTAACTTATTAAATATATTTCGTCTTAAAGGAAGGTTTCTGAAAGAGATTTCTTTGAAAGGTAAACGTATGACATTTTCCTGCAATTTTGCAACGAAATCGTTCAATCTTTTGAAATATTTCTCGGAAACTAGATGCATTTGATATGTGAATAATTAATTTTTTAATAAATATTAAAATGTAGAATGTTGACGTCATAAAAGTGATATATCTGGAAGTGCGCAGAACTGTATGGTAAAATTAACGGCGAAGTCTATGAAATATGTAATGAATTGCGTACTGAGTCATTCTCTGTGAATAAATTGGATATGCCTCGGGATACGCCGTGAGTAAAGACCAAACGATGCTGAACCGAGTTACAAGCACGCATAAGACGCAAATAACTTTAAAAGTCTATGTTGATGCATTTGTAATCTCTCGTGATAATGAATAGTTAGAAGAAGATAGAAAGAAACGTATATCAATACAAAATTAATATATTTCGTGGAAAAAATGTATTACATATTATTACAAAAGATTTCGTTCTCTTTCAGTGCATATAATAAATAAAGTTTTTCATAAGCGTCATAACTCTTTTGCGACTGTCGGGTTCAATTACGTCATACCTAGAGAATTAAAGAGCGAGAAGAGACACGTCCGCACGGCGTGTAGGAGATACTTTTAACCACGCTGTACGGGCGTGAAAATTCCTCGGTTTCCGACTGGCTGGCTTTTCTCGATAGGGGATTATTAATTTTCCGATCGACAATAGCCCGCGCGATCCCGTAATCGGAACTCCAGACACCCATCGCCGCCGCCATCGCCGCCGAGTGGACGAACCAAAAAATTGCCTTATCGAAGATTCCATCCGACTGGCGTTGATCCGGCAGTGAGCCCTCTGGAAATTCAGCATCGAGGCTGTGCAGGGATTTGCGTGACGCCGGAACGCGTCGATGCGACGCGACGCGGACGCAAAAATTTCTCATTCCGCCGCGTTGTATTGAACGCTCGTGAAACGAATAAATCTCCCGATGCGACGCGTATCCGCCACTGGCATCGCGATGCGGTGCACGCGAAGATCTTTGTTCTGGAGTCGATCGCGAGTTGCGCCGCGCCGTCGAATTATTTCACATGCGAGTTATCGCCGTTTCTATGACGCATCGCGCGGGACAGAAGCTTATTATTTTCAGAACTTCCGACGGCAATTAAATTCTTCGTAAACACGTACGGGTTACAAATTTAATTACCCTTCAAGTTAATTAAGGATTTTGCGTGTAACAGCTGATATAGGAGGATAGCTTCGGTAGGATTATTTTACCACCGCTTCCACCGGATAACTTTGTTTTCACGAGGAATCGCTCTCATTACTTACACCCGAACATACTTCGATCACGAAAACTCCGACTTGACGCGACGCTATTAATCACGGTGCTCGCTGCTTCTTGTCTGTGTTCCATCGGCTGCTCTTCGCTTCCGATCGGTAATCGTGATTCGCTCGCCTTTTCGCTCAGTGTCACACAGTTGAGTCCAATGATACATTTGTACGATGAATGAGGCACGACGTATGCACGGGACAGCAAACGGGACTGACACTGACAAGTATAGGGAGAAAGAGAGAGACTTTGACGGCAATGCAGTTTGTCGATGTCGCGATAATAAGCCTCATAGATTGAAGAGACAACGAAGATTTTTGACCCTTACGCTCCCCAATTCATCTTTTTCATCTTACGTACGGAGGAGCCAGTCGATCGAAAGAAAGTAAAACGTTTTGTGAAAAATATGATTTTGAAATTGATATAACAGAAATTAATGAAAATGATTAAAGTACATAATTGCAAGTAGATTAGAAAAGATATATGTACTATATTTCTCAGTAAGCATCGTTGCATTTTAAAACCATTAATCTTCACTGTCTTCGTGCTTCTTGCTTGACTAGCTATCACACGAATGTACACAAAGATAATATTTATTAATCATATAAAATATTTCCGCAATTACTACTAATTTCGTATACCTCGCGAGTAAAATTGCGGAGCTAGTAGGGCGAGCTCACGGAAGGAAAATTACTTTTAACGCGCGCTTGGTGATATGGATCCTCAGAAGTTACTCGAGGGATACCTCATGCCCGTGGGCAATTCACGGGGGTTGCGTTCCCTCTTTGTTGGCAAAGGGGAAGAAAGGGGCGGCAATTTTGTGGCCGCGGCAATTGCACGATTCATTCTCGGGGCTCACGCACGGCACCGATGCACGCGCAGAACGTAGCGATCATTAAGTTTCTGTCTCTCGCCCTCTCTGTCCCTCCCTTAGAGTCACCGCCCCCATCCCGTCGTTCTTTATCTATATCGCGTCCCCTCTCTGCGTCGAGATTCGCCAGGAAGTCGGACGGTAATTACAGGGCCTTCAAAGGGTCTGCTTCTGGCCTCGGCGGACAGTTTCGTGGGAATCCGAGGCGAGCCGAGCATTTGCGAAAGGGTGCCTTCCGACGAATCGACACGCGAAACTCCGCAAGAAATTGGGATTTGAAAGAGAAGCCTGGCGTTGGGGCGAGTGAATGGCGAAACGACGAGATCCGCGGGTCTTGCATGCCGGAGTTAGTCCAGCAGGAACTCTTAAAATCGAATTAGTCGGAGAGACTATCCGCCGCACCGCCGCGCCGCGCCGCGCGCCGCACCGATTCGGTCCATCGCCGTTCATTAGCCGTGAATGGTTACAGGCACCGCAGGCTCTTTCTCTTAATATTTTTTTCCCCGATATCTTTAGCTACAGGAACGTATGTATGGGTTAACAATTTTATTGTCTCTTTTTGTTAACAAATTTAAAAAATGATTCAGATATTTCAGAGGCATAATAAATTAAAATATATATGTTAATTGCTGGTCTGTAAAATAGAGTACTTGTATTAATTAATTAATTAAATATAAAAGATTGACTCGTAATTGATTTTTCGAAATTTAGCAATTGGCATTAAATTTTAAATTATAAGCAGTTGAAACGTAAGAAGATTAATAATTTAATCTTTAATACAAGGCAAAATTATTAATAAATTACAAGAAGATTATTTTAATGTAATGTTTGTTTACTGCACATACACAATAAATTTGCAATTGATTTGTTTTTTATTTAACTTTAGCCAAATGCTAAACATCATAAAATCTTGAATAAAAACGAAACGTTTGTTCTTAGCCTTTAGCTTACACAATTATGCGAAATATTTTCTAAGATCACGTAAACATCTTATCGAGATTTCGAAAATTTATTTTGTCATTTTCGCAGAAAATGGCGCTCGCTCAGACGAAATTTTTATCAATCCCGATACCTTAATGTCCTTCACCGCTGCTGCAGGAAGAAAATCGATTCGATAACGACACGAATATGCGAAACTTTTCTTGCTATTCTGGAATCTTGGCATAATGGCTGCCGTGGGATAGAGGAGAAAAAACGCGAATATCGAGTCAGCAACGGGAGACTCGCTTGATTCCGGTACGCCTGTACCTTCTTACTACCTCGACTTTCTCTTGTGAGTTTTTCACGATCAAGGGAGCACGCACCGGTATAAAGGCCCTTCGTCGACCCGTTTCCATGCAAATACACGCGCGTAATACGGAATGTTTGCTGCTCGCTTTTCGTCATCTCATTTCCCAAGTAAATATCCCGCTTGTCGGACCGACAAAGTTTACCCTCTCATCTATCTCTCTATCATCGATGTCCACAAACGCGAGAACAAATTAATCTAGCAATTTAAAAAAAATTTGTCGGAATGCAATTATGTAGGTTCAGAATTTTTTTAAAGCAATGTAATAATGGTTGAGGTTACACGGTATTCCACGCGAAATGTATGTTCTTGCGATTAAATATTAGAGCGTAAACTAAGAAAAATAAAATATTGACAGTTACAAAATTATTTAATATTGAAAATTAAAATTGTGGCGAATAATAAACATGTATTCGTGTTTGAATTAATTTTAACTAGATTTCGTGTCAATAGAAATTTAATTTGATGCTTTAATTATATATCTTTATATATTTTATTTATGTTATTTGATTTAATATCTTATTAATTTTTCCCATTTTCTACATATTGGCTTATGTAGTTTGTCTTAGTCTTTCATTAACGATAGCAGAAGGATATCAGCGCACTCGTTAAAACAACAAGCTGCTTGTAGAAAGACCCGAGGGGAAACGGCGGTCCGCGAATTCTGTTTGATTAGCTCGCAACCATCTTCGTCGCGTCTTTCGCGCCCTGAGCTAACATCCAACAGGATATAAAGGCCCTTCCTCGTTCCGTTTCTATGCAAATACACACGCGCAATACGTGCCGTACATGCGCGACTTGCGTCTCGTCTAAGCTTGTTTGCCGAGGAAACACGGCGGACGCCATTACGGGGTCCAATAACATCACGATAAAGTGCACGATGGCAGTAATACCTGCCTCGTACAAGTATGTACCGACACGCGTAACATGACATCTCTAGCGCAGACGCAAAATGTATCCAGTACGTTATGTCTGAAGACAGATATATATTCAGATATAAATTCATTTTTGCGTATAATAATTGTGAAAAATTTAGGTGTCGTATCGCTACATTTATTCTATTTGTTGCATTTGATTTTATTTTATAATTTCATTCATTCACGTGATATTGTTACAAAGTATATGTGTGTGTGCATGTATTTGTCGGTACATACTTATACGCGACTGCTGATTCACAGTGAGCGAAATGGGTTTTAAACTGAAAAGTCCCCCATCGATTTCCATGGATTTTACTTTGTTACACAAATTTCTTTTAGCGAACAGGTATTTATATACGCGTATTACTACATTATATATTAACACCGACGTTTTAATTTTAAACCATTTAATTCTGTTCACTCTTCGATTCCATTCATCTGCTACCGTATTCCTGGTATCAGTTTTATTTAACGATATTTAAAAAAAATCGGTTTTACCTTTAAAGCGTACGTATCCATTGACATATTATTATATATTTCTACATATTTATTATTACGTCGTATTCATATACGCTGTTCATTCACGCGTGCATAGTTGCCGTAATAATTTGCAATAGGCTGCGCACACGCGGGTTTTAGCTTCTCATTTCTTTCTTCTCAAGATCCTTTGGCTCCGTTTCTCCTCGCGCGGAAAAATCAGCAGTCAACGTGTCTTATCGCCGATCGGCTGAGAATATGCGCACTCGGTGTCTCGGACGAAACCAGATTATCGCGTTTTTCCGAGCGATGAGCGCCTGCGACGCTTCGATATGTCCGATCGTTTTTCATACAAGCGCCGCAAACCGTGCAATACGCGACGAGCGACGATAGATGTGCGCCAAGCGCGTTTGTAATCTGGAAAAGTGGTAAGAATTTTTCTCGCTTATTTTCTTTGGCAGAAGCCTCGCGGACGAGTCTCTGTAAGAGTTTCGAGTATCCTTGATATGCAGATGCTTTTGCGGAAGAAATTGTGTATTGTCTTGCGAAGAGTATACAGTTCGCTTTTAGTTCCTTCGCTTTTAGTTCCTACCTTAATGAGCATTCGTGTCAGAAATATATGCGAGTCGTGTTGCGTCACGATTCGAACACATATCACCCTCATTTAAGTGTACCATCTGAATCCTTTGAACTGTGTCTACTTCTGTTTCTGAAAGTGTGTTTATGTAACAGAAATGAATAGACTTCCGTATGTAATTTTTTGATTATTAATTTTAAGCACGAAGAAAACGTTTGCACTGTGTAAAATGTGATGTAAAATTACAAGTACGTGTTTTATTGCGCGTTTATATGAAACAGTATTTCAAACCAAAATTTTTTACTAAACGAAACTGATAATAACTTAAAAAGCGACCTAGTTGGCCGAAAATTATCCGTCAGTAATAAATTTTTTGTACAATTTTCTGCAAGTTGATTGTGATCAATAAGCGTTTGACGTTCATTATAATATTTATAATTTTTCAATATTTCTTTTCGGACACTATAAGCTCCGCATCAGATTGCGCATTGGAAATTGAGGATTGCGAATTGCAAAGATTAGAATTTTTTACCAATCAGATAATTTTAATTTTAATCTATTTTTGATTGGTTGAATTGTAATCTTTAATTCGCAGTTTTCAATCTCCGATACATGGTCTGATACGGGCTTAAGGCTCGACGTTACCAGTACACACGTACGGAAGAAACGCGTAATAAAGCCGGTGCGTCGCAGTCGCAAACACGTGCGAACACACACGCGCGCGCACGCACTCGTGCGTGTGTTTATATGCGACGGGCGTATAAAGCAACTCGCTCGAGCAGCCTCGCAGTCCGTTCTCGCGCGTTAAATTAATTACGGGCGGCGCTATCATTTATTTTCATTTCCCCCGCGGCGAATCGCCCCCAACAACGTCGCGTCGGGGCCCTCGGCACGGTATTGCCCGCCAACTCGTCTCCTTCTCTCTCTCGTCCCTCGCATCTAAACCACCCCCACTTGCTCACCCCCTCGTCCACCGCTGGTCCGTTAACGAAACGGTAACTTCGGCTGTTGACTGCTTGTACGGACCGTGCGACTAATACCGGCCGAATTGTCGCCATCTGACCCCCGACCAGATTTCTCTCTTAAATGAAACTAGACACCTCTCTAATACCCTTAAATGCGTTCACGCTTTTAGTTGGCCTACAGCTAGCAGAGAATGAATGTCTTCCGACACGTGGCGTTGTTTGTCTTACATCAGAAAAGTTGGCTTCGCAAGAATTTATCGATGACGTTAGTTAATATAATATATTATGTTATAGGCCGGTATTCATAGTCGTGAATAATGTTCAATCTTTGGTTGAAAGCGTAATTAATTACAGATTTTCTCTTATTTATAAATTTATTCACTTTTTTCTTTCATTCATACATTGAAAATTATTTATAACTACGAATACTAGCCGAAGTGTTATCTTTCTGTACTTGAAACTTACAAAAACCAAAGATTGAAAATTATAACGATAATACTATGTCATCGTTCGATATTAAATTGTTCATAAAAATTCGCGTTTATGTCTCGGGAAAGTTTCTAAGGGAGTAGGGGGAGCCCTCGCACACGGAAGTTATTTCCCGAAGATCGCATTACGTCACTCAGCCTGTTTCCCTTTGCAGAGACGTGGCAGAAGAGTAGCCACTTCGGATTAACGCTGATCGAGTTTCCGCCATCTGATCCCAGCCGTAATTCTCCGGCTGGATATGAAAATGTACGGTCTGCTAATGGCTTCGACCACACGCCTCTCTGAATTCGCCATATGCGGCATTGGATTTTCGGCTTCACTGAATGAGAGGGAAAATTCGAATAGCGTCGTTTCGATGCGCCGGGATTATCGGGATTGTAAGAAAACGCACGCGGCAAAAGAATCGATTCGTTATCGTCACATTGATGCTTCCAATGGATTAACCGCGTAGCTGTCCCTTGATATGCGCGATCACGCACATTTTTTTTGTTCGCAGAACATTTTTTAACTCGCTACTAAACGGGCTTAAGGCTCGTTTAATAGCGAGTTAAAAAATGGCTTTAAGCGCTCACGTCAAAGTCTACGTTGCTATCAATATGCAAACTATGAAAATGCAAACGATTTTCAGTTTAGTGAGATTTCGCTTCCTTTTCAATCCTTTCACTTCCTAACGGATTTCCTAACCCAAAGTGTTGTTAGTCAATCTCTCCCGTTTGTCGCGAAAATAAATATTTGAAGTGAAAAGAATATATGTTTTTTACCTTTTATTTAATTAATATTATGCTAATATATGTAGGATTTATAGGCTATATGGAATTAAGTATTAAATATTGCACAGGATAATTAAAAATGTTGCTTATAATACAATTTGCATACATTTTTAAGTTTGTTTTTGAAAACAAATACAAATTTAATTGTTGCTTGATCGAGTCATCTTCCTGTGGACGCATTAACAATATTAATGTACGCATAAAACATGACAGAGAGAATTACATAAATATTACATCGATTAATTTGTATTATTTAGTATCACGTTACATATTAATGCGCCAATAATATACGCCGTTTATAAAATATATAACGTAAACATTATGTTTAAAATATGTGCGAGGTGTTTATGATGGTAGCATCCAATTATCAATTTTATGTATTTAATCTGCGATTATCCTGACGTTCACAAAAACGAACATTAGATCTTGGTATATTTCTTTTTTCTTTTCTTTAATTTTTAATTGCATATAAATCAAGATACTCTCTTATATATTTTTAATTATTATCCCAACAACTTAATAGTATACTACCCCTATTGATAGTAAAACCTAGATTATCTAATAACCAGATATTATGAAATTAAAGCACATCTTTCTGAGCAACCCTTTAATTTATTTCAATCGTCGCTATCTTTCATCAAGATCGACGTATGGATGCGCTTGGCTCGCGACGGCTAGTTCGCGAGTGTCTTGACTTGGCAGTTATTCCGAGAGTAATATGCTAGGATGGCGATGCTTGTGTGGTTTTTGCAGAGGCTTCGAGACGAGATGAAGCCGTCGCGTAATTACCGGCCTCGTTAGGCGGACCCGCTCGTCCGGTGTCACTGCGACTCGTATTTAATTAGCGTTATCGCCGACCGCGCGGCCCGCACGTACGACGCTTTATTAGAGACGACTCTTTATTTTTATTCACATACGTGCCAAAGACGGTCGAGGTACTTCCGCGTCGTCTTTGAGGAAGATAACCATGCTCTTTTTGAATGTTTTTTCGCCAAATTGCGTGGATAATACTAGCGCATTAAGTTGATCACGCAGCGATGAGTATGTTTAGATTTTTTTTACTCTTGAAATACTTTAAATGTTACTGAATTGCAAACAACACAGTTGCACGAGTTTACGAAGCAGACAGAAAAAAGGTTTAAGAAATTCTATAATTCAGTCAAATGAAATTACTTTATCAATGAAATATATTATTAATTATTCTATATTCTATATAATTTTATATTTGGATAATTTCTTATAATCAATGTATTAAAACTTATTTTTTATAAATGTTTATCTCATTTCTTTTTATACACAACTTGTCTTTGAGGCAGCGAATATATTTTTATTAGTCCTGCAAAAAGTGGAGTTGACATTTAAGAGTAAGTTACATTCCGTACCTGAGAAAAAGGTCGTATTTATTTTTGTGAAATAGATTAGCTTGACGGTACGCCAAGCAAGTTTGCGGAATTAATTAAATTTCTAGAATCTTTGCACGGTATATAAATGGCATACAAGCGAGGGGCGAAACACCGCGACGGCCGGGAGGAACCGACTGGCGAACAGCTGTGTAAAGTTCATCGTTACGCGTTTATAAGCGATCGTTGGAATGTCGCTGTTATTTCAGTCTGCATCCGCATACCACCTCTTACAATTGTTGTATTGCGATTGTTTCGCTAATTTCGATCTATCATCGCATCGTTGCGTTACAATCACTTTAGTTCTGCAGCATACATTACGCGCCACTAGTACGCGCGCGCGCGCGCGCGCGCACACACACACACACACACACACACACACACACACACACACACACACACACACACACACACACACATACATACATACACACTGATGGCACTTTAATTTCTATCGTTTTTATCTGAAAACTACCAAATATAACTTTAATGAATAAACATTGAATCGCGTCACGTGAATTTAGATTGGTACAGGAAATATTTAATGACGTGACAATCCTTTTAAATACGCTGCATTGTAATATAATGAAGTAATAATTCTATAAGATGATCTTTATCATTCTTCTACATAAGGGATACAATGCGATACATAAATCATAGATTCAAATTATTTCCGATCTACATATGGTAATATATAAACTACGCTATTTTTTCGCGTTTTTAATTTACAAAAACACCATTTATAAAATGTAAAATAATTGAAACTAAATCGATTTTTTATTCCAATTTTTAAATTACATCAGTAAGATACGTATCATGAGAAAATGGATATAATTATAGTTTACAATTTATTTCTAACCTGAATTTCCTTTACGTCGTTAATTATTGTAAAAATGAAAAGTTATGACACCTGTTTTGCAACATTGACATCGCACATTAAACGAAATCGAGCAACATCAAGAATGATGGTGAAACGAGCAGATCGTAATGCAAATATTATACTCGTTTTCCCAGTCTTTCCTTGTATTATATATGGCGAAAGCAGATACCTACCTACATATTCACGTGCTCGTATATATCTTCACTGCGCTCGTGGAGGTTCTCACTCACCCACTTTCGAGCCCTTTTGCCCCCTCACTCATCTTGCTTTCCTTTCTCGTTTCCCCGCTTCCTCGCTGCAGTTCCCTCCGTCGAGCGCGTAATTAATCGCGCAACAAGGTGGTGTTGTAATACGTCCTGAAAGCACTACCGTGCGCCTACACTTTGCGCAGTAATGCAAGAAAGCCGTCGAGGCCCTTTGATATCGACCATGCCGGCCACGTGACTTCGAGCGCGAAACTTGCAATTTCTTCATTATCGAGATCGCGGTTGGCGGAATTATGGAGCAGAAGGTTACACGTGCCACTTGCTTGGATTTATCAAGGGTAGCAGTATTCTCACAATCACGAAGGAGGAATTACAAAAATAAACTGTAAAAGCTACTGCAGGGAAAAAACCTTTGTGAGCTCAATTACCTCACGATCGCTCTTATTTATAATCCGTTCTGTAGGTGTGTGCGAGCATGTGTCGTTAGCTCTAGAAAAAGCTTTCCGTGATCGAAACACGGCGCAGTAGTGTTGCATCACGATATAACGTCGTCGATATAATAGCATCAATGCTGCATCAATGGTGATTCGCACGTTCGAGTAATTTCGCATGTGAGAGATGGGTACAAATCGCGAGAAATAGGTGTTACGATTGTCAGCCAAAGTACTTGGAGTGGACGCAATAGGCAATTCTATCGGCGTTTCATAACGAAAGCTTCTCTTTCGAACGCGCAATTTGTGATTGATGTTTGCAACGTTACACCCAAGTGCTGCAGCGACTCGCTTATCATCGATCGTACTAGTACTTCTATTGGTGTCAAGAGCACCATGCCTGTATCAATTATTTTTTTTTATTGCTACAAATTTTTGAGCTCGAATTTTCAAGTACGTTCGTAGCACGAGTGTATGACCGACATCCGTTCATAGTAGCTTCCATGTGTCGACGACCCTTGTCACGCGGAAGGCACAGAGCCAATAGAGCACAGCAGTAGCGCTATGTGAGAGTCTCGGAAATAAGGACACACCGGTTGCTGGTACGCTCGATGTCGCGTCTCTCCGACTATACGCCACTTCACCGTCCTCGTTGCACGCTTGCACTTTGTGCAATAATGTGGGAAAGGCACGAGACCCTTTGATATCGACTATCTGATCGCGAGTCGTCGCTCGAGTGAAACTTTGCGAAAGGATCTCTTCGCTCTCCTGCGAATAGATATCTATGTGTACATATAAAAATGAGAAAACTGTATATATATATAGATAGTGTTTTTATGCTGGACCCGCGGTACCCTGAGCTACCTTCAACGTTGATAAGCATTTTTCTCGTTCGTTGAAATGAGCTGAATCGAGTGGATGATCGATTGAATCGCTGATGAATTTTGTAAGAATGAGAGACGCACTCTGGATGACGAGTTGATGCTCTGGCGATGTATTAATAACTGTGATCTATCGATCTCTTCTCTCTCAGGGAAAATTTCAAGGAACATTCTACATTATGCACGGCTGCGATTCATTCGATTAGAAACGACGTCGCTTGCAGGAGCCCGCCCTGGTCGACCCATAATTAATCGCGTGGCCATGTCGTAATATCGCGAAAGAGCCATGCGGTTGCATCGCCGTTACCGCACCGCTGTACGCATCGACGGAAAGAGGTGGTCCTTTTGATGTCGCGCCTGCGATGCCATTAACAACATTATACGCGGGAACAGTCCTCTAGCGCGCTGCAGCTTTCTTTTCACAATTCGATTCTTAACGTTTGATTCTTAACATTAAAAATCATTTCAAGTATTTCGAGCGATATTCTCGCGATTGTTTATTACACGATAACAAGTTAGATAATTTAGTGCGAGAATACGTAGCTTCCCACTCGTTGATATGTCATTCTTAGAAATGAAAGGCAAAGACAATTCCCTGTCTATTCTCTAAACGAGTTATTTTTTCCTATTATTATTTATTTTAGAGGAAAATAATGTTACATGTTATGAACAGACGCGACAAATTAATTGCGAGTCACATAATGACTCGGTAAAGACGCCGCTCGGTCTTAATATAGACAAGATATGACGTTCATCTTCTTTATTATCTTCCGGCGTTTTGCAGCTCGATAGAGCGCGGATTGCCTGCACATTAAACGCGACGTTTAAAATACGGAATCTATGCAACGCGCGATGCCGACCGCTACATCACCGCTTGTAGCCGGCCGTATCTTTCTGTTTGTCCGCTTCTCGATTTAATTTTCATATCATCTCTCGGTCTCTCTTTGCTCGCCAAAGGGACGGTAGAATGGTTTCGAGGCGAATAAATAATTATCCGCGTCTCTTGCGCCTCTTCCATTCGCCGGCGTAAAGTTCCGCAGCGCGATTCTGCGGCTCCAAGATACTTCTCGTTCGCTTTTATATCGGCTATACTTCGCGTTCCACTTACAGAGAAACCGGTTTTTATTCCTGTTTCATTTCACCCCTCCCCTTGCCCTCTACCCTGGTTCTCCCTGATCTTTCCCCTAACCGCGTGTATCGCTTCGTTTGTTATCGTTCTTCTTCATTCTTGCTCTTCCGCGCGCGCGTCATCCGCGACGAATTGAGACGCGCGAGAGGAAGAGACACGACTTCTCGACTTCTTCCTCATGCCCTCGTCGTTTCTCTCGGCATTCCGCCTGCGCCATTTTACGGTAATCCAGAGCGTTTAGGTCTGAAACTCCGAGACGGCCGGAAAATGTCTCTTGAGTGCGTCGCAGGACTCTCTTTCTCTCTCGTAGTTATCCTTGCGAAATAACGGCGCGGAATTTTCAATGCTCGCGAACTTTAACGACCCGCTGAGCGGCAAAGTGCTATTAATGCGCGATAAACGTACGACAATTTGCGAAAATGACGCGGGCGAGCGTTTCGAGAAATATTTCGTAGACTCCTCATTGCATTTCACGACATTTATATATCGTGTATACTAATGTTTTATAACACTTGTATAAATATGAAATATCTGTATAAGCCTAATATTTCTAAAGTCTTATATTTAGAATAATAATTTTTAAATTAATCTTTTAGATTAATCCCAAAATCCATGTGATTATTGACATGTATTTTGCACAAATTAAGAAAATTTACCAACCCTTCTTGTTTAGTATTAAAAATGCACATACGTAAATGTTATATAATTACTTTCTTCGCGAACGATAATCTAACGAGAATCGTATCGGAGGCACCGTTGTATCATCGATAAATTTTTCGCTTTTGTGTGCGAAAGCGAATCGACTTCTATTCTGTCATATCTCTTCGTTTCTCGCTCTTTTCTGCTCCTCGATGGTTTATCACACCTGGTTCTTCCCCATTTTCCTTTTTCACCGTTTCTCATTCTCATCGCTCAATCTCCAGGTTAATCCCTAGAGTTTAAACCTTGTGCGAATGTCACGACGTAGGGTCTTTCAACGGTAACGTCGTTTTTATACCAACGACGCGGCTACTATCCTCGAAGGGACTTTCCGGATGTGCGAAAAATGGCGGGGAATTGGACGTCGTATTTATCGGTTACGGAGCACTGAATGTCGTCCGCGATCGTGAAATAGGGATGGTTATTTCTCAGCGATGGTGAGTAAAGGGGGGTACGCGCTCACTCTGCGATGGAGAGGGCAGCTCGAAACGACTCTTCGACACAGTTAAAATTGGAAATGGTCTAAAAGTGGAAAATGAAAAGTTAAGACCTCCTTATCGTCCATTTTCATGCTACCTCGCTGCTTCAGTCTGATCTTCGATTTTAAAGATATGAGACCGGGAAGATTTACTTAAAATATACAAATTTTTGCCTCACGAAAGTTTCTATGAAAAGTCAATTTCGTCACAAACGTGCGAAATACAAAATGCTCATTTACAACGTAGCGTTTATCAAATGGCAAAGCCATCGTCAAAAGACGATAAACGAGAACTCGAGATATTAGAAGCTTCGAAATTTCTGCTTTATTTTTGGATTATCCTCTGCGATATATCGGTCCGTGAATCATTCGTACGTTCTCTTTTTCCAGCCGTGCATCGAGCGACGAGCGAACCTTTAAAGACGTGAGTGTGTCACGGTATCGACCGCCAAGATCGATTGGCGTACGTGGCACGTATTCATTATCTTCATTGCGAAACGTACTCGGTACATCGATCACTTTCGAAGTAAAGATGGTTAACGTGCTATCGCGTTCCAGTAATGTAACTTTTCCGAGAAGAGTCAACTGTCCCTTTAAATCGTGAATGCTTCGCGTAGATAAAACGCGTAGATAGGAAATATTTTTCTCCTACGTAATACAGAAACTTTGCTGTTTTTGTTATTTGTTACGCTGTCGTAATGTGTAACATAAAATATTTTAGCAATTAGATTTAAAACGTATTTCTGTTAAAATAATGTGCAATTAAATAACGAAAAGCAATAACGTTATTTGTTTATAATTTTAATTCGCTAAAATACATTTGCTTTAAATTATTTGTGATTTAAACATAATGTTTTGACTCTTCTCGAAAGATTTGTTTTTTCAAAATATTCGATGTATGTGTACGTCATGTGTAATTTTAAAAATTAAGGTGACGCATTCGTCATCGTAACGCTCGTGATTTAAATGGCAAATGGCAGAGCGAGAGTTAAAGATTCAACAAAGTTTCACTCTTTTGTATTTCTCAATACTTAATATTTTTTCGTTACCATTTCTCAATTCATTGAAACACCCTTGAATAACCCGTCTGCTTTTTCGCGTAGTGCCTCCCTATCCCCGGGGACGCGAACGCGAATAGAAACGGAAAGTTTTAATTGCAATTTGGGCGCGCGCCTCATCCGATAAGCCGAGCTTCCGCGCCGGGCGAGCGCGCGACGTGACGCGGACGTAAATAAATCTCGCGCAATCGGCGCCTCATCGCGAAAGTTTCGCGAGATAAGAACCGTCGATGAAAACCGAGCGGAGTCGCGCGTTCTTCTGCGGTGCGCTGCGCAGCGATGCGTTCCGATACGCGTAGTCGTTTCTCCTACCACAGCGAATCGTTACGTCGATTACGAAATCGGGCGGCACGGGGAGAAAGATAACCGTGTGTACGACGGACAAACTTTACCCTCTTGTATCTCGAATTGAGGCGCGACGGCAGATAAGCGAGTACACGATGCGACGTACACGCAATTGTACAGCGTGTCGCAGAACTTTCGCAGGTAAAACGTGCGCTGCTTCTTTTGCCAAATAAATTTATACACATATGTTGTTCCGTGTGTTTCGCTTACGCAACGTATGCCACGTATATAATTATTCAAATAATTCAATATTTGCGCTGTTTACGAAATTCTATATAGATACGATAATAATAATAATAGGAATGCCGTGTAATGTTTCGAGAAACATTTACGTTTAGTTTGTAGCATTTACTTTATGCAGTTGTTATTTAGATATCGGTATATTACGGCAAAATGATATTATTAATCTTTGTGTTGTTACGTAGGAAATTATTTAGCTTTAGAAGACATTTTAAAGAGAAACTTGCAACAGATTACCGCAAATCTTTCTTGACAAACTTTGCCGTTTTCGAGACATATTTCAAGTGCAGTAATAAATGCAGTGGCGCTTCATGAAAATAGGGCCACTTAAGAAAAAGGAAAACAACAATCATCAGTAAGAATACTAAAGTTTGAATTTGTACTACACTTAGGTATTATATTATTTATCTCAAACGTAAGAAACTAAAAACAAATTTTCATTTTGTTGCACTTGAAATAAGAGAAATGATTAACTAATATAAATACATCGATTTCTATGTAAATGGTTCTACTTTCATGATCATCGCTGTATATTTGTCGGGGATTTTTATTTTTATCACCTTTAAGAGTTCGTCGACGGAACTTGGCGACACCGTAAGTTTACCGGCGTCATTGAGCTACGAGTTTCTTCATCATCTTCGCGACGTAACTCGTTTGCGATCTTATCAGTTCGCCTTATCTACAAACACCGCTCGCTGCAATCAGGTAACGGTACGCCGATATCAGTTTGCGAGGCTCGAGTTATCGGTGTTGGCACACCGCGTATACATGTTGCGGCGAATCGAAAGAAGAAAAAATGCATAGACGATTGAAATCATGAAGTATATTTTTTCGCGCGATTTGAATATCCGTTGAACTTCTTTGGATAATAAATGAGGAGGAGGAGGAGGAGGAGGAGGAGGAATTTCAAAGGCGAAGAGCTCGTTTGCGCTTGTCGGCGAATAGCCGAGTGCCATTGACGCGTATCAATAACTCGCGTGTAAAACGAACGATCGCCAATTAGTTACTTAAATGAGATGCAGAATTTTCTCGTTTGCTCTACCTTTTCCATATACCTGAGTAGCGGCGATCCCCAATAAATTCAGAGTAAGTTGTTTCGTAGCAACGGCGTTCGTATTGGCCGTGGAGCACGCCTCGGCGCGGTAAAGCGAATTGCACTCGACGGCCGTAAAGTGGCCGACGTCCATTAATCTGATGCCGGTTGCAAGGAACCCGCGCACGGAAGGTGCACTCATTAAAATAGCGCGACTTAATGGTCATCACTCGCGTGCCTGCCTGCTTGCGCGCGTTGTCCCTCCGTAAGCGCGCTCGTTAATGGGAATTATTTCATATTCAAGAGAGAAATCTATATGCGCTCTTCTGGCAGCGCTCTCGCGACGATCCGAATCCCGTGGTGATTTTAATTAATAGCATTAATTGCGACAAAGCCACGCGTTACATTCAGCTGGCGACCATTTAATTGCGAGTTATTCAATTTTCCGTGCGACGACGATACGCGCGAATTTCGGACACGTTCGCGAGAGCGATTGTGCTACAGCAGAGCGCGCGCTGGTGAATAGCGACGTCGCCGCGTCGCGGCGTCGCGCGTCGCGTCGCGCCGACCAATCGGCGGCGAAGCGGTAAATCGGATCGACACGACAGCGATAACGCTTAGAGTGCCTAACGCTGCTCGGCGACGCTATTTTCGCTATTAAACCCATGACGCTCGACGCTAGTAATTATATTTAATTTTCTTTATCTTTTTTCGTTGCAGGTAAGCTCAACTAATTGACAGCGCGCTCGACGCGGGTTGATCGATCGAAGCGTCCGGTTGCTCGCCAGAGAGGGAACGAAGAACTTGGCGGAGCCTGAATATTGCCGGAACAGGTAACGAAGGGACGTGAAAATGGCGAAAATTATTCCCCGTGACGTTGATTTCTCCTTATTAGACTTGTCGGTCTTCTTCCTGGCGGAAGAACGGCATGCGGCAGTTCTCAGATGACACGCGAAATTGACACGCGAATTAGACAATACGAGTAGTAACGCAGAATCACAGACGAATGAGGATCAACATCGTTACGCGGTAGTCAAATGTATTCTACGCTCGCGCTTAATTGTTCAAGTATTGTCGATATGAAAGTATCAATGAAATCGCTTCTCTCGTCATTACTTTTGCAATCCTTCAATATTTATCTTCAAACGACTAATAATATTGTCAATATGGGAATATTGACAATAAATATTGACCTTCCTGGCCTTAACGAAGGCGCACATGATTTGTTGGCTGACCCACGCTAGGTATCGGAATTGAATCGATATTCGTTTGCCCGGAATTACCATTATATTGACCAGAACACGGAATCGAGAGACTATTTCATGACCTCGCGGCGCATGAATATTTGAGTACCACTGACGGGATTACGAAAAGATCTCAATAAATAAAGCACGAATACGCTGCTAAGTGCCGCAAACAATCGGGCATTATTAATCGCACGCGGCTTCGCGCATCCGCTAATCCGATTTTTTCCGGAAAACGCGTTTAGCTTTCGAGCGCCCGTTACTATCGTTCCCGTTACGAGAGGCGCGCGCGCGCGCGCGTTACACACGGAAATATACAAAACTGAACGAGGATAGAGATTGTCGATTATCGGTTAAGAGCAATATATGCGATTATATTGGCGCGTTAGTGCGTTGTTATTATTTCAATGACAAAGGTAAAAATCTCAAAGCGCTAAAATGCGAAAGTTTGAAGCTGCAATCGCCGGATACTGTAAATATGCACTCTTTAATATAACTATAAAGGGGAAAAGTAGCTGTAATGGAAATCTTGAAAAATTGAATTTGGTCTCTCTTTATAACAAAAAACACACGCGCACACGCGATGTGTTCGACATTTTCACGACGGTCGTCGTTATGTTTGCGAAAGCGTACGTCCGTTACTGTGAGGATACATACGTATGTATGTACGTCGACTACATATTTGGCTGAGGAAAACTCGTTTTTCCCCTCTGGTTGTACACATCGGCTACATAACGTGTTTCGCGAGCGCGTGTCGGTTGAGCTGACAGGCTAAAAATGACGAGTGAGAAGAAAAGGTGAAGTAACGAAAAACGAGCAGCGATGGCATCGATAATCGATGCCTCGAACGATCGATAACTCAACACGCAAGTGCAATGAAGAGAAATCAAACGGATCGGTGAGCTTTTTCTATGGTACTAAATACTCGCGCGTCAACGTCGCGCACTGTGAACGATCTGAGCGAAAGGTATTCAGAAGCAAATTAGATGATAGATTGTTTGGGTACACTGTACAAGTTGATCGGCTCCGCACCTCTATGTTCTATACAACTTAAATGCCGCGCTCTTGTTTGACAGCCAAGTTCTTTTTTTAACGAAACATTTATTGCGCATATTTTTCAAGCGCTTGCAAGAACATATTTGACAGAATTAGTTATTTTTTCCTACTTTATTTTACACTTACGTAATTATGTCTATATATTTCCGAATAGATATCGGAGATACGACCAGATAACGAATACAGATAACGAAGATGTCAATATTGTATTGATTCAATTTTCAAAGTAATATTCGCCGGTTCTCTGCAGTCTCCCTAGTCTCGTATCCCTTTTTGGCGAACGCGATTTTATTTCGCCAACTACTACATATGTATCTTGGCACGAGAAGATCCGAAATTCGTCATTCGTTGTCGAGTATAGGAAGAATAGCAGTTTGTTCTCCGCTTTCTGCGTCAGAAAGCCGGACACCCGAAAGGCAGTCTCGCGGACCTTACTGATTTATTATTGATCGGGTATCCTCGATCGATGCATGCCCCATACCTTCCCATCGGCCGCTTGTATCGCCCCGTCGGATATTCCGAAAGTGCGCTTGGCGGAACAAAGCTCCTACCTGATTTATTATTGAGCGTAAGCAGGTTTTCCTTTCGGGGTTTGCCACCGGCGCTAGCTGCAGGGAAGGGATTCGGGACTGACGTTAATAGTCGACCCGACGCCCAGCGTCCGCCCGTGTCCCGCCCGGGAAATGTGTCGAGAGTCGTCTCGAGAATTTTCAAGCGCCGTAGAAAATCTCATAAAGGCTCGAAACACCCTTACCGTCATCTTCTGCAGCGTACCGTACAGTAGGTGTATCCTAGTTTTCAGTAAACGATTGAACTTGTTTTTTCTTTTATTGAATTTATTACACAGCGTAATATGATATTATTTATTTTTATTTATTTCGAAATGGAAATCACATCTACACAGTAGAGTTTGTGGGCATTCATTGATGATTTTATTATTTTGGTATTTATTTTTATTATAAATTGAAATCTCTTGATTAAAATTAGATATTGTTTTGTTGTTAAATATAAAATGGAATTTAATATAAAAATAAATTTAAAAGTATTTATCAGTTTAAACTTTAGTGAAATGATGAAAATTTAAATACAGATCGCTTTATGAATTTTATTTTGTAAACTAGTCGAATCTCTAGAAGATGATCAGTGCATCTATTCGCGGGGAAAGAAGATATCTAAATACGAGGAAGAAAACAATAAAAATAAATTTAAATGCGAAAATAATATAAAATCTATTTTAACTGTGTAAATAATACTACATATAATCATTTTGCTTGAACCTGCCTGTAGTTTGGCTAATAAAAATTTGAAAATTTTGTTTTATGCGACAGAATAATGTAATTTAAAAACAATGTATTAATTTGCATATGAATACTTAATCGAAAGAAAATTTGTATTTATACTGACAGAGGGAGAGAGAGAAAAGAAACTATACATATAAAATCCATATAATTGTAAAAGTATTAATATCTCTGTATTTTTATCAAAATTATCAATTTTTTATTAAAATTTTTCCTCTGTTGACTTTATTGAAATTCATATCCATATATAACATTGATCCATATATAAATTGCGCTTTTTTTCTACTCTTTTCTAATCTGATTTAATAAATTGACTAGATTACCGTTCGACATTGAACATCATATTCTTAAATGCGAGTCATTTATTATACACGGAAATACGCAAGTTTAAGGCGAGCATAATAAAATGTTATGCGCGCATAGCAATTGATTGATCACATTGTTAGCTTGAGGTGGTACGCAATTGATTGCTGCCGTTGTTGGTGTTAACTTTAAGCACGCTCAATGTATCGCTAAACTATTAATAATCCGATTATTCGCTCCCATTTCTGTAGCTCGCTCTCACCTCGCCTCACTCTAAGCAGTCTCTTTCTCCAGGCAGTTCAACGATCCCGATGAAAAGAACGAAAGGACTATTTCGTCTCAATGGACTAACGCATTTTTAATCTTTGATTGAGTTGGCCGTTATTCGTTTGATACCGTAATTCTCCGATCGTCGCATAATCGTAATTACCGGCCAGTCGACCCCATTATTCTATCGACCCAATTTTCAGCGTAAATCATGCGTAATACAATATTAGTTATTGATAACTGCAAGTATGCGTTTGCAATTTCCATCAGTTTACAGTTGCACAGTTGTTGGTTATAATCGTTTCTACTGAATCATCAATTTCTTATCTCCTTGCGATATTTCATGCGAATAATTCTTTATCTCTACCTCAGTATCCACTTTAACATTCTCACTAATATCGATTGGTACCAGAGAGCTTTTCCAAGATTGTACTTCAGATGCGCTAATGTTACGAGTACGTAACATTGTGAAATATGATTCTGAGACACCGTTGTGTATTGCAAATAAGTATAAAAACTCGTACTTGATTTATATACGAAATGCAGCAAACGAAACTCTTAATGATGTAAAATTGAAGTAGTAGAAATTTCCTTTTGCTTTCATGAAAATAAAATAAAATAAAAAGTTATTTTCTCTGGTGAGTTCGTGCAGCACTAACTGATTCGTGGTGAGATTTTTGAGACGCGATCAACCATGCCACGCCATCCCGGTGGCGACTTATCGTGCATTATCCGCGGGATTACTGTGTCGCGATTCTACGGTTCTCGAAACTTTTAGTTAGCTTTCTCTGCCACTCGTTCGTACCGCAGTAAAACTCGGTAAACGCTGTCTGGCGGGAACTTAAGTGGTACGGCAAGCCGCGACGAAAGCGCTGTCCACCGTGACGGAGGATCAAATATCCGGCGATCGTACGTGTACTCGTCGGGTGGTTCTACTTGTGGACGCTTCTTGTGGCTATCACAAACGCCGTGTTTCAGAAACGACGGTATTGCTGAGAGACGAGAGGGCATTCTCGAATCGATACGATATACATACGCGACTTTGCAATCAAATTTTTATTACATCTGTGCGTCATTAAATAGCTTAATTTGTTAGCGTAATTTGTGTAATAATTGACATCTTTTATCGTATATCTTTATTATTCCTCTAATTGATCTTTGGTATTTAATATTTGAAAGTCAATAAAAAGATAGACTTGCAAAGAGAAATTCAAACGAATGCAAATGTATCACAAATAAAGAAATGGCTGTGAGATATTCCTGTGCACGTTACGACTCGCTTGCAAGCGTGTGCGTGTGTACAGCATTCGGCTCTTTATATATGCAGGGATCAGACAGCGCTTGGTCGCGATTCATAGTGCCTCAGGGCGATTTATCGGAAGATTATGAGCTAACGTCTGGTATCACGGAGTCCTGGCTATCGCGGGACGTATAGGACCGTCGCCGTCGGTCAGAAGAAGGTGAGGGAGCCCGTCGGTGTAACAGTATCAATAAATCGCCGAAGAAAAATGAGCTCTCGCGGATTCGCACGATGCGAACCAGAACCTCGTGAAAAATAGGTTTTTGATATGGCCCCGCTTCGTTGTAACGACGTACGTGCGACAGTAGTTTGCGATGTATTCGTCGTCGAGCACCAAGAGATAATCTGATGTTGAATTGGTCGGGAATCGCGAGTTAATCTTGCCCTTCCTTCGATAAAACTGTCACTTAATTTTTTTTTCTTAACGATGAAATGTCGCCGCTCTGAATCATGTCTCACCAAACGCATGCTGCGAATGCGAAATGAGCGGAAGACCAATCGATTAAAGGATCAATACTTAATCCCGATGAATCGTTAAAGGACACGGCTTGAACTGAATTGAGACTATTCGAGAGACAATTTAATCGAATTCGCTCATTGGAAAGAGCTTCTCGGATGCGATGAGTAAGAGTAGACCGAATTAAATGGATACACATCGGAGCCTTTTTACTCCCGTGCAATCCGCAATAATTTACCGGTTGGCTTGCGGTATGAGAGAAGCGAAACGATAGCGGCTAATTCGCCTAGACGTTTATTTGAGAACTGAATTATTGATTATGCCAGCGGTGTACGTAGCAGTTGCAATAAATCGGCAGCACTCGGCTGCGCGCTCCGAGGGTATGATGGTTTCATGTAATATTAATAAGGTAATAAAGTTCCTACTCGTTATGCGAATGTTTACTAGCTAATCGAACTTGTTTTATACTGAAACACACTTTTCTTTATTCTCCCTGTTTTTCATTTACCATCATTATCTTTCAAGCTATATTAACACACAGAATGTTCTGTATTTTCTACTTTCTTTTACTTTTGAATTTTTAGCCTAGAATTAGATTCCTGAGTGAAATTTCAAGGTGCTAAATAGTTAATCAATTATAGATAATTTATATTTACAAATTTGACAAGTTATCAGATATTTATTCTTTTTTCTGTTTTTGCTTTAAATTTATCGGATTTAATATTATATATATAATTTTAAATATTACGTACACAGAGATATTTAAAATTAAAATAAAACGGGCAATACTTGAGATATTATTATAGATTGTGGAAAGGAAATGAGTATTTTGGAAAAATCGAGGAATATTATTACCGCGATTCTCTATACGTATAAGTTGCGCGATGATTAACGCAAATTCGTAGTATTACATTGGAAAATATCCGTTTCTTTAATGAAAACCGCAATCATCATCGTGCGTGTGCGATCTTGGCACGTGTAATCGCCGTCACGACGACGTTGAGCTAATTAACTCGATGATCATCGGAGCCAGTTACGGGGCGAAATCGATTTAGATGCGGATCTGCACGGCCATCGTCTTGGCCTGATATCGGTTGTGGGGATGAACGAGTTCTACGACCTCGTTAATTACCTGAGTTACTGCGAAACTTTTCTACGATTCGATGGTAGAGAGCCACGAGGATCTCTAATGGATCCTGTAATGGGTTCGCAGCGTGATTAGGGGATTCGCAAGATCGTTCGCAGCCAGGACGATTTTTGCACGTGGATTAACACTTAAATAGTTGCGCGCGAGATTCAACTGATTTCATTATTATAAATTAAGAAACAGTTCAACTGATTCTATTGTTATAAATTTAGAAACAGTTTTTTTTCGATGCCATAGATTCTATCAGCTATTGCTTCTTCATTTCAAAGAATAATTTATATATAAAAAGCACGTTTATTAAGATTCCGCATTTTCTTGAAACGTAAGGAAACAGCAATCAGCATTTTTTGCTTACACAATTCGTTATCTAATTTGATTAACTCAGAGTACAAGATAATTAAGTATATATCATAAAAGCAATGAGAATTAGTGCGATTGTTTTGCTCTCTTCGGCATCCTTTTCTTGTTGCAAAGCCTCTCGTCGTCGTAAAACCTTTGTCTAGATAAAAATAAACCGTAATAATGTTGCGAGAATAATGAATTAATAGTAAAAGTTATTTTCAGTCAAGAAAGTTTGCCGCTACGTGTAAGTGTTAAGCGTCCCTACGGCAAGTCTAAGTCCGCAATTCGCTAAACTGTGCTTCGTCCATACTAAAAGATTCTTTGCGTTTCTAGCCGGCTTATCGAAAGCAGCTCACCGCTCCGTTCCGTGTCGAACTTTCTCGATCGTGTATTCCATTAAATTGCTTCCCAGTGGGCGAACGCCATGCCTGGTACTGCCGGCAGCCAAGAATATTTATCTTTAATACGTACGCTCATCCGTGCGCCGCGAAAGGTACACGGTACAACGTCTGCCTCGTTGCGTGGAAAAACATTTTCCGTTTTATTCGAAAAAACACGGAACCACCGGGTGGTCGGCAGTGCCGACACCGTTCGATGTGGCGCGGTCGCGCTGCGTGCTGCCGCTACATGGTTGCCCATAAAGCCTCGCGATACTATCGAGTCTCGGATCCATAAAGGCCGGTAATCGAACGGAGCACGGAATAAAGTGAATCCCTTCGCCGGGGAACTGCCGGCGAACTGATCGATACTTTCGTATTCGCGCGACAGCTTCTGCCTTTCCGCGCCGTATTCGTTCCACGATAGTTCCAAGGTCACGGTCGTTTTATCTCTCAATCTCTTCTACTTCAACTTCGCCTTGCTTTTTTCGAGAATGTACGTCGGATTTAGCGACAGTGTATCGCTGGCGTTCAGAACGAAAGAGAACTCATCCGCCGCAATCCGAATCGGATTCTCTCCCTCCGCGAGATTCCGTCGGGATCGTAAAGTCGCCTAATCGGATGAGAGGTTCAAGTGCCGGTTCAAGTGCGGAACGAGAAATGAAAACGTTCGTAAAATCGTAATTTCCGCAAGGTGAAGCCTAGAAAGGCTGTACGCTCTATCGCACTTCTCCATTGTTCACCGAATCCGAGCGAGATGAGAGGCGAAGATATGAAATCGGAGCGAAGCTGCGATGCGTCACTGTGCAGCGTTGGAGAGCTTTCCAAATGTATACTTGATGAGGTATATACGTTTCGCGGAATCGCGAACGGGGAAAGTTTTCTATTTCAATCGTGGTGATCGATATACCCTCGGGGTCGGAGTTGCATTCGTGTCGCGGGTTGCTTCGAACAATGATCCTCCTTCCCTCGATTTTTCTAGTTATAGATTCTAAGATAGCCTACTACTACACGTCAAAAACTCGAGTGTACGCTGAAAGTTTATTTAAGATGCTTGCATGTTAATGTATGCTCCACGAGATGATACTTTTGTGATAAACAAGTTCAATTCCACTTTTATTTTTCGTTCTATTTTTTATGAAAGTAAATACAATTTGAAATTGTACATAGATGAACAATATTTGTAAGGTCCTAGTGACCGAACGTGTATATCTACGTATAGATCCAGACGCAAAAACTTATTGTTAATTTGCTTTTCAAAAAAACATTTGAGATTAATAATAATAAGGTTTTATATAAACATCTGGACATATAATAGGTACACTGAGCCGTATTTTCTTTATATATTGTTTACGAAATAGCATTAAACAGTTGGTCATTTGTGCATTTTATAATTCTATATTTTAATGCGCACATTTTCTAATACATAGAAATAGTTTACATTTACAAGGACATTTTTATTTGTACTTTGATGTTGCATTGCGCAACGAAAATATGAATCTATCATGTTTGCTTTGAGATTAAAGTAACTTGAAATTTTAAAATCAAAAGGAGAGTCTGTTGTAAAGTGATGAAAAATTTTATAAATGAAACAAACAGAAGTCACGGGATATTTTACATGGCTATCGGTATCTTTTCTCTCATGTTATCCGTTCCATTTACGCTAAGTGTGCACGGATCGATGCCATTGTGTGTTTGTCAAATTTTCATTGCGCTCATCACGGATCTTATCGAGAGCCAAGCGAACCAGCTTCCAATCTAGCGATCGATCGGCGGTCTCGATAACAGAACTTTACAAGGGCTTTTACCCGCCCCGTCTTCGTCGTTTCGAGAAAACTCACCCCCACGGCGAAATAAGCGACTGTAGAAGTCCTTATCCCCCGATAAACAATGTCAAACATGCCGCGATACGACGACACTGGGCGCTTACACCGCGTTCGTTAAGGGAGGCGTCTCTTTGTTTTTTTTTCTGACCGAGCGTCTCGTTACAGCTCACAGTCTTTTTTTCTTTGTTGCGTTTTCCCGCCCCGTAGGTGGGGTGGAAAAACCTTACCTTACCTTTACACACTTCTCCCCTTTTTCCTTTGACAACCTTATCCGTCGCGTCGGGTGGTTCTTTGTAAATCTCTGTAACGTCTTCGCTGCGATCGGCGTTGTCGCGTTCGCAGGGACATTAGCTGAAAGGGGGAAGGAAGTTCATTATGTAGCGCGAATTTTTGCGACGAGCTACCAGCGGCGCATCCCTCTCTTTCTCTCTCGCGACTCGGATGAGCTTTATAATCATGAAATTTTAACGCCCGCCCCGCAAAGCGTGTGCGTTCATATTTACAATTATCTGATCATTAATTCATAAGAGTTTATACTCTCATCGCATTGATGGTGTAATAGCGCGCTTCCGTCACGCTCGTGGCTCCTAATTACGCGAAAGGCGTAATAAACGCATGTATTGCGCTGCCGTCGCCGGCGTGCAAGGTTTAATTGCTGTTCGACGTTAAACGGCGCGATTAATGCGAGGTCGTCTTTGCGAATCGCGCCGCAACACCGATATAGACTCACCGCCAATACGTCGGCATCCTCTACCACCGAGATTAAACGGCCGCGGGCACGTGCTCTTGGGAGGGCTCGGCGCCGTTCTGGCAGGTGCGCCTCGGCTGTGTTTGACAGGTGCGTCATTGTTAGCGAAGCATAAAGAAAGGAAGTGGCAAGAGTCAATCCCGAGCGGCAAGGGCGAAAAGTCGAACGTTTGTGGGGACGGACGGCAAAAATGCAACGGCGTAAACGCGAATGTAATCGTGACTTTCGATTTGCTATTTTCATGTATTTATGTCTGTATTTCGACGTCGCGAGACGTGTATTTCCTGCTCTCTCTCTCTCTCTCTCTCTCCCTTTCTCTCATTTCACGTTTTGAGATGCATATTCAATCGCAGGCGAAAATAGTTGCGGAAACTTTTTCCATTTAACGAGTTATATATTTGCAACGAGTCATATATTTCAAGATTACCTTATTTTGAAAATAAAGCTCTCTGGTATTGTATCGAAGGTACTTTCATCGAAGACAGCAACGGATCAATGTAATATCACAAATCTACATTTCTCCGTAGCTGAACGGAACTCTCTCGTAGTGAAGTTAAATCTCATAATATATTGATGCGGCGCATCAATTATCGATATGCCGGATAAAACTTCTTGAATTTCTCACAAATTTCGAATTCCCTCTATATACTCGCGCATATTTTGACTGCAGTTAAAGTTACCTATTTTTAACTAGCTATATAAATTTTTGCCTTTCCGTTTGTATGAGATTGTTTAGGAACTTGATTCGATAATCGTGTGTATCGTGAAAATTATAACATTCTCTGTATTCAACACGTGTTGAGTGCAATGTCTCTCGACCGTCGCCATTATCCATTTCGTTTTAACGCTTACATTCACCAACGCAGCTTCCACAGATTTCACGAGCGAGGAATATCTGTCGGCGCGCCATTGGACGCACAGTAGCCTTCTGTTTTCCGAGGGAAAACAGAGTGAGAAAAGCAATGTTGCAGATGAGGGCACGAGGGAAGGGCAATCCAGTCAGTCACTCGGACATTCACAATATGGATCCCTTTGGTGTAATCGCGACGCGGAAGCCCCTTGTTTCTGCGAGCCTTCGGTGAACGCTTCCCAACCCTCCAACAAACCTTCTTCGTCCCCTCCCTCCCTCCCTTGCTCTTTCCAACTCTCTCGCAGGCAGTTGGACAGTCTCTCGCCCCATATTCTCTGTCTAATTTGCCAACCTAAGCCGTCGGGACCAACCGGAGAGAATGACGGCGATGGTAGCCCAACTTCATTATTCTCCCATTGTATCAGCACCCCCGCGGACATAAATCATGGAGGGTCCACCCTCGCGCATCCCACCGCCAATGCCACTGGCCGGGGATTTCGTTTGATTCCCGTCCATGGAAAGCACAGGCCGCGAGAAACGGCCACCGACTTTCTGCTCCAATTTCCGCTTTTCGGTTGTCCACTTCGACCGGCCGTCCGGCGTTCGCCGATAATTTCTGCACGGTCACTTCCTGCGTGTGATTCGTGGCCTGCCGAATTTTCACGCTTTTTATATAACGCGAAAAAAAGAGAAAGATGGAAGATCGGCGTTATTTCTTTCGTGGAGAAACGTGGTTTTTAAATTGTTTTGTACACGAAAGCCCGAACGCGTTTCCTTGTTTTTTTTTCTTCACGATTACACGTTTATCGCTTAATCCGTCATCTTGTAATATGGTGCGTGTTTTATTGATGTGAGTAAAATCGATTTAACCCCCGAATAATCACGTCGCTCTAAATATAATACATTGTTTCTGCGCTTTCATGTATAACGCCAGATTAGCAACGTTATTGTCGGGTATTCATTTTTTTAATAATACATACCATTTTTTTTATTTTTGTAAACATTACAAATATGCGCGTTAAATATTCATTAATTAAAGATTACCACAATGTAGCAAAATAGCATAAAATTTGGTAAAAAATCTTAGAGTTTAATCATTTTAAATTGGTTTTTAGACTTTTAAATAAAACCCATATGTGTTTATGTCACTTTAACTCATCGTCTTTTATGGCGTTATATCCATGCGATTTTTATTGCCTAATTAAATTATACAGCACACTGCGTGATCAATTGTGCGATACTTTGGGAAGCAACCAGCCAGCGAGGTTAATGGCGGATGTTAACCTTTCTCGATGAAGGGACATACGCGCTCTCTCGATCGATATATTTATTTATTATTCACGAGCGCAGCATCTACCCACGCGACAACCATTGAGAGCTCATTGTAAACTGATTTTCCACGTAATACGGGCAGTATTTATCCTGGTATAATTATTGTACGAGACGTGCGCATTTTCAAAGAGCTTAACGACATAACTGTAATAATTGCAAACAAATATTATTCGCTAATAATCTAATAATTTAATTAGATGATACGTACTATTATTACATATACTATGATACATTATTAGGATAGTGGACGTTACACGTTTTCTGCTATAGAAACTTAATCGTGAAAATTTATCGGCAAATTTATGGCTTTAATCGGCATATTTGCAAAATATCGAGATATTATCTATTTGGTATTGCTAAGACAAGCTCAAACTACGCGAAACTTCTAACGGGCGATCAAATTTAACACGCGTAATAACATTGTACCGTTAATGCTGGCAGATTATATTACGCACTTAAGCATAACTTATGCTGGCACGTGTAATTATGTTCGGGTCCTGTAAAGCGGGGAATGCAGTACACATCTATATCGGTGGCCGAGGTCTACATCGTTACAGGTGTTTGCGTATTAATTTCACGATCCTTACTCCCGACGCTCGCGTACCACACACCGTCGTGATGTCTAAACTCTCGTAAGTGGACCAGCAATGACGTTAACTATTGAATTTCGAACTAAATTCAAGGAACGTTATCCTATGCATGCAATATCCACCCATGCAATACCAATTATCTTTTGATGCGTCCAAGAAATGTTTACAATTCTGTTAACGATAATACATATACAATAAATATCGTTTCTATTTGTGGAAAATTATATCAGCATCACATAAATTTTCGTTGCTTCAGATTCGAACCTGAGCAATATCTGAAAAACGATTATTCTTCTTCCCGTTCGGGCAATTCTCGGAACCTTGTGAGGGATGGTCCCGTAATCGAAGGTTCGTGATCGGAGAGTCTCGGTGGACAGTCGGAAATTTATTTTCAACAAATTGGCCGATCGTTCAGATTTCGCACTAGATAGCCGTTACGGAGTGGCGTGGTGAAACGCGAGCGGCGAGAGCACTGATAGGGGATAGACAGGATCGCATTAGGGTCTGATGGCGTCACGGGGTCGTCCAGCGAAGGTAAAAAGGGTGACCGATTCGCTCGAATGACGGCGCGAAAGGCACATGAGCGTCGAGAGGATAGCGTAAGAAGATATGTTGCAGCTTCTCGAAAGTGTAGAAAAGTACTTTTTAATATTTTCAGTATTGTATTGTCTACATATTTTGTAAACAATCTCATGCAAATAGGACGATTTTCCGCTGCTGTTGGGACACAGTCATTAAACGTCGACATTGAATTACGTTATTTGTATATTGTCATTTGTGTAGACAACGACATATGGAACAAGTGTTCACGCTACGTGTAAAATATATGGCTTTAGTCGATACGCAGGCATTCTCGAGGTGCGAAAATTGTTGAAAACTACTAGAAAGTTTGGTTGAAATTTTGACGTGCTTTACCAAACCGTGACATAACATGAAATCCGACGACACATTTATTGCAACAGTGGCAAACGAATGTGCTAAATATCATGTGACAAACTTGATGAAGCGGTTTATTATTAATACAAAATGTTAATTCTATAATCTATAAATACACAAAGTTAGATTCAGTACTTGTATAATTAAAAAGTTAAAATTGAAAATATTATACACTCGTAATGTTAAATATTCAAAGCAATAATATTCATCAGAAGGAAATTTAATTAACGATAAAATACAAATAATGAATTTATTGCGCTATTTTTTCTCTTTTTAAACAAATAGACATTTTAATTTACACTTTTAATAAAAATTGTCTGGGTGTGTATTTTTTTCTTTTTTTTTAATTATACTGGCGTCCACGAAAGTGCATAAAATTACAAAGCGATGCACCTGTCATCGGCTATGAAACTGGAATATGGATCTTCGATGTAACTCGATTAAGTCCCTTGTCGTGAACAGGGAGAGTCATTTGATGACAGTACGCAATTTGCGTCTGGCGGGGGCGTCATTTTGGTATTTTGATGCCAGTTGATTCACTATGAATCATGAATCACGATAAAAGATTCATTTTTACGGGTCTCGCCTGGCATATCGCGGCAACTCGCGTCTGTATTTTCTCATTAGCGGCGTGTAATTATTGGGATATAATGTGGTGACGATACGTCAACGTGGAGAATTAAATGCCAATGCAACAGGCGACATGTCGGCTTTTTCGTGTTACAAATACAACGTCTAGTTGAGTCGAAAATAAAATAAAAAAAAGTAATATTTTTATCGTTTCGTATGTAGCTTATGTTTTATTTTTTTCACGATAGAATTTCATGTTGACAAGAAGTCTATATTGACAAACTAAACGGTGATAACGAATTATACCGCGATTACGACGCTTAATACCACGGATTTCGTTCCGACTAATTTTACATTTAAATCCCTTTTGTACAGGACGACAAAGTCTTCCGCTGCAGGATTTGAACGTGAGCATAAATGAGCTGCGCAATAACGGAGATAACGCGATACTCGCGTCCGACATTCACGTAGATCAGTGTTTAAGTTTGTTGCGTCGTTCTTTTTTATCAACAAAGCCACCACCGGGAATCGATAAAGCGAAGCCATTCCTTAAATGTACACAGCTCAAGATTGATAAAGCCGATCACGTTGATCCGCTATCAAACAGACACTAATCTCTCGATATTTATTACACACGTGGCAACGCAGTCAATGTGTCTATAAATATCCATTGTGGTCGACGAGTTTCTTGCGGGCGCGGGTGAGATTTCGGGATGATTCACGAGCGAGACGATCTTTGATGTTCGCCGATTTCGATGATTTAGGACCGATACCGCGAAAGCGCGCACGAATTTGTCGTCGACGAGACGGACGGATTCGCCGCAGCGCACTGTCGACCACGTAAGCGAAACAATTTATCGAGAGCCGATAGATCGGGAGCCGATAGCTGGCGATACTGCAGTTTCGCTCGTATAAAGTTGCCCGTGCGATGAATATCGAGAATAACTTTGCCGAGCGAGTCGTTGTTTCTGTATGCGTCTAACTGAACCGCTGATCACGCTTTTTTTTTGGCAGAAACAACAGCTCGAGAATCGTGAATCGCACCGCGTCATGCCGGATGAGATATACGAGGTGTGACGTAAATGATCGGTTTAAAATACCTTCCGTCGCTCGATTACTCGACGATATTTGTAGATTACACTCGGCGCGATTCGCAGAAGATCTTCAGTATTATCTTGAAATACTCCGCTCTCACGACGCAGTAAACACGTGTATAACGAATCTGAAACGCTGCATGTAGGAAATAATAAGTTTTACGCAACGAAGATACGAATTTACACAAATTTGTAATTTAATCCGCGTTATCCAATGCGGCACACTTTGAGAAGTATTGCGAAGAGTATATCTGTTCTTTACAAAGGCCAATAAATTTTCGTAATGCACATTTATCGCGTACACATCGTGCGATAATAGACCGTGGACCAGCGTTTATAATGGGTTTTGGTCAGATTTAAATTGACTTAGTAGCGTAATATATATATTTCAATATGTTAGCGTGTTAAAAAAATTGCACATGTTTCTCACACACCAACGACACTGACACACACTACGATACCACTTGTGTGGCGTGAATCCATTAAGCGTCCATCACATAATATATAATGTATTTATCGTAGATGCAAGATATAACGGATTTATAAATATGCATTCTCATTACAGTAATGTAATATCCTGACCGTGGTCATTGTTGTCATCGCTAGTCGATTACAATCGGGAGATCCATTAAATCTTGATACCCTGATACATGGATGTTGACCAATCGGATCGTACGAGAACATCGGTAATATCAACAACGTGATCCGTATCGCCTCGACATCTCGGATATGTGCTTTAAATCGTCTCCTCTGCGCCTCGAGAGTTTATTACCGTAAATTCATCCGATTCTATGTAAGCAAATATCGTCGAATTCCTGGCATACTGTACACAGGCAGGATGAGACGCGCTCGTCTGCATTTCTCATTACTGACAGGAAGAAATACATAGATTAGATAGCGTGTAAGAGATATATCAATGCTTTAGAAATGTTGATATCTATTTTAAATGTACCAAACATTCAATATTTTATAAAATTTTACAAAATTTACTTAACAAAATTTGGGTGGTTTATCTAAATATTAAGAGACGCAGCGAGATTGAAAAATATTCGCGATTTCTACAGCTTATTCATATTTTCCGATGATATTTATTATAGACGGATTTAAATTTCTGTATGAAATAATGCGATTTGCAATTAAAGAGAGAAAGAAATTGTATCACATTTTTCATTAATTTATTATATCGAATTACACAGATGTGATACAAATCTTTTTTTTGCACAAGATATTGTTTTACAACGTATCAACATAACATTACAACATAATCTAAATTTGAAGTAAGTAATAGGTATATTTTTGTATATAATTTACAATAACACAGTTGGATAAAAAATTGTCACGTTTGCGTCGGCGCTAAAAATTGAATAATCTGGAGACGCGACTGTGTACCTAAAATGCACTCGCTCGGATTGAAACATCCTGGACCGTCCGTAGTGGAACCGTCCGTAGTGGATTTACACGGTGTTTACATTACTTAGCAGCCTCCCTCGAGCACGTACGTCGTAGCGCGTGGTCACTGCCGCTACCGCGGGTAACTTTGGAGAACGTTTCTGTCCGGCGGACGTTCACTCTCTCGGTTCGATGGCCCGTGAGGCTGCACCATTCGCCAGCAGGAAATGTCGCGTCTACAAAGTTTCCCTTGCCGAAGCCTCCAACGGTACCACCATCGTTCTTGGTGCCGTCCTTCCTCGTGGCATCTCGCTCGCTTGCCCGTTTGCTTTCATTCGCAGTTGCTTCTCTTTCTGATCTATATATCCACCATTTGCCCTTGGATCCACCGCTCCCATCCGCGCTCCCCTCGTTCATCCTTTCGCCCTTCTATCTGCGAGGCTGTCTCCGTCTCGCTCGCTCCCACCCTCATCTACGAGCAACTTCGTCTCTCCCGATATACCGGAGCTTTTGGTTCTCGCGCCGTTTCCATAGAAACGCCACGGCGAGAGAAAGGCGGACGATGGAGGATAGGAACTCCTACGCGGCTGGAAGGGCGAAGGGTTGCGAATGGAAATATGATGGAGCAGGATAGAGATCTCCTTTCCAGCGGAGCGGAGCGGAGCGCAGCAAGTTCGTCCTTAGCGAAGAAAGGAGAGAGCTCCTGGTTTAAATTCTATTGCGCGGACAATACGGTCACGGTAATGCTCGGCTTTGATTCATTGCCTGCCTGCCTGCGGGATGAAAGGTGAGGTGAAAGGTATGGTGGGCGACATGAAGGAAGGAATAGTTGTGGTCGGAGATTTATCCTTTCATGCGTGTTGCAATTCGCGACCCGGGGACATCAGCCCTTTCCTCGTCTTCAATATCGTTATTTTCTCATCATCGTCGGGTATACGAACGACTATCGCATCAATTTTCGCTCGTCCGCAACGCGCGATTTTAATTTGGTTAAGCTGTAAAATGTAGCCGTTAATCGATTTATTAATGTAGGTCGCTTTTATCAAGTTCATCGGCAGATAATAAGTACTTACATCATAAAACTAATTACAACGCGTATCAACAGATCACTCTCTGTCGTGCGCATGTTCATAAATTATTAAATTTTTCTCATTGTCAGAAAGTCATTATCCTCGTTCCGTAGAAAATTCTTGCTGTCTTCCAACTTGCGTTTCTTCCACCCTCTTCGTAGATTACGTTTGCAGAAGTAATACGAGGGTTCCGCTAAAATTGCCGCTAAAACTCGGTGAGTTCTCCGCAGGAACTTGGAAGCATGGATTGTGTGTGCTCGCGTGTATATGCATATTTTTATGGCATTCCCCGCACATAGGCGAATGACACGGGAAAAGGGAACGCGCGCGCTAAATGAATCGATATCGATGTAGTCAATGATTTATGGAGAGTCCCGGGAAAAATGAGAAACGTGGAAAGAGTTTCTATCAAAAAGATGATCGTTTTATTTACGTTGCAAAAGTGCGTATATTTCATTAGTCTGGCATCCTGCAGCAGTTAAGCGAACGCATTTTTTTCTTCAAATAATTCTTTCGTTAGCAAAATTTATTTGTTTCAACTCTATATTGATATTTCTTTAATTTGAATCTTTCGTATATACAAAGATCTTTATACCTATTCCTTCTCGGACTCATTTAATCGGCAATTGTCGATCTGCCAATTTGGCTAGCTCGATGGTGCTCGAAGAGCCTTCGCAATAAAAGCGAGAGTGGGCCATAACGGATCAAAGAGGGGGTCAGGATGAGCGGATGGAAGTATTTCCTAATGACTGCTCGACGAGAGCGGAAGCGGTGGCGGCGGTGGCGACGACGGCGACGACGACGACGACGACGACGACGACGACGGCGACGGCGACGACGACGGGATCGGGGGTGGGACCAGAGGCAGGCAGCGCGGAAACGACGGTCGATACGCTGACGTACTAATGACCCGTACGGAGTCGCACCGACAGACTGCTGGCTAGACGCAATGGCACCAACGTGCCGGTGGTTTTCGCTTAATTATAAATTGAATTACTCGCCGGCCGGCTCAAAATGGCCACGGTTATGCGCCATAAAAGGTAAAACCGACCGACTCTCGGCGAACGGCGTCGAAGGGAGGTCAGGGAGGGAAATCCAGAGCGTGAGAGCACGAACGAAAGAGGACACAGAAACGCGTGAAGCGAACGGACCCCCTTCCATCCTCGAAAGGGGTTGGCATCGATACGCATCGGCCGAAGTGGGAGACGGTGGCTTGAGGTCGGCCTACACACCTACCTACCCTAATTCCATGCATTTGCAATTAGCTCATTAATGGACGACCGCACGACGAGTAAGTGTTTACGGCGACCGCTGCGCCACGGCCGTCGCGCGCGCAACGCACCGCGGGCTCGATTGTATTTCGGGGCCCGTTTTGTTAGCCGTCTGCACGAATGTTTCGAACGCGAGAGCTAATCGCGCGGGCAATTAAGATAAATTGAAATCGATAGCAGAGTGACAAATGGCCGAGGGATTCTTCTAACAGTGGCCGCCGTCGCTGCCGCTTAGAACGAATAATTAATATCACTTCCGCATACATGTCCGTTGCCGGATTATCGCGACGAATCAATCATGCACGCGCTTGAACGCATAATGCCGAACGGATAATACCGAATCGCCGAACCCTTTTACGTGAAACGCGTATGACGCACGACTAATATCGTCTCTTTTTTTTTTCTATTTTCTGACGCACCGTAATTGCGTAACGTATTATCGTATTAAATGCACGACAAATGCGGTACGAAAACACCGTTTGGCAAGCTCGTACGTCAACTTTGCAAATATTAAATATGACTCGCTGTATATCGCTTTGCCTGAAAATACACATGTTCTTATTGACACAATACTGGGTGTTCTTCAGAATTTCTTTCGAAATTGTATTGATTTTATATGAATATTATCTGAAAGTTTTAATATTTTGGATGTAAAATAATTAATAATAATTTGTTATTATTTTAATGCACAAAAAATATTCTAGATATGTTGCCATAGCTAATACATTAACCACTGCAGTACAAACATGAGTATTTATTGTCCAATCGATTTTCAAGTTTTTTTTTTAATTTTAAAGATAATTCATTATATATATATTTTTTTTTAAATAAAGTATAAACTGTTTATAGATTTGTTCTAAGAACTTAAAAATATGTTTATCAATTTTTACATGGAAAGAATTTTTTCATGCTTTTGCTGAAATAAAGACTTGAAAATAATTAAGTTAAATTATTAAAAAATATATCTATTGGACGTTTAAGTTGGTTGTTAGAATATCAAAACTTTAACAGTAATATAATCATGCTTGAGCGTTCTATAGCGACATAATTATTTTGATGATCCAACAAATAAAGTTATTTTCCGATCTGTGTATTTAATAATAGTATCTTTGTAATTCTTAGCTACTGCAATAAAGTTGTTTTTTTCCGTGTAGAGATTTGAATCATTTTAAATGAAAAAAAAAACAGAAATGAGAGTACCCGCTGTGTTCTTTGTCTGAGTTAAAGTTGTTACTTCGTGGTACAATGTTGCATTATTATCGTAGTCAGTTTCAAAACGCACGTGATATTAACCGAAAATGTTGGTCAATAAGAATTTGCCGGATCATCATTTGCCGGATCATCTCGTGCAGTTCGGCATCTCTGCGCATCGTAATCGTGACATGGGACGCATCAATAATTAGCGATGGATCGTCAGCCTACGGCGATCCTCGTTAACTGCTTTACGACGTGCTTATCCGACCGCTCCGTGTACGTTCAGGGCGGTCAATATCCTTGGCTATTTACTAACCGTCGTTGCTGTTAAGACGATTAGCTCAGGGGCCCGCGGGCGATACTTCTATTCACAATCAAGGAAGCCGTATTACGCGTAGACGGCCGTTTCTTACGGTATGTGCGTGCAAGTATCGCACGATATCCCGCATGTATTATTAACACGGCTTTAGACCGTGAAAACCGGGCTGGATTTGAATATATTCCTCTTTTTAGATGTCATTGCTTCGCACTTTTGTCGTCACGCGAGTGCACGGTGTCTCCTGGCAACCGGTTCTAGCGACGCACGTAAATTAGAGGCCGATTACACTGATGCGAGATAACACTGATCCAGATAAATTGAATTCTTTTTTCTTTACTTACGTTACGATATACATGTATGATTATGGGTCCGAGAAGGATAACAAACTATTAATTTGGGAATCGTTTAATCCAGGTCTTCGATGCAAAAGGTTAAGAGTTTTAATCATTGTAGCTTGACTTTATGATACAGTAATGTACCGCGAGATTTTAATAGTCACTCATAAATCATTATTTCTTTGTTAAGAAGAAACTTTGCGTTGTCATGATTTTTAATGTTTCGCTTTACGCTTCGTAATGAAGGCTAGAAAAGGACCGAACTTCGAAGCTTGCGTGCAAGGGAAAAAGGGTGGAGTGCAAAGGGTTGAAATTCAGTATAACTTTTTCTCCGAACGATGCTATCGGTAGAAAGAATGGCAATCGCGATCGTATCTTCACGATGGCACTTGATGGACGACATAAAATGAAATATGCGCGTTATTTGAATTTATTGTTGTCATGTTGGAAGGTATATCGCGCATGCGATCCCGGCGTTTTTAGTATCATTATCTTTGCTTTTCTGACATCAAGAGGAAAATGAATGAAATAAGAAGGAATGAGAGGTAACATCGAGAACTCATCCAAGTATCACTCTATGAATCGAATTGCGAACCGATGAAAGTCTCTTGACGTTTCACCTTCAACAACAATTGATTTGCCGGCGCGGGATTACCGTACTTTTATGAAAACTTGAGAAAAATCTCTTGTTTTCCGGATCATTGGAAAAGAACTACGAGGCGAAACGTGCTTGGTGAAATTTTACATCCTGTATTGGTTTTTTAGGAGAGTGGATCCCGTCACCGTATATTAAAATAGCTTTCGAACAGTCTTGGGGGCATAGCGATACCCGTGTTTGAATTTTTTTTTTATTTTGCAAATGTTACCACTCCACGGAGAGAAAAATTTTCGCTGTTATAGTTAAGCATGGTTTGCTAAGGCTGTATTTTCCGTCATAACTATAAATTTATAAATTATAGCAAAACAATTTGTTGTTCCTAATACACTAGTAAAGTAGCAAAAGCTACATGTCTGTCAGAATCACATCGTATAGCAACATAAAAATAGTTATCGGAACTAACCGATATATCAGTAATACGTAGGTAATACACTGGTAGCTAATTAATGTAGTTACGTAGGATAACTTTTAGCTACATAGTATATTTTGGGTATAACAAATATTTTCTGTAGCTAAATCCGTGTATCAGGTAGTTAAACTCTTTCAACTAAAATTACAGATAAGATATTAGCTGTCCATACATTACGACGTAATTTAGTTACCGTACGCAGTTTTTAGCTACGACAGCTACTTTTTTCCGTGCATTCGTGAATATTTCTCAGCATTCAGAAACTTATCGTTGCCTCCTTTCGTAGGCCTTCCGCGACAACAGAAAAAATTGCTTCGCATGTATTTGGTTGATACCGATCCAAATGATGAATACGCCCGTAGACTTTACCCTCCAAAATCTCTCGCGGGTTCCCGAAAATGCTGTCGATCATTTATAATACGCCAAGCAATTTGGATTGGGCGGCAAAGTTTCGGCGATTTCTCATATTCCGCTGGAAATTTTTGCCCGGCAGTGAGATCGTTAAAACTTTCTTGCCGTAGTTCGGATTACTTGCGCTACGAGGATTATCGATATAACTTTGCGGTTGTAAATACTTTTTTTCACGATTGTCAAGTTTTGTCATATTTGATAAGTGTAAAGAGAGATTATCAATATATCTCGATTTATTAATTTATCTGAACAAATGAGGAACTGAACGATAAACCATCATCTGTAACGTTATACACGTATATTGAAAAATTTTTCAATTGTTCTTCCCTCGATGTAAAATTCAATAATAGTATTACAGAAATATGCTCTGTGATTTCGTAAAATTCAAGTTTAGTGAACGGATAAATGAAGGGCAACATTTAATATGAAATTTCCAAATACTCCGACATCCGATTACCATAAAATTATATGGATATCACTCTTCGGCTTGTCCCTGCCGCTTCCATTTGATTCCGTAATTCCTCCTAGAACCGGGTAATTCCCGCCGTTTCGATCGATTTAATCCTAACGCCAGGAGTTTCGATCCGTTCCTCTACCGCACGAAGTGCCGTTTGGTTAAGCGGACGGATATTCCTCTTTCGATTCTCGAACCCTTCGCCACGTACGCCGGTCTCTTCCTAATCCACGGAAATGGGCGCAGTGTCGACAAGATTCGTATTTGCATTACGTCCACGGAAACGCGGAAAGTAATGTCGTTTCAAAATTTCCGATGAGCAAGGGACAGCGTTTGTAACTTTTGCGTGTATCCGTTTGGATATGGCTGAATTAGATGTGCGTTCCTGGTATAAACTGAACAATTTCTTTTTGTCTTTAACAATGTAAATTGGAAAATCTATTAGAAACGAGATTCGATGTATCGATTACGGTTATTAAAAATTACATGAACAAATTTATATAAATTTTGTTGGGAGGAGGTATTTTTTTAATAATATGTACTGCACTCGCGCATTTATCATTTTTCATACAAAAACTCAAGTATAATATTTATGTATTGAGAAAATCGTTGAGAGGTAAGGGCTATTTATTTCACGGAGACGTGTCGAAAATAAAATTGTCCGCAGCTGCTGCATTAATAATCACAAGATTTTTCCCACGATATACTTCCTGTAACCTTGCATAGTGCGCCTGAAACGTAGTACTTTCGCTATGGCTGCTCACGGACAAGTTACGTCTTACTCAACGTCGAGCAGAACCTTGCGGAATCGTAAACATTCCGTATTCAGCACGATCGTTACGTAATAAAGTGTACCATAACGTACCGTTAACGGCGACGACATTGGGCACCAGAACGATCACCGTGCCGCAATCCTTTCTTTTAGCACTCCTCTGTACCAAACCCGTCGAATGTCCTTTCCACTATACATAATACACGAAGAAATACCGTGATTGTTTCAATAACGAAACATTGACGACTAGGAAATTATTTTGTCTTGAAAATCAAATTAATTGTTTCGGTTAATTAAGATTCGAAGCTGTGAAAATTTTATTTTTTAATTCAGTCAATTTTAGTTAATTTGAAATTATTTTCTAATTATTTTAAAAATTAACTATAACTCTAAAGTTGAAAATAAAAAAATTGTTAAAAAAAGATCCATGCTAAATGCGAATGAAAATAATGTGTAGGACACTCGGTAGTTTTTGAACAATCTATATATGAGCGGCGTGTTAACCCGCGCGCGGTTGATTCATCTGGCTACCTACCAACCTACCGACCTAGCTTCCTCCTCACGGTCTGCGCCGGATATTCCGGAAGTGACGTCACCCTCATTGTAACATCCCGTATAGCGCGTGAGTGGAGCGAAGCGAGACGCTCTCTTTCGTGTCCCACGGACACGGGCCGAGTGCATGTGCGGAAAATACATAGGGAAGGGAGGGCAAGGAGGACGAGGATACGGCGTGTTGCACATACATGCGTGGGTGTGTGAACACCGACGGAATGCGTCGAGTCCGTACGCGGCGTACCGTGTAAATACCTGGCTGGCATTGGCAGCGTCGTGTGTGCGCGGTTACGTAAGTGTAATGAGAAAGGTGGTTTTGTGTGGCGCGTAAGAATCGCGAGTCAGGCTTCGAGATCGTTCCGTCGTTGCAATACTCCGTTGTCGCGCTATTGCGCATTGCCGCGAAATTGATCTCGCTCGCGCTGCATCTCGATTGCATCTCGGAGCGATCGATCGTGAGAGAACGTCTCGACGATTTGCAAACTTTCGAAAGAGACTTTTCAAGAAAACAAACTGTTTAAAACAAGAGATATAATTCTCGCGGAGAGAGACAAGAATTTTGAAAAATATCGGACGTATTTTCGCAGGAGTTTATACCGAAAGACTGTTGTTAGTTTCCTTGAGGCGCGATACTGCGAAAAAGAAACTGTCGCTCTTTAAGAACCTGCGACGACTAAACTTGGCTAATTCAGACTAACCCATATAAAATAAATTAATCAGTAGATATAAAAAAAAGAGACACGTTTCTCAGAGATGTTCTTGCAAAGATGTTTTTGCAAATTATCGATTTTATACAAATATAAATCTATATACACAGGGACATGGTAGATAAAATAATGTCTATCCCCTGTAAATATAAAATTTTACAAAAAATTTTTTATAAAGAGTTAACGAATCGTAGAACAAAATTCACACATTTCCATTCTAAAACTTGTCAATTAATCGCAAAAACTTTGTAACAATAACAGTTATTTTGTAACCATAATCGTTGCATTTTCATTAAGTCGTAAAATATGATAATGGATGGGTTAATGAAATAATTGCAGTTTGTACAATAGTCGCGTTAAGAAACACAAGTGCGATTCTTAGCAGACACAGCTGGGAAAATTCCGCGATGAGATTAATGGAATTGCAGCATGGGAAAACGGCGCGCCACGTTAATCGACGCCGTTGTTGTTCATCCTATTTTGCACGCCTCTATTAGAGAGATGTACAGCGCGTAGGCGTGCGTACGCCATATGCTTCTCGCCGTTACGCATCGTCAGATGTAAACACCTAACCCGGCGCATCGAACGGCGCTTGGGTTACGTAAAACTTGGCCATAAAAGCAGTCTTTACTCTCGCCTTTTCCGAAGGCTCTTCTCATTGTGCGCCGCGCAGCCGGCAGATGTTTACGCATGGCGCAGCATGCACGCAGAGCAAAACCGCGACGTTTACGTTTTCCCCTCTTTCGAAGAGTATGTGTCATCTCGCAGGAATGCGCTTCCTTCGTCGATAGGGCTAATTATACGCTTTCGTGTAATCGCCGCGTTGCCGACGCGAGTCATTTCGAGACTCGAGATAATTTAATCGAATATCGCTTTATATGTCGCAACATGGACATGTGCGGAATCTTGTTTTTAGTCTTGTTGCTGCTGCTCATTGTGCTGAGAGACAATTATCAATAGTACAGTCATGTGCGCACGGCAAAATATATACTAGAAGTTAACTCGATAGAAGACCTTGTTTATAATTGTGGAATACCTTGGAGAACAAGAGCATTTTTATGCACTAAACGTACGTGCTCTATTTGTTTTACATATTGCATCGCATCGTAATGCTATTTTTTTATATACTTATTTTTGCTTCACTTTAAGATGTTTATGAAAGATGACTGAAATATCTCTTATTAAAATTTCGCACGCTCGTCACTGCGAGAGCTGGATAGATACCTCGCATAGTTGTTTTTCTTTCTTTCTTTCTTTCTTTTTTTTTAACTGATGTTTATAAGCACGTGTGAGCTTTATAAATATTGATTTTCTAGGTAATTTACATTTGCATTTACTCTGGTTGGAAATAGTTTCAGTTTTAAGCACGCGCTCGAGGGATCCACCCGGTATAAATTCCGCGCGCGTTATTCATGCTCGGAGCGTTTCTCGAAAGCATATATGTTTATGAGCGGAATAACGATCGAAGGTTTACTAACTTTCGACATTCATTCACAGACGATCCGAGATTGAGACTCATGTTAATTCCACGTGGACGAGGTGCGGCGCGATGCTCTGCATAAAAGAAAACAGGGGTGTAGATTATCCGATATCTACGAGAGGATTTTGTATCTCTTGTAGTCATTAATATTTCCCACGTCGCGTCGCGTCGTGTCGTTGATTTATGCCGCGTTGTGAGCGTATTTGGCCGGACAACTCCTATCGCCCTGTAACTTTGGCAACCTATATATAAGAAAGGTTTCGGTAAATCACGATACATACGCGACGTTACGGTACGATTGTTTCTAGAGAACGCGGGATAATTATGTCAGCAGGATAATAGAGTCACACAGAATTCTTCTCTCTGCATTCCGTTTCCCAACGGTAGATAATAATCCGTGATGCGAGACGAAGTTATGCAATTTGTTATCATTGTTTTTTATTATAAAATTTGCGATAATCTTACTTTTACATCAAATGGAGATTAAAGAAAAGAGATTTATCTACGAGAGATAGCAAAAGAGAGAAGATCGAGAGCGGTAAATCAATATTTACTTGACTAAAGTTTCTGCAGGGTGTATCTTACAAGTTACGTGTCAAGAATATGAAAAATTAATATACTTCAGAAGTAATGGGTCAGTTTATTAATTACATTGTAAATTTTATGCAATATTAAGAATGGAATAAAAAAATTATTTTATTTGAAAAAATAGGTTCCTTTCAACTATTCAAGAATTAAAGAATTCAGTTGTGATTTTAAAAAGTGCCAATGTAAACTTAGCAGACTTTATAGAAATAAAATTTTTTTTAAATAGTTGCGAGAAATATATTAAATGTATTGAGTAATAAAAAAACGCATGAAAGATATGTATACTTCGAATATAGAATATAGAATAATATATTAGAATAAATAATTTTGTTCAGGATTAATCAAAATTTTCTATAATTGGCGATCTGCCAAAAATTCGCACAAACACATTTGTATCCATAAAACAGATACCATATTTGCGTACGCAAGTGATATACGTAAATACACAGCCGATCTCGCGAACGGGAATTATTTTCACGATGACATGAGTGCAACGGGAACAGTCTTTTGGAGAATGTCTTCGTACTTTCCTAATGCCGTCTCGAAGTAATTCGTCGAAAGAACTGATATCGATTTCATTGCGGTAAACACGAACGCGTGCACGCGTGCACGTGATTCGCCGTATACGACACAAAAAAAGCATGCACGAGTGCACGCAAAGGTCGGTATTTACGCGCACGCGACCGAACTCTAGATTCGAATCGGTGAATTAAGTGACGGGGAAAGGAAATGAGCTTCTGTGTGTGAGATATTAAACTGTGGAAATGATGATAAACTTAGTTCTACGACGCTCACCGACAGCGACTTAATTTATGAAAAATTTTAATACGTGTTGATGTGTGTCGCAATAAATTTTTATTTTTATTTCATCTCTTATATACCGATCAATACAATTTCACGTCTGATGTGTCTCATTTCTGCGATTGATGCGCATAAAATAATCCATTGATAACGCGATGTACGGCTGATCAAAAACATGCTCTATATGAAACTTATAAAATAACCAGAGGTGCAGAAAAACATTCGGAGATAACAGCAATACGATCGCTGTAACAACTCGTTCATGTCAATTTTCTCGATTTTTGTTATGAGACACATTGAAAATGAGATGGAAGAGAATTTTTGTTTTTAGAATGGACGAACGGCGTCAAAATTGCAATTTTACATATCGATTATCGCGATGACGTTCCGATGAGCGCAGCATGCAAATCACGTTATAGAAGAATTAATATTTCTGATTGGCATAATATTTGCAATCAATTGCTATTCTAAACTCTGACATAGATAGCCGTGATCTATTTACTCCGTGTCTCTTTCCGTACGTCGCTTTTAAGTAGTAAAGTGGTTTTCCGAAGATCTGAGAGCAGATAATTTTAAAATTTATTAGAAAGTTTTTAGCCTTCGTAAAACGAAAGTTGCGTGTCAATCGTTATTATGGATTTTGTGTTACGTTATAAAACTTTTCTGAAACGAGCAATCTTTCATTCTCGTCGACGCTCGATATGTCGTCCAGAAATACATAAAACTGGGATATACTGGCTAAGCCAGGGTCTTGTTTCGTTCTCCCTTGTAATTTTCTTGGATCATTGGTATTCCTCGACAAACCCTAACGGCCGAACGGACCGGTGCAAACGATCGGCATTTCGCCCGTGTTACGACGGAGGGATTCGAAACGATTTCTAAGAAAGATCGTTACTACGCCACCGAAGGTCTCGAAAAGTTCCTTCGTTTAAGGGTGGAGTCCGTATCGAGTTACCTCGATTACTTTCGGGCAACATCTGCATGAAATATATCAGCTGCGGCGAGGAGCACTTTACGCGGAAGTGGGAGCAGTCGTAAAATACAGCGCGCACGGTAAACGAGACCGATACGTCTCTTAAAATTGCGGAATCGGCGAGGGACATTTTACAAATGGCTCTGAAGCCACGCGGTAGTACGTTATGGTGCGCCACCTTTTATAGACGAAGATCGTCGTCGATCGTCGGCTAAATATTTGTATAAGCTTTTGCCTTTTGCTGCCAATCGACGCTTTTCGCGTCGATCCTAACGAACTCGAGTCTCGAGAAGTTCCCGTTGATCGATGATCGATGATCGAGATCTTGAGATATGATTTTTTTTTACGCGCTTTACTTTAATCACTCTTTTTAATAGATTTTAAATAATGAGCTTAGTTGATAATAGTTTCAGATAAGGACTATTATCAATTAATCGAACACTGATACAGGTCCAACGTTCGATTTCTCCGTTCAATAACCAGACGACCGTCGTAGCTGTACGCCAAAATAAGCTATAGCAAGTTAGAGGCCAATTTGGAATAGTTTGACCTACTGTAATAAAGCGCTCTAACGTACTTCGGCAGCCTTAATCTCGTTTACTTCGGCTGCCATCGAGGGTGCCACAGTTACTTTGGCGCACTGTGTCGTAATTTGGCAGACTTTGGCGCATTCCGTCACACTTCGGCATACTTACTTGGCTTAAAAGCATATCTTGGCGCAATACGTAATGGCCGTGGCAGTGGCAATAAACTGACATACTTCACTTTACTTTTCCGTATTAACTTTAAATTTACTTACTTTGTATTTCATACGCATACATAACAAGAATTTATAATAAAACAAATATATATTATCAATTTTTAGATGCATTATACATATGATAATAATAATATTATATACGTACTTACAGCATTGGATATTTATTAGGTCTGATATTTATTAGGTCCTTATCTCCTATATTTCGGAAACAGTTTAAAATTATGAAGTACCGCTAAATACATGTTTCATCATTTCGAGGGGTTATTCTACTGCTCCAACTTCCTTGAAAGACCCCTCGATTAAACACGTATTTCGCGGTTTAATTTTGAACCGTTTTCGAAATATAGGGAGTGAAGACAGACTTTACATAGATACCCTGTATATTAAATTGCATTAGATTTTTCTTACTAAAGATCTTCTTTTGTCGACTGCACTTTCTCTTAAACGTTTTACCATCGTTATTATGACGCAACGAAATTCTGTCTTCCTCTTGTAATACGCATGCAATTAGCCGACCCTTTCTGACCCCTCGTTCCGTTTCTGCATACGCAATTTTGCGTTTCCAGAAAAATGATTTTTCCGGGGAAGCGCTTCAATGAGGGTGGTCCGTACGCGGATACTACGAGACACGCACACTACGTGTATAAATAACATCAGGGTACTTTTATGAGCCGCGTAAATCACTTTGTAGGCCAATTATAGGATTAATATTTATAGCTTGCACACGTTATGTGTGTTCACCACCCCGCCCATGCCTATCTAAATTACATTCCGGGCGAATTTTATAATCGTGTAATTATCTTTTCGTGTTTTTAATGTATCGAAGCTTTTAAAAATTACGATATACACTTAAGCATATTTATCATTATATTTAAATTGCATATTTGAGCATTAAATACTCATTGCCCATGATATTTCGAAAGATTTTCACTGAAAGAAAAATTAGTAGCGGTTTAATAACTTATTAATGAATATAAAAGTAGAAATAAAAAGTTATTTTGTTTTTTCATCGGTGTTTTAAATTACAACACGCAATGCGATATCGCTAATGACACGCAAACAATATTCTTTGAACTAATTGAACTAATCACCATTTGTTGGAACTTTTTTTCGTTTACTTCATTGATCAACATTCATACGCCGTGAGAAATCATAAGAAGTACGTCAAGAGGCGACGTCTGCCACTGGATTTTACAAGGATTGTATTTTTAAAAGACGTTACCGGAGGAAGCTGAATATCAAGTGGCGGTAAAACACAGGGAAGAATCGAGGAGAGAGTGAGTGGAAAGCTTTATTAGGTCTTGAGAATTCTATTATCTAGAAAAGCTTTCTAGAAATTACGATTGCCCCCCTCCCCCATTTCTTTTCTTTTTCCGGCGCAAACAACGCGAACCCGTCGCTTAGTAGATGGCCGAGAGGAAAGCACCGCGCCGCGTTGTCCACACACCCTCGCTGACCTACGTTAACGTGGAACGACGTTCCATCGTGGTCGCGCAATCGTTTAGATCATTAGAATGCGTCGGATAATTGGGGCGATCGAGCGGAAGTGAACCCAAGGGCCCCCACTCTCGCTGGAGATTTACTAAGGAATTCGGGTCATTTAACCAAACCGGTCGTTAGAGATCGTAATACCTTATAAATCGCTGCAGACCGACACCATGCGAGCTGCAACTCGCCTGTTTTGTCGCGCTCTCATTACTCCCGCGATATTACTATAAATTAGTCCCTGCGATCGCAACCTGCTACCGCAACGAAAGATAAACTTGCAGTTGCACTTGATGCAAGCGCCTTGTTCTCATGCGATGCATTCATATGGTAGGGACGTTTCGTCGGCTATATAATTAAGCTGGTATTTTCTTGCCGAGAGTTGTTGAAACATAGTTATTAGAACATTCCTTTTCATCACCTTTAAAACAAAATTGTTTGTAATTATCTTGTGTATTGTGCATGTATGAATATTTCATTAATTTCTGACTTAAATGCATAATATTACTGGGCAAGTTATTTTTAAATGTTCTAATTTCAAAGAACTTTGTTCTTTTTTCTAAATATATCTGTGCTTATACGTGGGTAAATTAATTGCGTGTATTTTAATTAATTAATAATTAGATTTTGTACTATTTAAATAATTAATAAAATTAATCGAAACAATTAAAAGTGTGTCTGCCATCAGTCCTTTTACTAATGTGTTTTACAACCTTCTTTGTTCCAGGTAAGCCAAGACGTTCTACAAAAGAGACACGCTTCTGTTATGTCTTAACGTCAGGACGATAAGCTGAATTTCTATATTCTCGTTTTCATCTCGCACCATCGCCGAGCGAATAGAAACGGGCTGCACGAGCGCAGTTAAGGTAGGCGAGGCAAATTTCCCGTCCAATTTCGCATCCGCACAGCTGCCGGTGAAGTCTTAAATCAATTGCGGGTCAGGAAGGGGTTGCGGGCGGTGAGTCCACGTTGAAGCAGCGGGCTTGGCACTACATAGGGGAGGATGGGCGGAGGGGAGGGGGAGAGGAAAGAAGGGTTGGGGTTTAAGGTTGCACTCAACTCCATAATTAGTTGGGAACCCGAAGCCCAACATAGCTCTCGGATTTAATATCTTAACGCCCTCCTTAACACGCCTTGAAATTTTGCCTTACGTTGCTATATCGGCAAGGTACGATAGCGAGAGTAGTCGAGAAGCGCGCGCAAACTTCGGCCTCCCTTCCGTGTGTACCCTTTACCCCTTCGGGATGTCGGAATGCTACCGCTGCAACCGTCGCTTTCGATTTGGCGGGAGCGGCGCTGCTCCGATGGCGCTCCGAGAAGGAAAACAGTCGGACAGTCGAAGTCTCGCTCGAGTTTCTTGTCTTCGGTGGGCTTTGTCGCGGTACGCTTCCACGTTGCGGAAAAGCTCCAGGGTTTTTTTTATACTCCCGTACCGCGCCGCGCTGCGTCGCCCGCCGCTGCGATATTACGCGGGGTCACATAACGGCAGTAAATTGTCGACCGTCTCGTGAGAGAGCAACCGAGTTAGACTGAAAACATCCCGCGGTGAAGAACGCGAGTGTGGAACGAGAAATTTTATTCCGACGAATGGTGGTGCGCAGGAAAACCGTGACGGTTGTCGTAAGTCGTCTGACTGTAGAAAAATATGGATGTACGTTTCCTTACTATATTTTCTCTGCGTTCAAAACGCAAGTGTGTGCCGACTTTATTTCACTCTTTTAGTAGGATAAATAGATATTTTAGATGGAAAAATAAACCTTTTACATAAGAGAGTTACCTTTTCCTATATAAAATAAAAAAATCTACACATCTCGATGTTTCGAACGTTCTCCGATTGGAGAACATTATTGTAGAAGTGAGAGGATTATTATAAAACAACCATATATTGTTTTTATTTTTTACCAATGACACGTATATTGTTCTAAAAATTGGTTCGAGTATCGTGTGTTTTATTGGAGGTATCTGAGCGTGATATACAAATTACCCAGCACGCGGAATAATTACGGACGGTCGAACGTCGAATCATATTAAAACGACCCCCGACCGGCGATCGTTGTAATTCCAATTACAACGTGCAGCTTTGTTTACCGCGCGGTAGCCCCGAGCATAAGCTTCAACGTTTACAGCATTTTCAACAACGCAGTCAGCAGCTCGATGTTGAAATATCCCACTGCATCTCCTAGCAAAACACGTCGTTATAATTAACACGCTAGTATACTAGCGCTCATGAGTTTCAATGGAAAATTATAATATATTTTTCTTATGCAGTAATTGCGTGATATATACATATGTATACAGGGTGCGTTGTACAATAGTACGGTTTTTCTAAATTTCATACTTATTTTTCATGTTGATTTTGTATACGTCTTCATCATGCGATGTGCTATATCTGAACGAATTTTAAACAATTTGATTTGCCAGTTTTAAATCTTTCTCATTTAAAAACTATCCGAACCTCGACATTTTGATATATTGTATATTAGGATTTCGTTTAATATATTAGGATTTCGTCTCCAAATTATTTACATTCTGTTTAATTTTGGAGTATACTACGTAAGAAGTATATTTTCCTTATTTTATAATTTATCCTGTTGTGAAATTATCTGTACTTATAAAAAACTTGTAGTAGTTATCGTTTCAATTCATTTTTTAAACGTATGAATTTTTTGCTGTCAACAGGATATTTTGGATCTATCAAAAAGTATTTTAGAGAAAGATTTATAAATTAGAATCTTTCGGAATTCAAATATAATTGCATTTATATGCGTTGCACACGAAATAAATGCGTGCGAATGTAATACTGCAGCCTTAATGAAAAACAAAGAGAGGCTTGAAACGACATTTGTTACATTGACGAAGATATTTACAGGTTAATATCGATTACAGAGTATATCGTTGACGTAGATAAACCATAGCTACTTTGAGATACCCATTTATCAGAGGTTAAAAAAAATATATAACCGGGTTAAGAGGAAGAAATCTTCTCTGTCGCGTGTGAAAATAATCCTCTCAGCTGACGACGTGCCATTCTTGAAATGTCATGTCGCCTAGCATTAGCGGTATTATTTTCTCGCCGGAGACGTTTCTGTTCTTATTGTTAGCCGTTGAGGGTTAATCGCGCGGACCAGTTCTTAAATTTAGAGCACACGGTACACGACATGACGTGTCCACCGAGGTCGACCTGATGATCGGCGAAAGGTTAATTCGCCGTTTTCACACCGTGTGACCCGGTTTTCTTTTCGCTCTCTCACTTCTCCTCGCTCGTTCGCGACGAATGTACTTTTTAGGGCACCTGTGTCTAGGTACAGAAGTCTCTACCGTGAATATTTTACGCGGGATACGGGGTCTCTCTTAAACGGGAGGTCAAAGATTACTACTTTGGCGAAGGCAGAAGCTGCGAGCTGGACGGTTGTAAATTAGAGAACAGCGAAGTAAGACTAAATAAGGGAAACAAAATGGCGAAAAATGTTGGAGATACTAGAGTTAGATTTTCGTCTGGGAATTTGTATCGCGCGACGGCGAAATGCAACCGGGATTGCGAGCTCGTTTTACTCGGATAACATAAATTAAGTCATTTCTTATTTCGCATCGAAATATTCACGGTCATTCTGGTATTTCGCGATAAGACTTTATAGACAAATAGAAATATTTGTTTGAAGACAGAGTGGAGAACAAAAGTGGATGGAACATCTGCAAAAGCAGATGGCGGACACGTTGCTTCCGTAGTCGGAGTAGATAGACAAGCACCACGGCAGATGGCACGTGTCTATTTTTGTTATCTCCGCGTAGTTCCGAAAGCCCCTAAAATCGCCTAAATCTACATCGGCAGCTCTAGCTCGTTCCGTCCGATCGATCAAAATTATTCTCACTGCGGCAATAATTCATGACCCGGATATATCGTTCACATTAAAATCTGTGTTTACGGTAAATATTATCGCACGCGTGAACGATAATTTAATTTATATTTATCAAATGTTCCGTAGTGATGTCTTATGATCGATTTATCATTTCATTTCGCTCGAATAAAACAATGTGCCCCGGATAAATTCGATTTACTCTCGTATTACAACGCTTGACGTAAAACCGATGGAATTACGGCCGAACGTTTAACCCGGCATGTGCGTTATCTGAAATTTTTCAATTACGTGCTACTTTAATTAGTACGGGAAATGCGACGAGTCAGTCCTCACGGCTATAATATACGAAATTCGGTCCGGATAAATCGTTATTCCCCCGAAGCGCGTTTCACGCGCACCGAACATTTTCGCGGGGAGCGTTCGTATGCGAAATTTCCGACTTTTCCCTCTCCCTCCTCCGGCTTTCTCCCCCGCTTGCGCGCTCGTCCGATAGCCGGGTGTACGGTTGCAGTTTGTGGCTGTCACGCAATACGTACACATAACAACGCTATTCCAGGGAGCTTCGTAAACACAGTTATTTGCCGTTACCAAAAAGCCAGCTTACTGTTAGTCTTTTATTTCCACGCGCAGGCCCCCGTCACGCACGTTACGCTCTAACCAACATCAGCGAGCAGTCCTGCTCTGCGCTGCTTTCCAGCAAGCGTGTTCCTCGATCCGACATGATTTCAGCGCCGTAATTTCGTTACCCGGCGCTATCGGCTGGCTAAATTATCCATTTCCAACGAGAGATAGTAAAGCCGTGACGGGTTACCTGGCCGCGATAAATTCCGTTTATCGAGCCAGCGTCGGCGTCGGCGTCGGCACGGCCGCTGCTCACCGATGTCGAATTATTCTATTTCGATTTTGCGCGGTATAGATATCTCTGTCCGTTCTTACATGGGAATAAGTCGGACCGATTTGCGATCGCGCGCTCGATCGTGCCCGATCAATACCCTGTTTCCTGTTCCGCGCGAGGAGGAGCGGTCTCGTGCGACGCGTTTGAGATGCAAACGAGTCGCCGTGGTGCCATTCCCGATTATATTGCGCTCGCCGAGAGTTCAGGACTTTGCGTGAGGATTGGCGCGAAGGAACGAGTCGAGTTCGTAATACAGAAAAATCGTAAAGTCCCGCGGTGCTATCTCGACGGTTCTGCTTTGCGGCGTTACAGCGCCCGATATTTTGCTTCTTACACACGCTACGAATTTAATTTGATGCATGCAATCCGGGGAACGTAAAGCGAACGTGAAGTACGTTCTACCACGAGACTCTATGAACTTGCATAATCACGTACGAACGTCTACATTATCGGTCAAAGTACAGGAGCATTATAAAAAAAAAACTCTATGTATTTTCGCAAAAGCGAGAGCGAAAGTGTTACTTACGTTCAGACTATAGCTTCTCAGAATTATAGTTTGAATTTAAGCTGCTCTTTCAATAATTTTTCTACGGGATCCTTCGATTATGTTAGTTGTTTGAAAATACACTGTCACTTAAGGTCCTAAGAAATTTTGAATTATTTAACGTCCTAGTTTTAATCGTAATTTTTTATTTTTATTTTATTATACCTCTTTATCGTGACGTTCTCGAAATCCATTTGTAGCATTGCGCTCTTTGCATGTTCCTTATTAAGGTCAACTGTTGAACGCAGCTATATAATCTCGCACGTGCAACAGTTGTATCTTATAACGTTCTTCTTTTCATTGATTTTTGTCACTTTGTCAAATAGTGTCAAAAACTGACGGAAAATATTTTGTTACATTGTCTACCGTTTATTTGGATACGTGTGAAATTTTAATTGTGCATAAAAACGTTCAAATACGAAATGTTGATAAGTGTAGATTTCGGGTTAACATTTAAAGTGTATTTATTTGATCGGTTGCTATACACATCAAAACGCATACGCGCGCGCGCGCATGTGTGTGTGTGTGTGTGTGTGTGTGTGTGTGTGTGTGTGTGTGTACTCGCGGATTTCTGCAGATCCGTTAAGACGTGGATTAATCGATGACACAATTATGCATCAGCGTGTGACCCGCGTGCCTCGCTACGACAATGTGTCCAATTGTACTCAATGACGTGCATGCTCGCGGTCATTATGCTTCTCTCGCAAAAATAGCTCGGCAATAAGAAGCTGAGGCGAAGAGAAAGCGTTCATTGATCGGCTCTCCAGTCTGGGTTCGACGTTGCTATTTCCGTCTCCAATTCCGCTAAAGGCTGAATTGATTACAGACGGCCGTGCATACGCAAGAAAAATGGAACGGCCGTGGAGCCGTTGATTTTTTTGCTCAAGGATCCTTCAGACCTCGCCACTCAGATGACTCGCCATTCTTCAATGATACTAATGAGGCTGCCATCTGTCATTACTCACGCCCGCCACGCATGCAAATGGAATGTTAATAGAGGGTATTTAATGTCGCAAGACGATGATCGCCAATAGGACCGTCGTCGCGTCGCGTCGTGTCTCGATAACGATTCGGTTACAATTGAGTCGACACGGTTGATCGATGACACAGGTGTCGCAATGAAAACACTATCGTATCTGCAACGATTGTTAGCTATCTTTTGTACGTCGTTTATTTGGACGTTACGTCGCTCACGAAACGCGCAGCGTTATATCGATATGACAGAGGTGACGATAGATATTAAATGCGTCTAATTTACATTTTTCGATATTTTACTTTTATTTCTTTGATTGTTTGGCATGTATATAATATCAATCTGCATAAACAGAATAACATAGGAAACGATATCTACGCTCCGATGAGATGATTCATCGATAAGATTAAGAAAAAAAAATTATTAATAGACTTTTTCAGTAGTGAAAGAAACCATATGTGTGTAATGTTTAAATAGTGAAGTTAGAAGGAAATCGTACGATCAGTTTTTTGTTGATTTTTTTTATAATAATTATTCATTAACTTGCTTAATGTATACTACGTGTTGCCGCAACAGTATACTCTGTACGCGTCGTAGACAGAAATTGTATCATTAGTAAGAAATCATCAGTAGCCATCATCGCTATTATTACCACGATTATAACAGCAATAGCGAAAGTGGATTTATAAGTGCTTGGGGTATTTTAATTAACATAAAATTACTTGCGTATGTAGATACATGCATCGCAATTTAAAACATTACCGACTATTAATTCAACATTTCGCTGCAAATACTACTCGTAATTAAGTCAAATCACATATTAATTCGTACTTTTGTTTAAAAATTAAAAAGAAAGGAGTAAGAACGCACATTATTCGTAATAAATAATATTCATAATTATTATCATATCAATTGAGGAAAAAACGCATGATTCATATGTCTCATTATATCGATTGAAGCGATGTCTGATCAATAGATCGTCTTACGTAAGCCTCATGAAAAATGAATCATCCTCTCTGAGAAACTCTTAAATTTAACATTTAACGAAAAGCCCTTAGACATATTCTTGATCATGTACGCATATAAAATTCTTGGAATCATTTATGTGTGTGACGCGTCTCTTATTTAATATTATCAAAGGACTTTTTGTAATAGCTAAAATTTTATAAACCACTGAAATTCTATAACGTTTTTCTTTTTCTCTCTCTTTCTCTTTGTCTTTCTCTCGCCTTCGTTCCTTCTCCCTTTCTCTCTTGCTCTCTTCCTCTCAGCCGATAATTAATCTCGCTCGCGTACCTACCACTGATCGCGGTCGGCCCATTAACTCCCCTGAGGCAGCTCGCAACGCGATCGGCGAGCTTAGGTCGACGCTCTCCGGCGCGACGGGCGCGAGAGCATCGATATATCGGTCGATCCACGAGAGGACGGGCCGCCGAGACGCGTATCCTTCTCTCGTAGTATCGACTTTCTGTCCTCCGTGCCTGGGCTTGTCATGCTCTCGCGCGTAATCGTATATAACGCGACTCTGACGCCTCCGCGTGTGCTTGCTCCCTGCAGATGCAACGCCGAAGTAATATCGGAGCTCCGGTGGAGCAGTAGATAGCGGGTGGGTGGTGCAAAGTACGGCGTGCTAGACGGAAATAAGGGACGGGAAATGCAGCCGCGGTATCGGGTGACGAAGGCCGCGTATTCAGAGAATGGAGAACTCTCGATCGAGACTTGCATGCACGTTGTGTCGTCTAAAGTATCCCCGTGGTAGGCACGAAGAAAAGAGTTGAAAAGTAAGCGTGTGGACGATTAGAAAAAAATAATATATATTCGAAGCTATGAAGTCAGGTATTGTGCGGTAATTGAATTCAATATTACAAAGAGTATGATTCGAAACATCTTAATATGATAACGATTATTTTGAAATTGTGTATATGAAATTGTGTAAATATGTGATTATCTATTTGAGATTTGACGCGAAAGAAATCATGCTCGTGCAACGTTACGTTCACGCTCCGTCGTGAATCCGACGAGCCGACGAGCCGACGAGCGGTGAAAGCAATAAATTTTCATGAATCAGTGAAGTCTTTGTACTCGTTGAGATGCCAATCGGATTGATATTTAAGAATTGACGCGATAATAATACGATAGCGCGAACGATCGTACGTACTCATGCTCACAGCCGTCAAAGCAGGCGCGGGATTCGATCAACTTGCAACGCGATCAAACCGCCGCGCGGACAAAGGATCATGTCGGACGGCCACGCGATGAATGCGTAAACGGCGATAACCCGAACGATAAGGCGGTCAGTAATTTTTAGTCTGTCATTGAGAAAGCGTGTATATAATTACTAAGTGTACGGACGAGAATGGACGAAGAATAGGATATTGATGTGTGATATTTAGGTCGCGCTGTACCGAAGCGCGCACATTTGTCGGACAGCTGGAAACGGTCGCATCTGCATAAATGGGTATCGATTATGCGGACCGACTGACAGACGATCCCTCGATCACTATGCGCCACGCTCTCGCTCCTTTTCCATTTTTTTATTCCTCTTTTTATCAATCTCCCCTGTCCCTTTGACGATTCCCGTGCCGTACAAAGGAACGCAGTTCCGGCGGCGCGGAATTGTTTCAGCCTCTTTCGAAGCGACACTCTGTCCCGTTTATCGTGCATATTCATACGCGGTGCATCGTTGCATTCGCCGCTATTCGGTCGCTATTCCTCCCTCCTACCGTTTGTTTTCCCCATCCCCCGAACCCCCTAGCCCTTCGCTCTTCTACTTCCGTCACCGAAGCGCATTGAACTCTCTCTCTACAATGCCGGCTATCGCGCCGCGCGCGTTGTCGACGCACCAACCAACCCTCGACTGTCGCTGCGGCGTAGCACAACGCGGCCTTTGCGAATGCAACGCAACGCATGCCGCGCGCCACGTACCTCCGTGCACGTTACGTGTGCTTTTCGCATGAGAACGCAATCGACGGCCGCTTATTCGTTGACGCATCCGACGCAGTCCGCGCTGCCTCGATCGCCAGCTCGATTCGAGTTTCCGCCTCAATCGGACGGATCGGAATGATGACGTATCCTCGCTGTGATCGAAGTGGATGGATCTTTTTTGCCAGAGATATGTAGCAAAAGTTGTTTTGTACGCGTTACTATAGTATTTCTATCTCGCATTTAGCATTAAATCTAGCGTATCCTGAATTTTATTTATCTTGCTTCAAACTTCCATTTAATCTTTTGTAAAATTAAAACAAAAATTGTTTAAAATCGCTTTTAGCACTAAATGTGAGATGTGAATATGGGATCTGAATAAATAAATTATCGATTGTAAGTGTGCAAGTCTATTCATCGCTTTGTGTACAAATTTACTCGTTACATTACCGTGAACTGGTTCCGTGAACGGATATTCAGTCCTGTTGGTTATTCGTCGTCTAAAAAATAATCGAGCTTTGTAATATTAATAAATTTTTTTTCAACATTCCAACTCTTTTGTTACTCGTGGACGGAATAACTCCGTACCGAGAAACTATGTCGCCTGGCGGTTCCGCGCGGTTTACCGGTTCGCCGAGCGTGATCGACGAGCAGCCACGGATAACGGATAAGGCCCTCGGTGTTTGCGAAATCCAGTAGATCGTCCGTGGGATAATCCGGTTCTCCATTCTCTATCTTTCTCTCCCTTGCGCTCCCTTTTCGTCGAATTTGACCGCTGCCGGATGCGGGGATTGTCACGCGCGGGATCATTGTTGTGGCATGACGGATTGTCAGCGACCGTTTTGTTTTCGGACGTGTGTATATTCGTCGCTAGCTGTTCCCTTTTTATATTCCGGCCGAACCATTTTGAATTTCGGAAGTTGGCTTGGCGATGTGCACGATTGATCGAACCATTCGCGCGAAACTGTGCGCGAGATATAGCGAGTTAGTTTCAATATGGTTTTCATCAATTTAAAATATTAAATTCGCTGACTTCGGTTCGCCTATTAATAAAATTATCTTAAAATATGAAATATATTTTATAGAAGGTAAAATTGTTAATAATTAATAGTACCGAGAGAAGTGCAAAATTTTTGTTGAAAAAAGAAATTGATAATTTTATCCGAGTAAATTTATCTGAGATGTAAAATTGTTATACCAATTTTCAATTGAATTTTAATTATTAGCCGTTTTGAATTTGATACGACTTGCGTGAATCTAGTCGTATAAAATAATTGTTTCAACGTTCGTTTTTGGTAACAAAAAAATGTGATAGATTGTATTAATATATTTTCATAACAATAATAATTGAATTCGAAATTATATCGTTATTTCTCGGTACTATTCGCTATCAGATCACCGAATTAATATCATATTCTAACGACATCCCGATATCGTCTCTAATCAAGCCACGAAGTTTAATAACCATTGTCGTTAGTCCATCGATTAATAGCGTGACAAAGGAGCCTGAACGCAATGAAGAGGCACGCTCGTCGAAGGTATCTCTGAAAAGTTAAGCGGTAGATCGTCGTAAAGTGTCTCTCCGAGAGAGAATCACCGTGTTCGAGGGCCATGCGTGACACACGGTGTACAATAACATATCGCGTGTACATACGCGGTGCGAGACGGTCAGTGCCACGGTACTGCTCTCGTTGCAGCGTAACCGAACGATTACCCCGATAAATTTCATGAATGGGCCTCTCGCGCGGCAGTCGTTGACTCCACTTGTTTGTGCCGTGGCGGCGCGCGGTGAAAGGAGGGCAGAGGAGAAAAGGAGAAAAAAAAGGGGGAAAAAGACGAACGCGAGGTCTATAGAACGCGGGTGCCACCCCTCGTTTTGCGCTGTTGTTGTGCACGGCTCCGCTCGGTCGTTGCAGCCTTCGAGGCATAATGCACTTAGCAGCCCGACGCGTACCGTTTCGCGTTACGCCATTGTCGAGGGCTCTTGTCCTCCTCCTCCTCCTCCTCTTCCTCCTCCTCCTCCCGGTACACTTCTCATTGTGGCGAAGAAAGTCTCGACAGCGAAATGTGCCGTGCAACCTGCACGAGTTGCTCACGGCCGGCACACGTGCGTACGCGTACAAACGTACCGCCCGCTTTTAGATCGCCCGCCCCTGTGTCCGCGAGATAAATTTCGACTGTCACACGTGGCGTGATACGTGGAGAATTAACGATAGGTGAAAGGAGATCGCGGCGATTCCGCGGACTTTGAAAAACGTCGGCAGCGCGTTGAATTGATGTTATCTTATATAGCGATAGTATGTTAAATTGCTTTCCGATATTTAAGCGAGATTACGACACTTCGATAAGGCTCTAAAGCCAACGTGTACCCTTTCTGACAGAAGAATTTCCTTGCGTCATGCATTTGTAATTCACAGGAATATTGTACTCGTATGCTATTCTCTCGTTTATCAAACGTGTTTTTAGGTTTCTAGAAACGGAAACATTTTATTTCTTTTTCGTACCGCATGTGCGTGCACGTGTCGTAATCTAGGACATGTGCGTCAGTTCTCTTCTTGCCACTTGTTAGCCACTTGTTTATTTGAAATAGCGTTCTTATCAAACCGTATTGCGCAGTGTCAATTGGCTTTTAGCAGTAGATCGTAATTATATTTTGTAATTATATATGTAGATTAGTGCGTATATACAGACGCGACTAATTAAATATTTGCTTTGCCTTCGTAGCGCGCTGCGACGTAGTCTCATCATATATCTGGGACACAAAGTAAGACGGAGTCAACGTGCCTAGAATCGATATGACAGTTTCTTTAAACAGACACACATCGGTGTAAAATTCTTTGCAGCAATTTATTTCTAGCCTGACGTGAAAAGCGTATGCGCGTGGAATCATGTCGTTCATCATTAATATTTGCTCTGGAAACTAAAGTCTAACGAATTGTCAAATTTTAATCGTGCACAAATAATTTAGGTAGGGAACGTAAATCTTTAAACATACCTAAATCTTACGAGATAAAACGAGCATTTATCAAAATCTACGCGACGCGTAAATATTGGCTGCAAATATTGCGTAAATTGTTAGAGATAATACTTGCAACTGCTCTAACAAAAACCAGAACTAGTTTATCGCGAATCGAAATTACAAGCATATTCTCTAAAATTATTAAATATATACTACGAATTGTTTTCTCTACGTAGCTTTAATTAGTATAGTTGAAATAATTGAGCAGTTGAAACTTTAAGTAGAGAATTGTAACATTTTTCACACAAAAAATTAACTTTGCATTTAACAAGTCGTTTTGAGAGAACTTTCAACATTGTAACAATTGGTTTTCTTTTGTTAGAAGAATAGATCCTTGTTTACACACTCTTAGAAGAGAGCATTAAACAAACTTTGCGTTACCTTAGAATCATTCTGTTAAAACGTTTATACTCCTACGCTCTAAAAGACAAAGTGCGGATGTTTCAATTTATTATTACACGCTATTAAGAAAAAACTTGGTAATTTGGACCACAAAAGACACGTGGGTTTCAAAAACATTTTACATAACGTTTATTAAAATCTGTCTCAACAAAATTAAAAAATAAATTTAACTCGCAAACGAGTTACATATCTGTAATTTATTTTCTAAACCGCTTTTCGAGAAAATCGTTAATCTTTCTCTCTCAAATCTGATGAAGTCCTATATCTTCCAAGTTAATTTTGTTCCACAAATAGGAAGATGAGATCGTTATCCAATCATTATTCTTAAATCCCCGGCGCGCGGCGCGAGTATTTTGTTAAGTAAACTTTCCACGGTCCATTGCGTCATCCAGATACGTAATATGTAGGGTTACCGCACGTCCTACTTTCATTAAGACAGTCCTACGATTGCGTATATCTGATTTACATTTGTGTTTGAATGCAGTGCTTTCGGAGGAGCGAAATCGAAAACTTAATTACACGTGTATTAAAATGAAACGACAGATAAAAGTGTAGACATAAAAAGTATAGATTTTATTATTTGATCAGTCTTCTGTAATTCTCTCTTGCTTTAATCTAATAATAAAATATCGCGTGCTACTAAATGACGTGTACATTTACATCATCTAACGTATACTCTATTGACCACTGTTGTCTTAGCAAACAGAAGATAACAATGACTCTTTATCGCCTATTTGCACTTGTTCGTACAAACAGTGGTAACAATGAAATGCAACTATGAAATCACATTGCCGCATTCTCAATAGTTTACGTGTAATATCCTAAAATTTTTGTTTCAAAGATCTTATGAAGAACATTCGAAATATATTTTTTAACAATTTTTATATAAATGGACTTGGTTAAAACATATCTACCTTTAAATTCAACTTAAAAAATGTAGATATGTAATAAACTTGCTTATCTGTAAGTTACATATGTATAATTTATTTTGTTAAAGAAATCTCTCTCTTTCCCTGCCACAGATTGTAGTATGAAAATTGCGTAAAGGAAAATAATATTCGTCAATCCATTTGTTATAGTAAAATGTTTCAGGCGAACACCCGCTTTTTAAATTATTTAAAGCAACAGTTGCTTTAAATAAGCAATTGTTTTGTCAATTTTTTTCGTGATTTTTCATCATTTCGCGTTGGTAGAACGCTTCTGCAAAAGTGGATGTTGTTTTATCCTCCGCCACTCGAGCGGGTACATACGCGCGCGGGATATGGGACTTGCGGCGTTCGCTGTAGCCGGCATTGGTAATTCATGCGCTCGCAACCCAGAGGAGAAGAGGGGAAGTTGCGTTATAAGATTAATGAACAAATAGCCCTCCCTGCGGAGAGAGGTTCGGATGAGACGGGGCCAAATATGGCGTTCTCTCGCCCTCGGGCCGCATGAATGATGCAACGCGCGGGCATGGATTTACAATCGAGTCATTATGCGGCGTGCACAACGGGACCGTCGATCCTCGTATGGTTTTTTCGGTGTCCGTAACTTTCTCTCGAACATCCGTTCGCATCCTGCATGCAGATATCGTGCGATAATTCCGCCTTCTATTGAGCGTCGAATGCAAGAATTCAAATTTATTTCTATTTTCTAATTTTTCTTTTACCACTAAATGCAATAGTTGGTCTCTGCACTTTGTTCCTATAAAATCGACATCAAACAATGTCCATATATATATATACGTTTATCATCTACACGATTACAACTCGATTATCATGTTGACGTAATTAACAATATCTTTAATAGTCTCGGAGATCTTATTATGTGTATTGTGTGTGTGTGTGTGTGTGTGTGTGTGTGTGTGTGTGTGTTTCTTCTAAATAATTCAGGTGAAACCTGTTTGGAGATATGATACAGTTTAAGTGGATTTCGAAAGTCAATTTGATAATTGTTATTCTATGTTTGTAATTGCAACGCTAGAGAAACTCGAACCAAATTGATCTTAATCTGAGTTGTTTGTAATTGTTTTTCGCGTAATTGTTTTAATAATTAAGTATTGAGAGAAAATTATGAATATACATATTAATATTTCTAAAATTTTGTATTAATTAAATCAGAATAGCTATGATCCAGGACTGTAAAAAATCTGATTTTGTGGTTAACTTTTAAAAAGGCGCGTGGGGATCAAGTTTGACCCAAACATATGTATAATTAAATGCTTCTTCGTTTCACTTTTGTTTGCAACACTACCGCTCTCAGTATCTTCCATCTTAGTCTCGGTTTTAGCCATTTTAAGTATTTATCGATTAACTTGAAAGCTGTGTATTAGTCAAAATGCTACGCAAAGAAATATTTTTTCAAATATAGATTTTTTTAATTTCTAATGCTTGCAAATTATTATTTCAAGGTTTAAAATGTGTCAGTTTATAATTATTTAAATAAAAATAAGAAACTTTATATATAAAACTTTATGTAAATTATATATGAATAAATTAAATTGTTTATAAATAAATAAAAGTATGGGGCAGTTGACTCCTCACGCAACCATTTACGTCATAAAAATTTACGTACCTGTTTAAGTGCTGAGAATAAATTTTCTAAGCATTACAAGGAATTAAAAGACTGTTCTATATTACATTTTTATATCCTGAATAATAACGAATAATTTTCTTGTATTACTTATTGATTAACGAAGAAATAATACACGTTGTTTGAAATTAATCTTTTTCAGATTTGATATGGATATGTTATCAATATTAAATTTAACATTTGTTTACGGAATCAAAATTATCTTTGGTTTAATTGGAAAAGTATGTATATGAATTAATTTATTATTATATCTTTTTTTAATTCCATCATCTAAAGAGATCGATAAAATATCGTGTTAATTTATAGCTAATAAATTTAAAAAAATGAAACATTACGCACACAGTAATCAAATTGCAGTTGAAATAACTGTTGAAAATTAGATACTAAGTGATTTATATTGCAATTTTTAAATTCTCTCAATTTAGTTGAATTGAAATGTTATCTTAGATAACGCCAAAGAAATTTATAGAACAAAACGCAAAATACACGATAAAATAATTTTTTCCTTGAAATTAATTTTATGAATATTCCAATATTGATAGCTCTCTGCTTACGATGGGATTATGTTCGATTTCTATCGCAAATCGAGTTGATTTTGAGCCAAGTAATCATTTTTAGTAGTAAAATAATTATTTTGCATAAATAATGTTTTATTTATAATTTATATTTTATATATTTGCAAAATAATTATTTTATTACTAAAAACTTATTTATTTAAGAAGTTACAAAATAGAATTTTTTCAAGATTATAATTACAATATAATATTTGCTATTATAAAATTAATATTTAGCTTAAACACAGATTAACTTCAATAACTGATTAAAAAATTAAAAATTTCTATTTCTTAAAAGCTGTTTCTTAAAAATATAATTCTTAATATAAGTTTTAGTATTATAAGATTAATATTTAATTTAAATCAAAAATTAACTGGTGCTTAATGAGCTTTATCGTAATTCATTAATTCATTTTTCATTAGTTAATAATATGCCGGTCGTAAGTCCAAAATTTGTAAGTGGAGATAATAGTCATAAGTAGAGAGATATTCGTGCATTTGTTCTACATTCGATAAATCTAGAAACAACAATAAAACTAGCGCGCGGCCTTGGTATTTGTTTTCACCGCCTAACGGTACAGTGTGTTTACGCAAGGTCAGTGCTGCCATTCGCACGGCGACAGCCAACTCGGCGGGTCGCTATTACTTTTTGGAACGTCGGTGAGCAGCGAGATTCATCTGCAAGGTTGCTCCTCTTGCGACACTTTCTTAGATTCGTACTGTCTCGTACTCTGCTTTTAACTCTCGGTGCGATTTACCTATTGTCTTCGGACTGAAAGCGCGGAGCAATGATAAATTGATTTTAAGGTTAAGAGCAGCGGAAGCCCTTGATATCGAGGCATTTATGGATAAAGTGTGAAGCAAAGCTTCATTCAATCGGCATTATTCATAAATTGGATTACACATGTGACGTACAATGTCGAGTATTTTTGGACAATTCATCGCATTTACATTGGTCATCAATTTCGTTGATCGCGTCGTCTAGCAACAGAATGAAGTTGCCGCGAGTTTTTCAATTGAAAGTGTCGCAGATAACTTCAGATAAGCAGCGCTTCGAAGAAAGGCGTCGCGTCGTGTGTGTATCGTTCGTAATTAATTCTGTTTTTTGTACTTTTTTCAGCACAGATTCTACATTCGTATGTCGATATATGTGATTAATGTCGGAGGTGCGCTGTTTAAAGCGTCGTGCAATCATTGCATTCTCGTAATTAGTGCACGTGCGGTAGTACCTAACCGTGTTTCCGCGAGTGAGTGTTGTGCAAGTGCAACGAAAGAACCTCCGAGATGAAGGAGATGGGAGATGAGGAGAAGATTCGAGGAGGCATCAGGTTCGACGGCAGAACAACTATAAGGTTAGTAACATATTTTATCTATTTTATCTATCAGTAGCGTTAATTGTTTCTAATAATGTGTATATTATTTTTTGAAATATTAATTACTCTGAACTGCTAAATAACTTATGATTTACGCATGTATTTTCTGAATCAATGCAATGTTGTAACATAATATTAAACTTGTTTCAATTTATAGAATGAGTGTAAATAAAAAAGAAAATGGATACCTTCTATTATATATTGATAAAATAAGTTTGATAAAAAATGATAAACATAGTATTGGCTTTTAAAAAACAATTTCAATAAATCTATGAAAAACGTTATTTTATACATTTATTGCCAAACATTTTATGTACAAATAAGAATTTTATTATCAGAGTTTGTAAAAATTATGGTTTTTTTAACATTGTTTTTTTTTGTTTAATACATGTTTTTATTGTTTTAAATATATTTTAAACATAATTTTTGCCAACTTTGATTTTTATTGAGAACTTTATGAAAATATCAATAATATTATTTAGGAAATTTTATTATGTAGATTGTAAATTTTAAAATGTTGAGATTTATTTCTTAGATAATATTAATAATAATAATTTTATTGAGTTTACAAATTACATTAATTGAGATACATATACAAATAAATTATGAAAAATAAAGAAATATATAATATAAATAAACATAAAATATAGTATGAATAAAATATAAATATAAAATATAAAATAAATATAAAATTTAATAAATAAAAAATGGAACAAGTATTAATATTTTTGGAATATGAAAATCTATTTAAGCTGCTTTTTGGCATTTATTTATGTATTTATATACAATAAAAAATAAACTTATTAAAACAAAGTGAAAAATTATTAATATTCAGTGTTCTATTTTTTTTTTCTTTCAAAATATTTATTAACGTAGAATTTGAAATTTATATTCAGCCTGTTTACATTTTTCTAGTGTTAAATGTTGTATTATAGACTGATTTAAGAAAGCAATAATTAGACATTTTTTTATTATCCTCTCAAAAGAATGAAATAAAAGAAAAAACATGAAATTAACACGTATCATATTCCACTGTTACTCTCTTTCTTTATATCATATTCTAAAAATATCTTTATTAATAAAAAGTACATTGTTGATTATTAATTATATATAGTTTTGTCCCAGTCCATCATAGTTCATAAATATGTATTATTGATAATTAGATTTTATATGCCGATGGTAAATTCATGTAATATTCAAATATACGGACTCACATTTTCTTTAACAAATGGAGATATAAAGGCCAGAGAAACGAGTGTTTTTTTGCGCAATAATGGATCGGGAAACGATCTCCGAGTATTTAGAGGCTGAAGGATTGCCGTATGCTAAAGCGACTCTCATATCGTGGAGTGGTGCAATCTCGCGACGAGGTCGGACCGGCATGGCAGCGCGGAGCGATTAAGCGAAAAATGCCGGTATCAGATACGGTCGCCTGCCTTTCCCCGGACGTTACCATTAATTCTGCATAAACGAGCTTTTAAGCGATCCGTGATACGATTTGCCCGATTTCCCTTATCATCCGCCGTAGCCGAGGTTCGTAATCGCGGCTACTTCTTTTCCCGTTGCAAAATCTCCCTGACGCGCCCGTCTTATAATTATGATCGCTTGACGACGATCACCGTATTCCCGTGTCATCCTTATCGCCGTCCCGCCGTTGTCGCCATTGCTGTACCCATCTTACTGCTTAACTCGTACCGCCAAACGATCAACGGTCAATTATCAAGAATAGTCTTCATAAGATTGTCATATAGATAGCCAACCTCGGGTGAAAATGCGTTGTGCGGAAAATCGAATGACACGTATATTTATTCATGCGAGAGGGAACAGCAGTTTTGAAGCATCGCGCATTTGGGAAATGATTATTTAAAAAGTCATTTGAGAGGAAATTGCATTAATTAAAGCATTGTTCTCGGCTGCGAGTTAAAATATTATTTAATTTAAGTGGGACATATCACTTTTACTCGATTAATTTAGTCGCGTTTCTAAAGTGCATAATTTAGTTATTGCACATCGTAACGCGTATACATGATAGGTACTTACAACTTGTTATCCACCCATATTCGCTCGTTTAAGGGCTAGGCGCTTTAAGGGCTTTAAGGTCACTTAGCACTAACTTCGGGTAAGCAAATTATCGTCCTCTGTCTCTATCATGATGGACCATTATTTAGCAAGTGTTAATTACTACATACGATATAATTAAGTTAACATACTTGTTTCAACACATATAGATACGCGAAAATCATCGGTGCATCACAAATACGAGGATGCTTTTGGGTGGAAAGGCTTTTTGTTAGCGTTGATGTGCATAGAGTGTCATTATAATACTTCATTACCACTATGTCGGTTGCGTTAACAAGCCGCGATTGTTCTCGCGATTCGCCGGAACAAGCGCGCGCGCGCGCGCGAAAATGTTTCAGCGCTGTGCGATTAATAATCGGCCCCTCGCACGCGCGATTCCGCGCCGAGTTACAAAAGGCATCAAACCATCGCGCGTTTATACAATATGCATGCGCTTTTGCAGACGGCGGTAGTCGCGCAGCGTTGCAAATTTAACGCACTATTCGTAACGCTAAGCACTCCCATTGGGTATTCCCTTCGCATCATCGAGCATTTGTTCATTTCGACGAGTTTATCGTCGAACGCGGCAGCTACGCGAACCGTGAGCTACATTATTATTTCGGAATTAGAGTCGTGCGTGCTTTTATTGTGTATTACGAGCGGTGAGGTTATTTTCCTGCGAGCAATATAACTCATCAGTATTAATCGCCGCAACATCCGCGCTATATCAAATATTCTAATACGTGGCGGTTTCTCTTCTGCTGCGCGCTGCGCTCTCAAGCACAGCGAGACTCTCCCTTTACTTTCCGATACCTTCTTCTTCCTCGCCGCTTAAAATGACTTCATTCATTTTCTATACACGACGCACGTTTGCGTTTGTCCGGCTCATATGCGCGCGTCTGCCTCGCGAGAGTTCCACGAGTTTCTGTTCTTCGTTAGCGAAGTCGCTTGAGTGAAAGAGAGGGTTCACTGAAGGGTCGGGACACCGAGCAGAAGCGAGAACCGTGCAACTTTCGCATCGAACACACTACTGGTATTGTTTCGTTCGTACTCGAGAGGCAGAAACAAAGCGACGTTGTGAGGTCTTATTCCGTGGGCTCTATTCTCCCTGGCGATAACCCGCACGAGAGTTCTCCTTCTGGAAAATATCGGCCGATTTTATGTCGGGGCAGTTTCTGCGCCTCCGCGAACACGATAAACTTACAAGATCCTCGTAAAAAATTTTTAAGTACAGAAACGTAAAGACCTACCGGCGAAATCGCCGACAATTTCTTTTCTCCACATTGAGAAAAAGATACGTTTTTAAACACATTTTGTTACGTAATATATTTAATCGGTAAATTTTTATATCTGATTAGTTTGACTCCTGTACGAGTATTTACAAGTTAATAGAGGCATATTTTTCAAGCTAAATTCATTTTATTAGTCTTACTTATTTCAATAGTATCTGCTGAAGGAAAATGATTGACGGAGGTTCTGTAGGTAATAGCGTGAGAGCTTGTACACTTTACTATTAGCATAATTAAATTTCGGCTTGCTCGATGTCGCTATGATGCGATTCGAATATTGACTTCTCATTATACCCGGCGTTTTGAAACGACAGTATACCGAATACATTAAACGGCGCGTTTATGTTAATAATTATTAATTGCCGTTATAATCGGGGCAATATGGCTTTTGCATTGTTTTATCGCAAATAATCGGGGATTACGCTTGTGGCGGTGAGCCAGGTTCATCGAATCAAGGATACGTCTGTTTTATGCCTTATCGATCGCACTATTATTGTTACGGAGAACTTATGTCGTAACAGATACTATATATACTTGTAATTCGGGAAAATATAATGTAGTAGTAACATAAAGCATCTACAGATGATTCATACTTTTAGGGTGCGCGATCGACGAGAAACGGCTAATAAACGTACAATAATAAAGCGCGTTAATCGAAATTCGATACGATAATATTACCACATTTGTGACAAGTTTATGATATGATATGCCGCGAGACAAGTGTAACTCTTACGCACGTCGTATGGAGAAATCATGCAACATCGAGTATTGAAAATTACGTTTTATCGTCCTTGAGTATTAAAATCCTTTTCCGATGCGTAGTTTTCAAAGCTGTGCGTTGGTAGTACCACTTTTAATCATCCGATCTTAAGACGTATCTCGAGGGCGTGCGGCTCTTAAAGATCGGACAAGTGTTTGACGGTGATCTTCAGCAGAACCGTCTCGGAGTCGAAACGGGATAAAATCGATCCATGCTTCTCGTGTGAACACATTTGTATGCGCCATATAACCGAGTAACCTAATCTATATAATATTTCTGATATATTTCTGAGCAGCTTCGCATCTCTAATAATTTGAAACTTTCTGTGAAAGTCTAAATACTTTATATGTTTTTTTTTTTTTTAATCAGTATACTTGATATTTTATTAACATTGCGAAACAACGAGCATCAAAAGAAAGCGCGGTCGAGTTTCTCAAAACAACGTACGTATAATAGTACCACATGTGTAATAGATACTACGAGGTAAAGATTATCAGAGTTCTCAGCGCCTTCTATGAAAGAGGATCTCATGAAGATCTCGTAAATTCTACTCGAAAAAGTTAATAACGGAGAAAGTTAATGACATCTCTTGCTCAATCAGAAACAAAAAGCAAGCTCAACGAAACGTAATAAAGACACGAGTTTAAAGGATAATGTTTCATAATGAAGTGAAAAAACGCGAGTCTTTGTAAACTGCAAAAAATTGAATGAGTTCCTTCGAATAGCAAAAGCTGTTTAATCGATGCATTTTTTAAATTGCATTTGAACTTGAATTGAAAATTGAAATATATATATATATACACACGAAATGCCTTCACCAGACAATATCGCAATTCTCAATATCGCAATTCTCTCTTTCGGTCCTATCGCGTGCGTTCTTGCGCATCCAAACTCGGCCTAAGCACAACTTGCGAGGGAAACGGCTAGAGTCGAGGCTTTATCGGCGTACGAATGCATCTTTGTAGCCTGTTGCATCTTCAGGGCGCGCATATCGCAGGTTCTGTTACGTTTCGTTGAATTTACAATTTAAATCCGAGTCTGATCACGCTCTGAAAAGACGAGTCACTCCGCCGCACGCACGTGCACGGCTAGCCATTTGTGGCAAAGAACCCGTTCATGGGCGGAATTTTATTCGTTGGAATAAAAGCGTTACGAAATTATGCGAGATTTTGTTTCGCGTGGTTCGTGGAATATAGTTCGCCACATAGCTTCATGTATGATATAATCAAATGAATATTTAGAAGGAAAAAAATTTTTAATGAACATAAGTATACATATTATTTCTACATTTCTTTAATCTTGATAAACAAATGTTTGTTCGGTCGATCGATATAACATCTTTTTTTCCCAAAATTAAATAAAGTTATTTCTCGACGTTAAATTAATTTTAACGCAGCCAGTTGGATGAGAATTGTAAATTACAAGAATATTGACTCGCGTTGCAGTAAATAGAGACCTCGAATGTGATTTTAACGATGGTCGCGTTTCGCTGGCTGATCCACTTCCTGCCGCGAAAGATACTTTATCATGTAAATTTGCTCTTATAACCTGACTATCTGTATAAATCTCAACTACGCTTATGTCATAGCTGCGTAAATTTCGAGGAAAAGAAGGAAGTTGCGATGAGTATATCGATCGAATAGATTGAGAGAGGCAGAGAAACCGATAGGAGGTCGATTGAAAGGGAAAGCTGCGATAAAAATTTAAATCGGAATCAGCGACGTTACTATTGCCAAAGATTTCGCCGTCTCTTTATTACTCTGGACCCTTTGAATCTATTTAGTGGATCGTTTATCGATAGCATTTCCTGAGACACATAATAAAAAAGTAACTGCGACATATATAGCTACTATATATTGTGTACAAAATGGATCTTGAATTAAAAAAAATTGATATATGAAAACAATGCGTGATCCGAGACGTTTTCTTTTTTAAATTGCGTAACAAAACGATAATTAGATGCATTGAGAAAATAATCGCAATACGTAATCTGGAATGAGCTGGCTGGCTCGATGATACAGTCAGCAGATTGACTGGTCGCACGAGGACGCGACTTATTGGTCGAGACCGCGCTAAACTGTAGGTAATTAATGCTGACCGCGTTTCCACGGTTTGTCGCGTTTACTCTGGCTCGTTATCGGCCGAGGAATGCGCTAATGAACGTAATCACAGATAAAAGGTCGCGAAACGCCTACAGGATCTAACCGCCGCCGGAATCGCTTTGTTGTCGTGGATCCAACGCACGATCGATTTCACCACGAGCAAGCAAATCACAATTTGCCACAAGTGCACTGCCGGCTTCCGTGGAGGAAACGTAAGCCTCTCGTTTAACGAGCGCCTTAACAAAGGCGGAGAGAGAAATTGCTTTTTTGGTGCGGGAGCAACGATATTTCTCTTTTTTTTCATCAGGGGAAAGAGAGAGAGAGAGAGAGAGAGAGAGAGACAAAGCAAGTTTAAGGTTCTCCTCAAAATATGGACCAAGTGCTCGACAAAGACTGAAGTGCTCTTACTTCCGGCTCGGTTGCTGGCGAGAGCGCCTTTTAATTTTCTTTGCTAAGTAGTCGAGCAAACAAGTAGCGGTTTACGAGTGTGCTTATCCCATTGCTAGCTGACCGCGATTCCTACTTCGCATAAATGAGATTGTCGATCTCTACGTATACATTAACTTATTAAAAATGATCATCTAAATATTCCCAAGATATTCCGTAATTATATCTTTATAAAACTTGTTAATATTAAATAATAAAATCACCTTTAAAATAATTAAATTCTATTTCTTATAAATTGATTACAATCAAAATAAATAACATTTTTAAAAATCTTTATTATTATTCTTACTGTTTAAATTATTATTTTTAACTTTAATTTATTCTCTGTTAAGAAAAAATTAAAAACATAATATTTTGACTCAGAGAAATAATGATAAGATTAAATTAATTGTTTCTATGACTATTTATTTGATGTTAATTACATAATAATTTGTATTCCACTCTTTTCAAATTATAAATATTTAAAATTGATATATTAGTAATACTCAATGGTATGTTATTTGTGTATTATAATGAAACAGATCGTTTCATATTTTATATGTATAATTTTAATAATTTTTGAAAATATTTAATATATATGTACAGGAATCCCGATATTTCAGTTAATAGAACGCAATAACGCGTTACTTACGTCGACTATAATTTTATGTGGTAGAATGTACGTCTCGCGTCATTATATAACTAACATTTACGAGCTGTGCCTAAAGGGTAGTCTGATCTTTTGCGTCGCAAAGCGAAGGCGCAAGGCGGAATCTACGGTTCTCATTCCACAGGTGCCGTCTATGCGAAGCCGGTGCTAGGTGACTACTCTCTTTATCGAGGATGAATAATTTCTCTCCAGTGAAGTGCGCCGAATCGATTGAGCCACTGATTTTCCCAATCCCCGGGAATTTCCTCGGGGAAATTAGCCTCATCGGAAGATTCCCATGGTTCGCGTCAGGCGAGATCGGCGGATTATGGGGAAAGCTTTAGCGAAGTTTCACTTTCCTCGAATTCTGCGCTTCTCCGAAAGCCCGCTTCCATTACAGCGCGGCTTGTCTTACGCGGATTTTCGCGATGTTATTACTTTATAATTCGCGCGTGGATGCGACTCTTCTTCCTTCCGGATCTCTCGTATCATTGGATCTTTATAACAGCACGGTGACCCGCGTCGTCGGGGTCGAACCGATCATTTTCAGCCGATCGTGATCGGGAATTTTTCATCGAGTTTGCAAAGTTCGAGAAAAGTTACGCGCACGAATTACTTCTTTTTGACGTCACGGCAGTTTCCGCGGGCTTTCAATTAAACGCCCTTTTACCGGAGCGTGGCTAACTCGTCTGAAACTTTGCCGGGGAACACATTCGATTCTCATTTAACTTGGTCCCTTTGATTTGGAAATGAATGAGCAATAGTGGCCTTAAACTATTTTCCCCTCATCGGGAGGAGGACGACAAACGCCGCCGTCGTCGTCGCCGTCGCCGTCGCGCTCGCACCCGCACCCGCACCCGCACCCACACCCGCGCCCACGCCGCCCTCCGTGGCCGTCGCTGCCATACGCGGAGGCAGGTGCCACTTTTAGGAATTAATCGGGGGAAAATCGATAGCCGCCGCGGTGTCGTCGTCCCGTCGAGCGATATTTTGTGCGACTGCCGGCATTCAATTAAAATCAAACCGTCACTGGATGGAAAGAGTTACTGACCGTAGCGTACCGGCCGACGCTTCGACTGTGAGAGAGAGAGGGAAAAGAGCGGTTTCAAATTTGAATGTCTGATTGGACAAGCGAAATTCAATTAAGCGCGCCGCATTGAAAGGAGATCAACATAGGTACCCGATGGAGCGCGAGGAGAGAAAGTCTATTTCAGAGAATCCTTTCCTCGACTTGGGAATTCTTTGCCGGTGCATCTCGCCGGCAATTATCTCTCTTTTAATTGAACGCTTAATGACACTTCGATCGCGCCTTAACGGACTGCGACGTCATATTCCTTCATAATTCCCCGGCGATAGATCGTTACTAATTCAGATCGCTATTAATTATAAATCACCGAAGACTCTCGTTTTAAATATCGCGATATTTCAATAGAGACATATATTAGTGCGTGCGTGCGCGCGCGCGCGCGCGTGTGTGTGTGTACAGCTCGCGTTTGCTTCGCAAATGACGTATGAGACGCTCTAAAAAATTAAGACTGCCTAAGAATATCCGAGAGATGGCAAGACGCAAATGCAAATTAATGCGCTCTGTGTGTATGTATTTTAAATGGATCTTCAAAACTTCACTTGCCGCCGCTTTCACAATAAACGTCTCATATCTGTTGGTCGTCACGTTCCACGTCACGTTGAAATCGCGACAGCGTTAATAATTTATCGTCCAGAACCGTTTTACATCGTGTTTGCCGAGTCCGGAGCATGAATAATTTTCAGGACTGCTGAACGCACCGCGCCCGCGGATTAGCCCACGAATGTTTTCCACGCTCGAAAAGTCGGCGCGTTTCTGCTGCTGACGCGGCGAGCTCTTGTCGTGGCGCAAAATGGCCACGAAAGTTGGTCAACTGTTGCCAGTTTGACCATGGGGCAGCGACAAATGCGTACAGTTTCGGGCCGGGGTTACGCTCGCCGGCCAGTGGAAAATTTTCGCGGCCCTGCGCGCATCGGCGGCATGTTGGTGCATATTAATGCGCGCGACGCGTGCATTTTCGAGCGGACGCTGCAGCAACGTTATATACTACATTACTTTCGGATCGTTCGATACGAAGTTATCAAATTGCATATAAAATCTACGCGAATAATACCTCGCGCTCCGGTAATCATTTTCTTTCGATTGTGTACGTGACCACGAGAATTATATTTGCTCCGTTTGATAATATTGTCATTAATAATATTTTGTCGAATACGCGCGCATGCTAACTTTATTCTGTAATTATTCGTATACAATTGTAACATAACGTCACATATTTATTAGATAGAAGGTTTAAAGTATTTGAGTTTTAATGAAATTCAAGTAGTAATTTTATTTCCCAAAGTTTAATTTTTCGTGTACGATTGCAATATATTTTTAAGTCTTTTCATCACATATTTATTAAATTATTGAAGTTATATTATAATTTATAAATTTTGATAAAAAAATTGCAATTAATGAAATTAATAATTTAATTGTTTCCAAATTTTAAACTTACTGTTAATTCTTTTTGTTACGTTAACGTATTTTTTTATTTATCTTCATTGCACACATAATTTTATATTGATTTGTTTTACTAAGTTCAAAATTAACATAACTTTCTGAAAGATAAAATTAATTGCTGCACTGAGACAATATCGTTAATTAGACTGACTCATGCACGCGTGTACGAGTCACTATCATGAGAAATCTCAAGAGCGACCGCAAATCCGACGCGCTCTCTGAAGTCCAGCGTCTAACAAGTGAATCTATAGCGTGTACATATATCAGCGCCTTCACGTGCGCTGTTCAGAACGGAAATTCGTAACGCTGTAAATCAAACGACGTGTACCGTCGAACAGCACTGTAAACGGTAAATCGATGCACCACGCGGGGACATTAATTGCAAAGTTTTATGGTCGAGACAGGCGGCGAGGGGAAGATTTTGCAGTTTAATTTGTGGCCGATATTGCGATTTTTCATGAATTTATACGAAATTTGAAAAATGATTCTTTTTATGACAGTCATTATTAACTATTAATTTAATTTTTTTACCTGTGACAATCTCAATGGCACATTCCATTGCGACGACCGTTTTTATCGTGAGCATCAAGTTTTGCAACCGATGAATTATTAACGAAATAAAATTATTTCCGCTTTTCTGATAGCATCAAAAGCTGTAGGGATCGAGTTAATACCGATGAAAGCAGTCTCGCGCAAATCGTTGCCATTTTTACGGCCAGGTGCGACGACGTACACGCGGCGCGAGAGTGGATTTTGATAGAGCATGTCACAAGCAACGAGCAATATCTCCGCGTCTTTCCCGCAGGATGTAAGGTTCCAATAAAAATGCAAATTCTTCGGCGTCACCTCGAGCCGAGTTAGGTAGCACGACAGTCTAACCGACGTATTTACTCGTCGGTGTGTAGAGTCGAAAAGAGGAAGAACGGTGCGACGAGTGTAGTAGGGCGAGGACAGGAAATAGATTTATGTGGTTATGCATGGAACTCGTATTACATCACCGCGACTTCTCGCATACCATATCCTTGCGTTCCCGTTTGGGCATGGAGAAACGAGAAATGGCCGATGTGACTACGCGATTTCCATCTGCGGTATCTGACACGCACGCACACGGAGGCGAATAAAAGTGTCTCGCCCACGCATGCTAGAAAATAGTTTTATATTCACGGCAAGCTCGGAGAACGGATACGAAATCTCCGCTACTTTGCGTGGTCCACGTGTCATTGCACGATGTATCCTTAATTCTTTTAGCAGCAAACTATTTTTATCATGGAATATTTATATTAAGCAAATATTGCAAAGTCCATCGGCATAATTTAAACCAGTTGGTATTTTAATGTAACAGTATTTTTTTGATAAATTTTATAAGTAAATTCTTTTACCTCTCTACGCCGAAAAATTAAGTCCTTTATTGTACCATATACGTAAATGATTATCCCTGAAATCAAGAGTGCTTGTTCCATATTAATTGTACTTTCTATACGCGATAATAATAGACCCTTGACGACAAAGTGGAAACACTTAACAATAAGAACTTGCGACACGCGTATTTCTGCACGACGCATTAAACAACGGAGAAAGTTTCCGAATAAGGGGTTCTCGGCGACGGCAGTGCATTATCGCATCTCGTGCCTAATACACAAAAGCAAATTCTCACCATACATTTAGCGCTAAACGTGGCTCGTTGGCTCTAAGCCTTTGTTTACATTGAATGCGTTACATATTGTGCAGAACTTGAAACTAAACAAGCAAATGGCGACCGTCTGTTGAATCGAAATCTTTATTTAGTACTAATGTGTAAACTATTAAATTTAATCTGAATCATAATCGTATTTAGCGATAAATATGCAGGGAGACTGTGCCTAAATATTTGAATATATAATTCTTTTTAGTAATGTCTAGATTTTAAGCTTACATACATTTACGGTTCAAATGGGAAATATATTTAAGTAATCGGCGAACTAATCGAAATTGCAGTCAATTAATTTTCAAATAAACGTTAATTGTTCGTTAATAATCAAATGCTTCGAATAATCAACCGATCGATGACACTTATTATCTTCACGTGCATGCCTTCTTCCCATTTCACAGAAAATAGGAGGTTTCACCTTCTCTTCTATTTTCTTTTGCCGGTTCTTCTTCTTATAAGCCGTTATCGTGCTTCGAGGCCGTCGGGTTCTCGTTCGCGTAAAGCAGAATCCTCAAAAGCCGTAAACGCGACGTGCCATATATTAAGACTCGGCTGAATCTTGTCGTGCGTCTGATATTCATTCGGGTTCTCGTGATCGTGATATTACTACTATTCCACACACGGGCGGGCACATGTAGCGGTCGATATGATGGTACACACACAAGACGCGGGTTATCTCATAACACTATTCGGAGAACATAATGCTCAATCAATGCCGGACTTTTGGATTCTTAGCATTCACATTTCAAAGGTCCCCTATCATAAATTATATAACTGAATTTCTTTGAAACTTACATTCTTGATTTTTTTTTATTATTCTCCATGAAATACTACTCACGTTTTTTTACTGTAAACTATGCATCCCAACGATACATATAAACATAAATTACATTAATTTTTATATATACAAGAGATTTACATTTTTACGAATTTATATTCTTCGATATTTTTATATAAATGTTTATCATTCTCAATTCATCTTTAACTAATTGTCCTTTTACATATCGATTTATGTTCTCTTATTATTATTTATAAAATATTTATTCTACTTTGTAATCTCACTCTTACCTCATAACTTTTGAATTTTTTTTATTTTTTTTTTATTTTTTTTTCTCTGTAAGCTCTCTCTTTTTGGGTCAGTTTAATCGATGATCACCGCCAATCTGCCCGATTCGATATTGTGCTCAATGTAGGTATGCCTCGCATCGTATGAATCGGCCGCGACGACGAATGAAGCGAGAGCGTATCGCTAACTCAAGCGTCTCTAATTCGCGCAGAATTTTACGGGCGTTACGTAACCGGTATTTTTGCGCGCAGACCTTGGTACCAACTTCTTCGGCTATTTTAGGATCAAAAGACCACATAAGCAAGGGGCCTTCTGCGCGTAGATAACAAGTTCCTCACGTGAGATAAACGAACGGAATGAAGGCTGATATATGCCGTAAGTTTTCAGAAGCGAAAACACTCATTTTCCAGTGTTTTTTTTTTCTTTCAATAACTTTGAGATTATTTTAGGGTATACGTTATTAAATAATTCTTGTTTTTCGGCAATTTTTTCAACTTAACGAGCTCTTTCTGTTTCGTAAAAACAAAAATCTTAATTATGACGTTTCATGAAAAATGTTCGAAAGGCAGTTGAAGAAAAAGAAAATAAAGGATTAGTATGCAGATATAAATAATCGAAATTTTTTGTTTTCTAATTTTTATTTAGCATAGTACGTAAGATTGGAACACCGATAAATATTGGTAGTTAAATAATTTTTTGTCTCCTTTGATATTTACGTTGAAAATATTACGCTTCATTATAGTCGCAATATTAATAGCGCAATATTAAATAATTTTTTAATTAAAATAATTTACTGCTTTGTACTTTTATAAACATCACGTTTAATTGTTACTCCTACAGAATATTGAAATGTGGATAATTATTCCCGTTAAAACGAGTCTTTATCTCTTTTATTAATCTCGATGCAGATTTCGAGGAGCTCTGCGCGATTATCTTAATTATTTCTGATAAAACGCTAAATTTCTTGCTTCATTTTATAATACTTTTACGATTTTTCAATTTTCGAACGATAGAACGTAGATAATCAAAGGAAATGCGTCATCTCTATGCAAGGATACATTTTGCGCTCGGTTACCACGAACGAGCGTCGAGCCCAGGCATCGGTAAATCTGCCGTTATATGTAGACATAGTAGCGTCGGGTTCCGACGCTTCTTTCCATACCATCATACTTCGTATTATTTAACGCAGACGCAGGCTGCATTAATTTAACAGTCGCGAACCTCAATGGGCATTCCTAACGGCGGCGGCATCTAACACGCACCGGGATGCAGGGCGTTCATAAATTTTACAGTCGAGAGGCCCGGGGCTTCCGCGACCCATTAGGCGGTTTGGACCGTGGCGGAACGATTGGATTATGATCAAACGGCAGAAAGCAATTTCGCGGTAGGGACCATTCCTCCTAGGTGTGCTATATCCGACCGCGGGAATGTATGGTGCGGAGAGTGCAAAGCAATAATAATAATAATAATAACAATAATAATAATAACAGGTGCCTAACGAACGCGTAATCACGCGCAAGTCTGTACGCGAGTACTTAGCTTAATATGAAATTACTGTCTTTCCACATTACGTATTGCATCGTACATTCCAAGTTGCATGAAATATTAAGAACGTGTGCAGTTCGTACGGTGAAGAGCTAAAACGGATGAAGATCCTACGGCGATGAAACGACGATCTGAAGCCTTTGTGCATGTAATAAAATTTTACTTTCACAAACGCATATATTTTTCTGTTCGTTAATGCAAAATTCCTTTGGATAAAGATACTACGAAACATTAACGTATGACATCATTATTGATACGAAAAACCTATTGTTCTTTTTTCCACAAATGTTACAGATAATTCCAATTGAAATTCAATTAGTTTAATAATGCTTTTTAATGTTCAAATTGCAGCAACGTGTTAACTAAAATTTGTGATCATCGATAAACAATGTAGGAAGTTCAGAAGAAATGTCGCTTTGAAGAGCACTTTAGAATGCGCTAATTTTTAAAGCAATTATCAGTGCTATTAATAAAAGTATATGATAAAGAATTATGATTGAAGTTCGTTGTACAATTGCCTGCATTATGCGTACGTTTCGACGTGAAACGACTCGTTATCGCATTTAGATGTGCGCCGTAGTACGCGAGCCATTACGATCAATAAATGATATCCTTTTTCATGTTGCTGCTTTTTCGCTCACGCGCGAGCGATACGTTATTTTCGGACCCAGCTCTCGTTGTCCGGCGAATTCCATGATTACGACGCGATATTATTCTTATTCGACGATGTAGCTATCGAGTGACGATTAAACGTGCATGATGAAACGGCGCGAACGAAAAAAAGGGCGGATGGATTATCCATCCATTAGCATCGACAAGTATCGCCGTGAAAAATTGAGCAGCGAACGCATACGATAGGTAGAGTTTCGGTATCGGTATCGATCATCACTGAAACTGATGCGATATCGGATACGCACGCACGCACGCATCCACGCACACATACATACATATGTATATTAACCTACCGATGGGTTTTCTTGTGAAATTATCTTTGTTAGACAGAATTTCGTTTAACGACCTATTTCTTTGCCTATGGATAGCTTTATTTGCTGACGGCAAAACACACGTTGTTGTTACAACAATAGCCATACAATTGCATCCTGCTATATAGACAAAGAACGACCGAGAAAGAGAGAGAGAAAAGTTCACTAGTTATAGTCGGTAATTGGCGAATAAGGCTGGGATATTGTGCTGATCGTCCGGGGCCACTTCGTTGATTTTCTCACGAGTTGAAACGACAGAGCTGCGGAAGTCAAACAGAGGATGCGTTGTATATGTGACGTGGTAAACTTGCGTCTATTACATGTGTTGTTTTCTTCCTGTCGTTATAGAATGATCCATGCGACGCTTTATCTCATATTCGCGAAAAACAATACGTCACGATGTATCGTTGGAAATAAAATCTTGAAAATGTTTGTTTTTTTTTCGTTTTAAATTTGATATTCTTTAAGTACAAAAGTTTAATGTTTGATCAATCACAAATTGCATTTGAATAGCTACTCGTCTTTGAGTCGTGCGTTCAATTGTGTCTATTGTCTAGCACTACATCAACTATTACGCTAGCTGAACTTATATCATTATATGCACGAGTCACAAATATTTGCTTAATCACATAAACATTTGAACAGGCTTATAGTTTCAAATGTTTTATTTTGTGAAAAAAATGGTACTCTTGTTTTTGATATTTTGACAATTTCTTTCTGTTTTAAATTTGACGTGTTATCTAGTGAATGAAGCCTCCGAGGGGAAATTCACAGCCGGCATTGGTGTACAAAATTTCGGCAGTGGACTGCCGAAAAAAGTAAGCAGTGACCTATAATATTGACGGCATTGTCGTCAGTGGTTGGGGAGTGGTGAGCTCACTTCAGAGTCGGTTTTTCGATCATGGGGTTGAGCACAAAAATTTTTGAATACTTCGGGAAAGCTTTAGAATTCTTGTGCAGGCATTGGCGTATGATAATGGGCACGCGGTAGTGTTCATAACTGCATGGCATTGCCTTAATTTTAATATAGGATTGACGGCATTGTAGGCATTGACTAACAATAAGCATTGTCGGCAGTGTACAAAAATGTCGGCAGTGTTTTACAGCAATGCCAAAAATCGGCATTGGTGTACAAAATTTTGGGTTGTGAATTCCCCCTCGGAAGTCTCTAATTTAAAGCCTGTTTTCCGCGTTTTCAATTAATTGTAAATTTATTAATTTAATAATTGTTTAATTAATATAAATATAATAATTGCATAATTGGCTCGTTATTATAATTATTAAATTAAATAATTGTATAATTGGTTAATTAAAATAAATATTTATTAAATTTGTAAAAGAATCACTGCGGAAAAAGAAGGCGCGCGCTGTTATATTCTAGTATCATTTTGAGATTAATTCTAAATAATCCTATTTTTTAATTAAACGATGTTATCCATATGTATCGTATTCCGAAATATATTAAGAATCAATTTTAGATCATTTAAAACTACATGAAATTGTTGATATTAATTTGACATATTAGTTCCTAAGCAATTTGCAGAAATTATAATTATCGAAATAACGCTTTTTAAAAGTATTACATAACTGCACAAATTCGAATATATTACTGTGCAATTTAGAGATAAGATATTCTATAACGTAAATTGAATTGTATCATTAGTGAAAACAATATCTGAATTCCGTATGTCTACCAGTTCCCACATTTACATACTGTACATAATCCACAATTGGATTTAATCAAAACTGGATTTCATCACACACAACGAGCTTCACATTCTCGGGAGTCAGCACGAAGGTCATTCGGCGTTCCTGAATCTCTACCTTTCTCGAGACGCTTGCCACGAAATTTCATGAGAATTCTCACAGACAACACAATTTCGTGACTTTCCTCAATAGCTAGTGTACTCAAATTTGTGGCTTTTCGGTTAACCTGACACGCGGTGGAATTTACGATGTTTGTAAATACCGTCGTAAATGAATTGTGACAAATTATGAAAAGTACGTTTATGTTCATACGATAAACTGAGTTTATAAGTAGAATAATTTATGGCATTTATGCTATGAATGGGGGATACAATGAAACGTTTTTAGTATAATCGAATTAGTTGCGGTACGAAGAAATCTGTACTCAAAATGATAGATTGTACGGTGTCCCGATTGTTTATTTGTCGATTGCGCTTGAATAGAAGAGTTCTTAAAAAATTCAAAACGTAAGAAAAAATATGTTGCCTAAATATTCAATGAAATCACATTTATATATATTATTAATATATATATTAAAGTAGACCATAATTTTTTTTAAATCACAATTTATATATATATTCATTATTCAGAATGATTACAAATATAATTAGATAGATTTGTTGTAGTCTAAATATAATATCGTTTTCCAAGTATAACTAGCGAATCATACAACACGAATAAATTCACAACCGCAAATCGATAACACAACTTTATGGTTTAAAGAGATTCTACGATCCACGTTGATGAAGCGGTTAAGTAATTTACGAAGACATTTACGTGAGGTCACAATAGACTCCGCACGGTTAGAGCGGTCTGATTAAATCCTGGACGAACGCGAATCACCCGCGAATCCTGAGCGGATCTTCGTTAGCGAACCGTCCTTCCGCATTAGACGTAATTAGTCGTCGTGCTCGTCGATGGACTTTATCGTACTATTATGAAGCAGGAAGGACAAATAACAACTATCCGAGCAATTACAATTCTGCCAATAAGATTTTTATTTTTTAAACATCCCATCCATTGTAATAAAATTACATATGCAAAATAATCACTTTGAAATTAATAAGTAAATCTTAAATAGTAAAGTATTTAAAAATTTAATAAAAATCTTTAAATAGTATATTTTATTAAAAAATATAATATCACGCACTTTTAGGGAAGCTTTACAAACTTAAATCAAATTTGAAAATAATAGAATATTTTTATTAAAAGTATTCTTTATACTATAATTTTAAAATAATAGTTCGTATACTACCTAAAGAATTTTTTTTAGATAAAAATAACAATAAAAAGTATTTCTATTACAATGTTATATATAAATATAAAATAGTCATATCTCTCTATTTTAACAATGTTTTTTATTGAATGTCACATTCAATTTGATGACTTGTAATTTTGACTTGTAAAACAGAGGCTTTTTCTGTTGTACACAGTATTTCGCACAATAAAAATTGCTACAAAAATTTATGATATGTTAAACTATGATACATGCGAATTATCCACACGCGTGGCCTCTAGCAAAAATTGCTGGGCTGATCGTATTTCATGAATAACATTCGTTGTGGTCCCGCGGCTGATGTCAGAGCTGACGTGCCATAAAGTCAAGACGAAGGTAGTTGGTTACCAGATATTTCGGCATGATATTTGATTTCAACTCTCGTGCACATTTTTTGTTTGATAAGCGACAAGCAAGCAGCTTGTCGCTGGATAAGCGTAACTTAATCAGAATAAATTACTAGCATTTTATTGTCAAAGGACTTCGTACCCGGGTTTTCTCAGGATTTTATACCAAGTTAATGTTACATTTGCAAAACATAAATAATCTAAATAATCGTTTTACATATTATTGTGGCCAATTTATAAACATATGATAAAACAATAAATGATATTGTGTTATATTATAAAATACGCAGTCAAAAATAAATTTCAATTACAACAAAAACAAATTTGTAAACAACAGTTCGAAAAACAACATCGATGATGTATTTTGATATTGCGAAACAAAGCCAGATTTATGAACGTTGAACAAAACATAACTAAAAAATTATAGAAACAAACATCATTCTGCGATATAATATTCGTAATAACGGCTTTTTTCGTAAATATCCCATGGGGTTAAACATCAATTTCTCGTGCGAAGCGGCGACTATTTTCCTGCACAATTTATAAATCCTTTGGAAACGAGCCGCACGATGTTTTCATATTTGCGGCGCGCATTCGCGAATCCGGGGTCGGTGGCAGACGCACGACAAGCATGACGATGACAAGAGCTGTGGAAGAGCAGAGCGGAAATGCGGCGCGGCATGCCGCACCGGCGAAAAGTCGGCCCCGACTTTCATTCCGATGGAACTTTCATGAACTCTGCGAGCGGTATGTAACGAGAACTTAAGCCAGTGGCGTAGAATCATTTTCCCATTCTTGGTCGACATGAAGCTTCGGGGAAGTTATTAATTCGCTAACTAGCGCATTTTAGAAAAGCACTCTCGTTTCTTTCAAATAGTTCATTTTCAATTAAGAACGGGATGTGATAAAATTCTCGTGATTACGTGAAGCGCTAACAGATCTTCTTCATGACGGCTTGCAGCCAACGAATCTGTAAGATTGGCACTGAGTAATTAGATTCCAAAGTTTCTTCAGGTTCAGCACTAGTTGCAATTACATACTGCACTCAGGGCATTGATAAAAATACTTTCAAATTACATACATTTACGAAGCAGATTGATTTAATATATTTATTGCTATCTTTTAAACATGAATAAATAAAATTATGTGTGCAAATTAAATGATATAACGCAATTGTATGTTATATGTACAATTAGCTTTTTTTCTATTGTAATCTCAATTCTAATCACGATAGAGAAATTGTCGTAAAATTTAATAAGTTCTCATTTATTATTAAAAATAGAAAAAAAATTATTACAGATGAAAAACATGAACAAAGTTTTTCTCGTATGAGTGGAAACGAATCTAAAGAATGTCGCTATGAATTTTATTTCAATAATAATAAATGTAATGACCATAATAAAAAATAACATGCGAGGAAAAGTCACGGGAAATGTTATCGTTAGCATTTACGTCCCTGAACGTCGACGCCTTTGAGTTACACAAGTGCAAGCGGACATATGCGCGTCGCGTTTCCGTCAGTTTTCTAGACTCCTTCTCGGGCTTCTCTATGGAACTTTAAAACTTTAATCTCGACGTGGTCAGCGCCCGAAGATAATGCAACAATGGAACCGTCGAGTTGAAGGCGGATGCACCCGGAAAGCCTGGGAAATCATGATTTCGCAACGCGCCGCACGTTGACGTACTGTAACGAGATTCGCCGGCCTGGTAGCTTGTGTTACGAGGTAAACAATCCCTCGTGTGTGCCGTGCTACGCTTAAAATTGAATTTTTTATTTCGAAGAGCGGGCGAGACATGAGTGCTGTTTCAGCAAAAATATCGCGCTCACAAACAGCACGTCACGCTCTCTGCCTGGCTTCAAGAGACTCGGAGCGTTTTCGAAGGGCTGAAAAATCCGAATACGCCTGGTCATCGTGTAGTAGGGTATCGTACATCGGATATTTGAGTGAAAATTGCGACGTTAATGAGAAATTCGTTTTACGCGTGCTTTAATATGTTCGCTCGCGGAGATAGCGTGTGATACGTTATCGCACATTCACGCTTAACGTGTCAAATCACGAATTTTAATTTAAAACTTTTGTATTCTTTACGCGTTGCTGTATGACGAACGAAACTGATTAACTAAAAATGAGAGCACTTATTCGACACAATTTTTACATCGAAAAATTATTTCAATCTTATTTGGAACCAAAGTGTTCAAATATAGGTAATCTGCTCAGCAATTTTACGTTGAAATTTTGCGATCTCTCTATTCTTTGGATTATTTATTCTTTTTTATAAAAATGTAATAAATTATCGTATTTCTGAATTTTTAGCAGTATTTCTTCTATATTATAAAAAAATATATTTAAGCCCACTTGAAGTTAACAAATGCATTTATGCTCAAGTAATAGAAAATCGTTTTTGTTCTTCTGTCACGTTGAAGGAGAACCATAAATTTTTGCAAATTTTTAGACATCCGAGTTACAATGAATCTTGACAATAATTGGTCGGTGAAGTATGCGCAGTGATACACGCGAGCCGCGCCTGTCACAGTCTTCGTAATGACATGTTTAGATAAAGATAAAAACGATATGCTCGGCATTTCCGTTTAATGCAACTCAAATAAGGCGATGCCGTTATATTTGGGGAAAGCGCGCATATTCGTGAACGGGTTATTTCAAAAATAGCAAGCAACTTTTTCGTAAAATAGCCTCTAGGAAAAATCAGAGGAATTATAATCTTTGGAAACTTTCCGAGTACTTTTTCTATAGAAACGCTAGAGGCGTAAATTTGAAAGCAGAATCGATTATCTTAAGCTGAAAATATTGTTAAAAGGCAAATTTGTATAAATTTATCTCTCATACTGAAAGATTTATCTTAAATTGTACCGATCTTAATTTATTAAGTTTGAGACAACATTGTTCATTATGCTTGAGTATTCTACGTAATTATTTTAATGGGGGATCCAACGAAATTATTTTTAGATCTGTGTGTATTCAGCTCAATTTTTAAGTTTTTGAGTAGCTTAAGTTTTAGGTAGACTTTTTTTTAAATTTAAAACAGGATATAATTTTTGTTTATAAACTATGACTATCTACTATTGCGATAATCATTTTACATAAATACTTATAAATTTCGCATTTCCTGCGCTTAGTAAAATGATTCTTGTTTCTTCACTTTTGGATGCATCTGCACTTTGGATTATCTTTATGGCATTGTCTACATAATTTTATCTTTTTACGTGATTCTTACTTTAAGATAAACAAAATCCAGTAATCTAAATTCATCTTAGCATGCTATATACATGTGCATTCATTGATACAACGCGTTATTCTGTCAAATATTGCGCAAAGAGTCTCGTACCCAAAGTGGAATGCCGCGTTTCCTTCTTCGATTACAATCTTCTTGGCGACGCGTACACACTCGTCGTGCGCGTACGCGTGTGCACGCACTGAAGTGTACGCCGGGAGACTTAATGAAGCCTCTCACGAGTAGTTATAACGAAGATACTTTGGTCGCGATCTATTCATAGAACGATGAGAGTAACGCGGCGTCAATGAGACAACAGTGGCAGCAGCTGTGTCGTCTAGAGAGCTTTGTTAAATTATACTATGATCTCGTCAGTGGAGCCCGTCAAGTCCACGTTGACAGATGCGAGGATGTAACGGGTGATGCGATAAACACGTGTACATTGTCATCGTGTACATTGAGTCGAAAAGTTTCAATTGTCAGACTGTATCTGCTGCAGATCAACATGTTATTATTTATATCGTTTCTATTCTTTAAAAGAATATATTATGTTTGATGACTATTTAACTAAACGTTTGGTCTATGTCAGTGTAGTTTTTGATCAATTAATAATTTGAAAATAATAAATATTGTAATAATAAATATTGTTTTTTTCAACGCAAAATGAGAGAAAAATGCTCAAGTTTACAAACATTAAAAGACTGTGTGATTTAAAAAAATTTATTTCTGTAGTTAATAATTTGCGAAAAATTGAAGTTCTAGAAAACAATGAAATAATGGATTTACGTTACATTCAATGATAATATCTTATTGATGCGATAATTTTTAAAATTAAGAAAATTTATATTCTTTTCGATCAATTTGTGCGATTCATAGATCAATTAATTTCTATGAAGACGTTGATACGCGATATTGCGCAACCGAAGGAGCTCCATGTTGCGCATATCGATCCTGCAGCAGCGCACCTCGTCCCTTATCGCAATTCTGTGTTTTTCCTTTTTCCTCCTTCTCGCTCCTTCTCGTTTCTCTTCCCTCTTTCGTTACGCACCACGGGTACAAAATCGTGTCGAGATTCGCCATGAAAATGGACCAATGGGGTAAAGCTGGTTGGGAAATCCCTGGGTCATCTGAGCTTTGACTAGCGAGCGTTACGAGGGTAGATTTGTATACTCTCATAATTAAATAATTTTCCTCTTTTGATTTTTTTTAGCGAGCTGACCGCCGTGCATAATAAGCCGAAGAAAAAAGAATGAATTAATACAGAATAAAAAAGAAATAAATAGAAAGAACAAGTGAATTATCAATTAATTAAAAAATATTAACTTTGAATACAAAAAAGAAAAATATTTTAAGTGATATATATAGACGTAAACATTATCATTTATGATTTTGCGCAATATCGCAATGCTATAAAGAAAGACGATTGATGTATTATTAACTTAAAGAAAGATAGAAAAATGTGAAAGGGTGCAAAAAGAAGAAGACAAATATACAAAGAAGAGTGATGAAAGAGAAACTTTAACGCATTTTCTTATGACAAGCTCGATTTCTGCCCATTCATTTTCATTTTCCTTTCTTGCTCATTCATTTTCATCTTCCGCAAACAAGACACAGGACTGACAGTTTTTCCCGATGAACTAAACTGCGGAAAATTTCGATCCCGAAATTTTAAAGCGGCACAGGGGAAAAAAATAGGAAAGCGAAAACGTGAAACGAGGTCTGCGACGGAAACTTCGAACCATGTGGGATTGCGCGATGTCGTGCAACAGTTGCGCGTGTAGGTCAGTTCCATTGCATTTTGAGGTGCACTAGGTCGAGCGTGTCTAATTGAGGTGCAATCATCATAGATTATCATCTGCACTATTCGTGTTTAAAAAGATTAATACTTTAATGATTTAATGGCTATGAAATAACGAAAAGATAACATAAACAATCATTTTACAAAACTATTTTCTGAAAACATTTTCTTGCGCGGAGTGACTCCGTAGCGTAATTAAACGAATAACAGTTAATTTCTAAGAATGAGTAAGACTTCATTTGTGCTCGCTTTTAAGCTTTTATAAATCTTTTGTCAAAATAATCGTAAAATTACCGCTACAAGCGATATAATATTTGCGTCTCGTTCAAGCTCGTGAATTCTCTTTTTGTTTATTGATCTTCCGTTGCGAATTTTGGACGCGAATTATTTTGAAACAATGATTTTTACTATGCCAACAACGATATTAATCTCAGGATTATTGAAAAAAAAAACACAAAAAGTAACGCGATACCTCGCGCACGTTTCCGCGCAACGGCGTAATTACTCTCACGGTAATTGCGACTACAGATAGCACAGCTCGATGCGCGTAATTTCGCGCGAATAAACGACTCGAATTGCTATCAAGCATAAAGTCTTGCTCTCCCGTTTCCGAACTTTTTATATCGCGTAAAGCCAGTCGCGCGTATTGATGCAGCATTTTCGTTCGTTCGTATTATCGATACCAAGTATACCGGGTGTGAGAAATTCAATAGCATTATCCCGCGCAGGGATGTAATTACCGCTTTTTCCGCGTGTGCCTTTGTTCGCGACGTCACAAAGAGGGGGAAAAATACGAATACCTCGAGCTGACATCTCCGGGATGGTTGCGGTTTTTAAACACCGCATATCGACGCTAATGGCTCGTCCGTTTCGACGCCGAACGTGCGCGTCCTCTCCCGCGACCCGATGCGGAGAATCGTGAAGGGAAAAAGAGAGAGAGATGATGCGGGGGGCGCGCGCGGAAATACGTACGATTTTATCATTTTGACGCTCATACATATTCATCGCGCGACGGCGACGTACGTACCTCTTTTCATAGGGGCCATGTGTTTGATGCTCGCCACGACGACGGCGGCGGTCGCGCAAAACGTCATGCCATGATACCGCAACTGGTGGCGGCATTAATTACCTCTCGACCCGTGTGATATCGCCAAGATCACGCGAGGTATCCCTCTTCCGAAAAAGAGAGATTTCGCGCGCTCGTTAAGAGCAACTTTGTGGCGCGAGGTAAGTGCCATGTTTCTTCCCTTTCGCGTGCCGCAGATAGCCGACCGCGTGCGATTTACATACATTCCTGACCGAATAAACAACTCGTACGAGCCGAAGCGTTGAACTCTGTGAAAGATTCCGCGAAAAGACCGCGACCTGGCTTTTTCGGTTCAACGCGCTTTATTTAATGCGTCGCGATTATCATACTCGCACGCGACGATCGCGCAACATAAACGTACGTACGTAAAACGAGATGAAAGAAAGAGGACGCCCGCAGAGGTGCGTGATGTTGCGTACGAGATCTCTTCTCCTATCTCTTGGTTTCTCTCCTCTCTTTCTCTCTCTATCTTTTTGTTGCTTCCTACACGTACTTTCTGCTCGCGGGGTTAAGTTACGGAGCTCGTAAACACACGCAGATACGGGCGCAATTACCGCTGGCAGCGGGAAGTCATACCAAGCGTTTATTTTACGAGCACCGTGCTCGGCGCCCCGGACCTCGAATATCGAGTGAAATCGCTTCTACGTCAATTACGAATTCGCATCTCGCCCGTCCGAACGCCGTTCCGCCAAGCGGAGGATTCTCAGCACGTTGTCCGCCGGGCTGTTATTTCGGCAGTCCCGAAAGTGACTTCCACTTCGACGGGTTCCTGCGCATTTCAATGGGTACTTCCCGTACCCAGCGAAAGTTCGCGCACTGCGGTCCAAGGAAATCCCGCAGGCGAATATCTAGGGCAGAAAGATCCGAGATGTACCAATGCGATCTATATTGGTAATTAGCGCGCGTGAGTTTTGTGCAAGTGTGGAGCGCAGATAAGAACGATACGAGCAAATTTTGAAATACGATTAAATTATTCCAGAAATATATATGCAGAGAGAGAGAGAGAGAGAGAGAGAGAGATTTAATAATAATTTTTTTATTATATAAATTGTTAAATTGTTCTAATCATAATCAGTATTTTATTTTGGAATAAAAATTTAAATTGTAATAAATCATGACAAACAATATCTAAGCGTAACGATAATAATGTAATGAAAAAAACGGGATACAAGCCGAACTCGGACAATTTTCCTGGACCGGATTTACTATGTGCATTTTCTGTATATCGGTTCGTTAAATGTACGTTACCATGGATTGCAACTACGCTGCACAATAGAATTTTCAACGATGTAACGCGTAACGGCCAGCTCCATCTTCTAAAAGGTCAGTCTCAGGTTTCTCGCTGAAAAGCGCAATCAACCTACGTGTAATTAACATTTCCGCGATTCGCCGTTCTCAAATGCAGATGAAGGTAGAAAGTGTGAGAAGAAGACTGTTTGTCCGAGAGTTATCGATTCTCTCCGTGAAAGCGACCGTATTTTTGCATACATGTACAAATTAATTCACGTTAGTATGTATACGCAGTAAATCCTCAACGTTCTCGTATAAAACATTGATAAAAAATGAATTATTTATTTATTTTTTCTATCAAATAAACTATTGACTGTACGAAACAATTTGAAAATATCATTGAATCGAAAATCATGTCTGGATCATCATTATTTTACGTAATTCTGTGCGATAACGATAATGATGATAATCTCTCACGATGATAATTTGGAAACCGCGTAACAAGATACACGTTGCGGTCATTCTCATGGAACGTTGCTTGTGGTTGTACATATACGATGCTCTTGTTATCGAATTGGATCGATGTCGCGAATTTCTCTGGAATAAAATGTTGCCCATCCCGCACAGCCGCGGGCCCGACTCATTTACATATCGTGTTTTGATCGGGCGCGTATCGATTTTCGAGCATAAACAGAATGCGGAGAACGTAGCCCATTCCCTGCCCATTCACCGTGACCGTAGATGTACGGACATGTACGTACGTACTCCTCGACATCTAACCTTGGACGGGGGAAGCTTTCCATTGCGCAGTAGGGCACGCATTCCTTCGTATGCCCGACTGGTATGCCGAGGTGAGCAGCGGCATGCAACGGCATCCAATATTCGCCGATAGGTCGCGGTTACGACCCCGCGAATTCCGGCTGCTGCATACCGCGTCGCGGACTGCACCGGCCCGTTTTAAGAGTGCACCGTGGGCCACCGCTTCGAAATCGGATACGTGATTCTATTCTCCCTCCGTCCCCTTTCTCCCTTTCCCTCCCTTACTATCGTTCCTCCGTCGCATCGAGAGCATTCGAGAAGAATCCGAATTCATCCCGCGCCTTCAGCGCGTTCCATCCGCATTACGCTCCACTATTACCACTACTATCGCCATCGAGTGGAATTGCGAAGATGGATTTTTCTTCAAAGAGTAATAAAGTAATAAAATTTTCTATTTTAGTAACATTTATAAGGTGATTTTACATTACATCTACGTTCACAGCACATATGTGGGGTAACTGAAAAGAGCACGAAACAAAAATATTTTATTACAATATTAAAAATTCCAAGCATAATTTTTCATTGTATTCTCACTTGGAAAAAAACTATATATACTTTTGAAGCTTGCTGTATTTTTCCTCTCAATTATATTTCTAAATATTATTTCGAATTTGTCTTCTCTTAAAATTATTCTTCTCGCATTTTCCGCATATCAACTTTCCTCTTCGTTCATACGTTTAAATGTTACGCCTAGATATCGCAATAAAACATTTACTGCCAGCGACGTTTTACGCATCCCTGACGCCCCGCGAAGGAAGTGTCGGTACGCTCGCGTGCATACATATTCATATACCGGGCCTTTTAGCGTTCTTAGTGCCTCGAGGCTCGTCCTAAAGTACGTGAACTCGGACAGTTATTGCCCGCGCTAAAAACGCGCGGCATGCAGTATGCAGGCGGGCCTAGTCGAGCGACGATACGGCTCCATTAGGCCTCCGCGTATGAGGGATAAAACTTATTCCCATAAACCTCTGAAACGTACTCGTAAATATTCCTTTCTCGCTTTTCATCGCCACGCGACCCGGAAACGCGCGTTCCACGAGCGATTAATTAGGCAATTCAGCGTGCTTTATCTATCCTTGGACACGCATACTATTTGATTCCGAGCATCATAATTTCTAACTGCAGTGCCTTCTCGCGCACAAAAGTTCATGCGCGAATGCACATGCCTAGAGTATTTTTTTCTTTTTTTTTTATGAAAATGTGTGCGTTGCTGTTTTATAATATAATCACTGGTTTCTATTTCAGACTCAGAGATCATTTAGATGCTTATATATTTCAAAGTTTATATTTACAAATTTACAACAACGCTCATTTTTTTAATTATTTGCTTGTAGTATACATGTGTAGACATACGCGTAAATGGATTAATTTTCCAATTTTTTCATGCAATTATACAATAATTAATTACACAGTAATTAATGAAAATTATGATTCCAATGTACATTATTATTATATATAAAATAAAATAATTTCTTTGCGTTCAAGGGGATATAATTACGCGAGAATTTATTTTGAAAATTTTGCCCGACAAAAAATTTTTTAATTAATCGATTCTTGTATTCCTTTTGCACATCCTCGTGGAAATTAATGCGTTGCAAAATTAGTAATAGACTTCTTATACAGCTGCGTCGAATTATTTTCACCTTCGACATTCGCCGTTAATGAATTGGACGATCCGTGTAATTTGTTCACCGATACTTATCGCCGCATCCGTACGTTGTCGCGCGTCGTAAAAGGATTGCATCTCGCGCTCATATCTATCAATTACTAAACGATAACTGTTTTTCCCAGTGGCAAGATCGTGAAATCGCATTATCGTCGTATAATAGATTAATCTCGGGTCCGCCATCTGTGGACCCGTTGCATTCCTACTTCTTTCCGCCTTCCCCCGTTCTTATCTCCTTCCGCTTTCTGTTTCTTATCTGTGCAATAAAGTTTTAACTGTCCTTTTCTTTGTCTGCAAGTATCATCTACATCATCAAAGTAAACATGCAATCATGTCAAAGTACATGCACTATACTGCTAGTATATATTGTTATTATAATACAACTTTTTATCAATTTTTATATTTGATTTACTCTTTCTGCGTAATTGTTAGTTATTCTCTCAACAACTTTCTCCAATCCGAATTTTATTTTACTTATCTTGATCGTATCGCTCTTACGGGTTTCTACCCGGAACATAATAAAGTGCCTATCTGTCTATCTCACCCTCACGAATTCTACCACTCACGTTTTCCCTCGGCAGTCGGACGGCCACAAAAGCGAGAGCCCGGTCGTGCCTGATAATGAAACGATTTCGCGTTTCGTCGCGCTGCGCAAGACGAGGAAACGCGAGAGAGAAATGCGAATTGCGCCTTGGCATGGGAGTAACTCCGCAGCACTCGGCGACATAGAACAGCCGCCGAGACCGCGAGAGTCCACGGACAATTAAACCGTCCTGTCGTAAAAACTCCCGTTATAACGCTCTCGTCTTCCCTTTCTCTCCCTCGACGGTTTGCTTACTATGCCGTTTCTCTTTTCGCGCGTGATTCTTCCTATTGGCACGGTTCCATTTGCGTTTCTCTTGTATCTATTCGGAGGCGATATGCTCGCGTCATGCTCGTCGCGAATACTTCCTACATTTCTTAACAATGAATGAAATTGAACAATAACTATATCGCGCGGTAATCGGCTAGCTTGATTGTTATCACCGTTTAAATCTTTTGCGCTTATACACAACAAGACGTATTTGCCAATGTTACCCAGCTAATGTGCAAAATTGAATTTTTCGTACAATTTCTAAATTATCGTCGAAAGAAGTAGTAGTAGTATTTAAGATTTTATGTGCAAGATTCTACGCAATGAGAGAAAAAATTTCAAAATTTTAATAAATATTTATAAGAATTTAGTAATTTTTCCCTCATTGTATTTTAATTCGCTGTAGTTTATTTACGCCTTTTCTTTTGAAACAACCACGAAAATATATTTTTGAGATGACGAACTTGTGAACGTTTTAATAAAATTACTAAAAAGCTTTCAGTTATAAATATCGATACACATTCTAAGTATAAGCAATAGAGAAAAAATGTTAGTTATTCGAAGAATGATGCCAAGCATAATTTTCATAAGCGATGAAAATTGAATAGTACATCGAGGGTTAGATTAACTGGCACGGGGCGTGCGAGAAGAAAATAACAGGCTGACGGTCTTATCTCTGAGAACTTGCGGACGGGCTGTAATTACGCGGTAACATATGCCGTGGTACGTAATAAATAAGCATTTATCGCCTTATCGTGGCATAGTGTAGCCTTCGTTCTGTATTATCTTCTTGGTAGTGAGTTTATAAGAGCTTCCCTTCTCTCTAGAATGCCTATCGACGTATTCTACATGAATTAAATATCTTACTTCGAGCCCGACTGACTGTTACGAGTTGCACGTTGAGATAATTAAAAGACCATGAGAGGCTGCACGCAATAGGCCGATAAAATCTTTGCTAAGAAACAAATCCAAATTGACGAGGGAGCGTACAACTGAAAAGAAGCAGCGAATCTCTAGTACATTCTGTATTAGCGAAGTAAGAACGCTTACTTTGAAGGAAATGAAATCAGAGGCAGAAGAAGTAACTCGTGTCGCAAGATCCTTATTCGGTGACTTCTCTCGCAAAAGTTTCGAGAAAGGAGACGCGCGCGGTCCCTCGTGAATTCTCTTGTGACGATCAGACTGTACGTATCTAATCATGGCCTATAAATAGCCACGTTGAGTCTAACCATGGTCGAACCGATGGTAATGCGAGCCCGTGGGATGTCGATTGTCTTTCTCGCTCTCATTCTCTCTCTCTTTCTGTTTCTCTTTCTCTCGATTGCTCTCTTCTCTGCGTTTCTTCTCTCCTAATACTTTGATCCCTTGTTACTGTCCCTTTCTCACCGCGAGCGTAATAATATTTAATGATATTAGCTATTCTTGCAGTTATAATCTTCAACTTTATTTATTGCTATGTTCCATATTTTAAATCTCTCTCGAAATTCGAGCTATTAATTTTACACTAATCTGATTATTTTACCTCTTAATACTTTTTCTTTCTAGTTTATTCTGTCTCATAATATATCAACTGTACCTGGAGGAACTATTAATAGACTTACTTTTATCTAGAGTCTGAACTATGTCGGGTATGCTGTAACTATAACTTACAGCGAACTATAAGAATAAGATAAAAAATAGAAAGTAGATGTGAGAAGTCAATGAACAGTATGTAAAAATAACATGTCGATAACAAATGTAAAAAAAAAGTTAAAAATAAACAATATAACCAATATAAAAAACAAGTGTTTTTAACAATTTTTAATCTTTATTTATACAATATTAAATTGTAACAATATTAAAACTACCGTTAAAAGTAAATGTTTTTTTAAATGTTTAATCTATTTTATCTCAAATTAATTGTAATATTGAAATGTTTTTATAATCAATCAAATTTTTATTGATTGATTCTTTTTGATAATCGTGCGTTGACATTTGAAACATTTTACTTCTCATTTTTCACGTTTTAATATTTTTTTGTATTTGTTAACTTTTTACTCAACTATTACTATTAACTAAACTTATATTACATTGCAGTATACTTATAATTCGCTTTTATTATTCATCTTATTCCTGCTTTTCAACCCTCATTCTCTCCGTCTATATCTCGTCGTAAAGTATTCACACCAGTATGAGCATCGTGTGTGGGTAGATTTCTCCGAGTCTCGTTTCTGTGAGGTACTTAAGACGGTCGTTAACTTCATTAACGGACGAACCGCGTAATCGTCTGACTCGCTTCTTACGAATAACCTTTCCAACCAATGCCATTTTGTAAGCTCAACCTTACAGGGACTAGACTTTACTGAATCTTTCGAATTAATCATTGTGATTGCGAATACAAAAATTTATATTGGTTAATTATGCAGAATAATATAATAATAATATAGAATAATATAGCAATAAAACAAATTTAAATATTTAATTGAAAGGAATCATACATATGGATTTTCTCATCATTCATTCAAGTTTTTTTTTTTATTTAAATGTTGCAAGCATTTTGTTATTAGGTCAATATAAAGCGGAATTTATCAAAGCGAAGTAAAACAAATACGTTATGAAAAAAAGATATATTATTTTCGCGCCAGATCAATTTATATACGTGAAATGTATTAATTCTGAAATTAAGTTAACCGCTTTTCATTAATTTAAATATATATAGGCTGATAGTGAATGATGTACGATTACCAATCGACTTAATTTACGAATAAATTGCACGCATTTCGGGCAGTATAATCGACCGGATTTATTTATTTTATTGGCAGTAAAATCACTACCACCACTATACAGATGATGTGTAGACTTTACATTTCGCAGCAACTGCTTTCTCTCTTTCTCCCAACGTTCTCTCACTGTACACCGACCTACTGCACATTTCGAAATGTCGTGGCGTTTGAAGTAACACGCCGCGATATTTCACGAACACGTGCTTCCGGCGGCGTTGCCCGAAATTCGCGGCGTTTCGTCCGTTTCGCCGATCCGCTCTCGGGCGCGAGACAAATCGACCTCGAAATGAAACGCCTGTCGTCGATTTGATTTACACCCCCGCCGGCGTACCGGCATTCATTATTTATGCGTCGACGGATCGAGAATTATTGAACCGCAGTGTAAAAAAATACCGGGCGACCTTTCGGAGCGAGGAGAACATATCGGTGCGCTCGCCGCCGCCGTTTACTTTTACCACGGCAATACGATTGTGACTTGACTAGAATTTTTTTCATCATTTAGCTATTATTATTCTTATTATATTATACTGCAATTACGTTTATCTTTCGGATCGAGATTATATTCAAGAAGATTTGATTTTAAACGGAGATTATCTCGCTTGAATAAATTTCATATAATGATGATTTGATAGAAACGCATTAAGATGCATTGTGCTACCTGTGATATTAAATAAGTTACTTTGAATTAAACGTTGAGAAATTATGTTAACAATAAGAAAATCAATACTGAATCTTATCGTAAATATAAATTTAATTACTAATACGTATATATAAGAAATTAAAATTATTTAGTAAAATTAACAGTTATTATTTATTAGTATTGTGTTTAATTTTGTAAACTTAATGTTTTATTATTAAGTGTTAACAGTATACTTTTTACATAAAATTAACATTCTTCATCATCTTGTAGATTTGGATACATGAAAGAAAATATTATTTTTGTTTAACAAGAACTTGAACGATTCAATAGCATTTCTTAACGATAAATTTCTTAATCATCGAAGGTGTATCGATTTTCTATTATCACAAACTTTTGCGTCGCAACACGATCGCGCCGAACAGCATCTCGTTACATCCAAATGCACATATCTAGGGACGAGAAAAAGATGTAGAAAATAAGAAAGAAAAAAAAGAGAGAGCGTCTCTTACATCCGAGGAGTCGTAGCCATAGTAGTGGAGAAGATGCGTTCCCATCGGGAATCGATATCGCTTATCAAAGGCGAAACCGGAACCGGCACGCCCGTCGCGAAGGCAGATACGCGCGCACGCATTCAAAGGCAGAGGAAATTCATGCCTGTTCCCTGCAGACGGAGGCAGGCTTACGACGTTCCATCTACGGTATCGCGCGGCGCGTACTCGCCGATCTCCCTCTCTGTCTCCTTATCCGCCCTCCCGCCCTCTCTTCGCTCGAGCGCCGATCATTCCTCCCCGTCTATGTCTGCGGATGGAGAGCCGCTTTCTAAGAGTTACGCAACCCAGCATCGGTCGTCCGCGTGCGCGCGCGTTGATTATTTTTCCAAGAGCAGCGGTTTCAGAATTTTTAAATGGCGATTGAATGAAACCGGTTCTTTGGCTGCCTCTTTCTCTCTCTCTCTCTATCCCGCTTCCCGTCCACCGTGTGAGAGGCTGTCTGCCTCCGTTCTGACAGAGCTGGATCCCGACGGCGCGGCGCGGCGCGGCGACGTTCCAACTCCACGCGTTTGCCAGGATCCCTCTATCTACCTCTCTTTCTTTTTCTTCGTATACGTCGAATATATCTACCCCGTTCTCGTCCTAGCCGCAGAAACGTTTGCGATATTCCTTCCTCCTATTCTTCGGCTGCGCGAGGGACGCTTTCTGGGACGCCGCAGTAATGCGGTACCTGCCTCGTCTTTGATTCCTTCGGCAAACCCGTTCGAACGACGAATACCGATGCTCTTACGAGAGCCGTAGGGGAGTGAGGGAGGGAAGACGGGCTGCCCGTAATTGCGAAATTTTGGACGAGAAGGCTGGGTAGCTCGATGGAATTAAAACCCTTTTTCGCTCGTGCGTTTTCGTCCCCGCCTTCTCCCTTTCTCTCGCTCGTTCCTTCGTCGTGATGCTGCACGTGAACCCTTTCTGTTTTTTTTTGTTCTTTTCGCGAGAAAGAACCGCGCGCATCCGCCTCAGCAATGATCCCTATATCGAGCGGGACCGATCCAGAGGAGCGGCTAACGAGATATAAATAGCACAACAGCAGGGAGAGTCGGGAAATATATCGTGTCGTTCACGTACCGTCGGTTGTTACATTTATTTCGTTCGCGACCGTTTGTTGCTTTTATCGCGTCGATTTCTTGCCGCAACAGATATTAATTGCTACGAGAGAAATCGCGATAAACGTGTATTAAGGACGGCATTCACAGGCAACATAGTTACCTGATGAATAATCATTGAAACAGTTTCATGAATTTATAATTATGTGCTATTTATGCTCGTGCATTATCTATTTATATTGTATGGATTTATCGTTTCCGGTTAACTCAAATTTCTCGCGCGATTTCTCTATTTCTTGTAATTCGTTTTCCTTAAGATTATATTTCGTAATGTATGTTCAAAATACTACTTTGACAACATCTGCTAATATTTCACGCTGTCGAGGAAGCACTGCTTTCTGAACTCCATTTTCGTAGACGACAAGAAGAATGTAATTTTTACATCAAAGAAGCAAGACGAAGAAAAATGCGGGGGAGCACAAAGAATAGCCGTCACGTAGAAGATTTTCTATTTGTCTTTGTCCATAGCTTTCCGCGAGTTTTCATCTTTCCGAAAGGAAACGAGAATATACGCGTTCGCCATCTGGGCCGCGGAGCTGTGGTTGTTCGTAGCAGCGAGAATAAGTAGAAGAGGTGCTAAAATACCAAATGCGGTAGGGGCTAGGGGGACGGGGAAAGTAGTCGAGCAAACAAACGCCCCCTTTTCACACATTTTCGCAAATTTTGGTTCACGAACTGAATACCTTTACGCGAATTTTATGGCCACAGTGGCATTCTATAAGCAACTGTTGGATAGTACAATCGTATGTATTGGGTGTTCAATCTTCTAAATTATGATATTTTTTTATGGAATAATCCAGTAAAAGTTTACGAGATATTTTCTTTTATGTTTATCTTTTTTTTGTTGGTAACGCACATAAAATCAAAATGTAGATATATAGTTTTTTTATGTGAAATATTTTACTTTTATGTGTTTCTTATTATTTTAGATTAGCTTTACAAAATATTAAAGAAATCACTTTAAAGAAAAAAATCTACGAGCGTATTGTATATTTTGTATTGTATATTGTCTCTCTTTCCTATCTCGAAAATACCTCATGAGACTTTCAACTGGCAAGATGTACTTGCAAATTCTGAGACACCCTGTAAGTACGAGCGGAATGCTACTTTATATTCGGCATACAGAAAGCCTGGCGAGGAGTTGTTTGACTACGCGGTAGTCGTCGAGAGAGTACTGTCTCTTCTCTCACACAATCGGGCAATAGAGCTGTGTCTCTATGTACTAGGTGCTTTGGAAGTAAAGTTATTTGTGATATTGCTTGAAGTCTATAAATAAAACGACCTACATGCATCTTTATTATTTTGCTACATATGCTCGGACAATCTACTTTTATAACTCTTTATTAAACCGGCGTCTATGATATTATATTTGCTATAAGTTATTTAGACGCTCCATATTTATTTTCACAATAATTACAATAAAATAATAAATTACTTCGTATATTTTGAAAGTTATGTAATTTTTTATCTATAAGAGGACAAAATATATTATAAAAAAATCTTGTGTGTACAGCATTCGTATTATCAAATAAGACACTTGTTTAAAGAATGAGAATTTGACAGTCACGAACAGTTTTTATATTAAAAGGGACGATAGCGATAGGCAAACTTTCTTTTTATTCAGTATATAGAAGCTGCTTACTATACCGCGACTGGAATAATAAAAGTTCGACGTTCGGGTAATAATATTAATTCCGTTATGTAGCATACCGGTTGAATCCTCTTGTGCAACTTTTCACTTTGTTACATAAAGATTCTTGATGTTCGCTACAAACTTTTTCCATGCCGTCTCATTATCTCGAGAAATGTCTTAAACATTTTCTGACCGTACTCTTTTCGTTTCGCGTTGTAGATGGAAAGTACAACTTTCCGATGCCGGTGTACAATGTAATTTCTGATACCTCTAAGAACTTGTCTTTCCGCGTAATCGAATTACGTCGGAAAAAGTCTCGGAATCTATCTCGATGAATATTTCCTTTAACTGTCTAACGTGTGTGAATAACGGCTGTCTCGAGGAAATGCAGAAACCTAGACTCACAATCTTTCCAACTCTCGCGGATAGTAAGATGAAGTGCAAAAGAATACAGAAGTTGAATATAAATGTATTTTAACAGAAAACTCACAGAGAATCACACTATTTTCATGTTTATTTCAAAACTCTTTCGATTTTCACTGTTTGAAACACTTTTACAATTACGAATCATGACGTGTACCAATCATTTCATTGAAAGAAGGAACAATAAATGGGAAAAAGGTAAAGAGAGGAAACCTTTCAATAAAATAAAATTTATCCGTCCTACTTACAAAACAGAAGTTTCTAAAATTTTATACACCTTCAGAGGATACATATTAAAAATAAACAGTATAATTTGTGAAGAAATATAAATTAAATATAAACAAGCGGTAAATTAACTGTAGTAAAAATTGGACAATGTTTTAAAGTTAAAGTAGTAACGAAAAAAAATATTCCATACAAAATAAAGCTACATATAGGAATAATACTTCAGTTATTTGCAATAGAGAACATGATGAAAGGTTGAGATGAAAAGGAAGTGAGAAAAACGGAAATAACGATTTTAGTGGTACAGATAAACCGGAGCTAATTGGATCATAAACAATAAAGCGCTGGCGAAATCGAAAGAATTGTTCAAAGGCGAGAATACAAAGAAGACAAAGAGATCCTTGATGGAATGGGGGATGGGGTGGTACGCGCTTAGCCCGGGAGCTAAAAACGTGCCAGAACAATTCCAGGTCGGAGAAGGACGAACTCACGGCGCGAAGAGTGCGAATTTTCCCGCCGCATTGTCGAGTATTGTCAACTGTGGTTAACCTACCTGTTGGAGTACGAAAAAGAACTAGGTTGATGTAGCCTTTGCGATCCTGACACTCATCCTGCGGAAGATTTTCTCGAAGGGTCTTATTCAGTCCATGTTGTATTCAACGTCGCGATTCGGATTTTACCGACTTTGTTCTTTATAAGCCTCCGCTATATTACGATAGAGAAATTTCTTTGAAGAAACGTCAAACTTATTGTCGAGTTTAAAAGAAAGTACTATACATTTTTATAGATGTTAAGAGCATTTTTCATATTAAAAAAAAAACAATTTATATAAAACATTATTTTTTAATAATTATTTACAAATAAAATAACGTATTATTTGATTTTTGTAGCTAAGAAAATTATTTCATATAATTCTTTCAAATTGTTCATCGATACTAGAAGCATATAAATTATCATTACCGTGACTTTATCCGGTAATTAATATCAATCGCATCAACAAATTAGGGGTGGCAGTATGACGCTCATGTATTTCTCTCTCCCTCTCCCAAAGTTTATTTAATCTGGAAAATGTCCAGAGAGCGGATAATTAGCACGACAATTGCCAAAGTTTAATTGGAAATCCAGGCGAACCTTACCCTTCCGCGAGTTCCTATCTGGCATGCGCGTGTAGATAAACCGGGGTTGTAAGTGGACAACTCGTTGGGCATGATGGTCGATGCGAGGATAAAGCGAAGGTAGCGAAGGTCGTACAATAATAAAAATTTGCCAATCTCTCGATTGCTTCGCCGGTGCAATTTCGGGTCTCATCGATACGGTTAATAGCTCGGACTATGTATTTCTGCTTCAACGAATTCCGGATCACTAAAACTCGAACATCTCTCTCGGCGAATATGAATAAGCATATCTGAAATTCGTATCTGAATTTTGGCCGCGCTTTATTCGTCATTTGTTTTTAAATCAATCTCAAATAATCACGAAACTTCAGAAGCTAAATGTTATTTGTATGTAATTGATGTACTCTTTTATTATTACTTTACTTAATAATAAATATCGATGAAACGTGATATTTTTAAAATTGTTTGCACAAATGTTATTCTGTATCAGCAATATGATGCAGAAGAACGTTTATGATTAAATATTTAAATATTCCATGTCCGTTTGTTTTATTTTACAAAATTTGTGGATTGATATTACGATTATCAAGAGCGAAACAATTTTTTGAAAAATTACTGTTTCAAATAAAAGAAATAGATATCGTTTTCCGAACAAATACGAACATTACGAGTATACAAATTATTTTACATTTGGAATAAAATCAGTCTTTTGTACGATACAAATTCTAACGAAGTCTCTAAACTCATGTTACTGTGCTATTTAAAGTGCTATATTTTCTCGTTTTTATAATAATAAAAATAGTGCTGTAGGAGCATCGTGCAGCGGCATGTGTGTGTTTCTCCATACGCAATTATTATTCCAGCCGAAGGGGCTTGAATATTCCAAAGAATAGGGGATGCAGGAGGGGTCATAGCTTTCTTCCCGCAAGCACAAGGGTACCGCCGACGAGGATGAATTAAGATCGATCCACTTAACCGTACGTCGGGAATTCGGGGTGCGTTCATGGGATTTTACGTGGCCGAATCGAGCGCGACCAAAGGGGCGGGAAAGCCTCGCGTCGAAATAAAGTTATTAAAGGTCGGTCCGGGGGTGTAGCGCACCCCTGTCGACGTTATGCGTACGAATGAGTTATTCCTTTGCCTTAATTCCACTCCATTAACCCGGGTACTTAAGTGCCCGTGAGCACACGAGGGGTGGGCGGCGGTGTCATTAAAGGCGGTATAAACATATATGTATACGCATCCAAGGGAGAATTGTGAATCGCGGCGAGATGCAATAATTCCATCGAGAGAGCGGTGCGCGACTGTCGGTAATGCGCAAATCATCGTGGATAAGAGGAAAACGTTGCGTCGTGTAATCTCTGTTGTTCTCTGTTTTGCATTGTGTTATCATGCAACTGCATTTCGCCGTTTCGGTGTGCCACGAATAGCATTGTTCAGATTGTTCAACGATCGAAAAGATTAGATACGTCATTCATCGGACGGATTCGAGTATACCGACGCGTTAATTCGTCTGTACGCGTAACTTGCTTTTCTCATTCACAAGCGGAGTCGATAGCAAGTTGAAATATTTCCAACATTTATGTTATTACATGTAGAATCAGTTATTTTCGTAAGACGAGGGAACTACCTGCGGCGATGTAGCTCGAGGCTCGGTTAAAGACATTTAAAGTTTGCGTGACAGTTAGTTTCATAGAAGCGATTAAAACTTGCTTCTAGACTAGAGTGACTTTAATCATTAATTAACACATTGTTAACAGTGGCATAAGTTGAGGCAACTTTTTAATCTCAATGAGGTTTCTGGATGGCTGCCCGCGTACGAATTATTCACTGTTGGTAAAATACTATTTGCACTGACAATATACGTAACGTTTTATGAGTGAAAGTGAGATGCAACGGTTTATTGCAGTTATTGCGAGTAATCTGGCCAAAGGCGCTCGATTGAAATAAGATTATTTAGCATGCATGACCCGATGAAACGTTATACAATACCCGAATTGCTGGAAAATCAGAGACGATCTAACTCTATCTCACAGATAACGAAGATTGTATAGCGTACATTGAAAGAGCTGCTCGTGGGTCAGGAAGGAATTAATTCCTGGAATTACCATGACCATAATCGCTTTAGCGCCTGGCTCGTGCAAAAAGACCGATGGTATAAGAGCCTCCCAAATTAGTGGTGCTTTTTAACGCAGGCCCGGCATTTAATCCCATTGACCGCAGCTATTTCTTCTTCCTTTCTCGGAATTGCTCTGCAAAATCGGTTTTGTTAATCGATTATTCACAATCTTTTAGTTATAAAATAATTATATAGCGAAATGCCAAATAAACGAATAAATAGTTGAAGAGATGAGGTCAAGCTTTAGCATTATTAGCCTTACATAAATAATAGTATAATAATATAAATTATAACGTTAACGTATTTATGAAATCTTAGTTCAACGTCCTTCAATCAAAGAGGATATTATGTTTGCTTAATAAAGTTACAAAAATAAATTATTATTGCGAATGGCTTATTATTAGGAGAAAGCGTAAATTAACAGTTTGCAAAATAATATTTTTGCAAACTTTTGCTGGTTTTCCGAACTTTGCAGTTTCCAGTTAATTAGTGTAGCTGTTTGAGCAAATACGTGATCGTGTGATCCATCCATTACAGCTAGAGTAGGTGACTAACGTAAAAAATTAACGCACACAAGCAAAATGTGAAATCGATGGACTCTTAAATCTGCACGAGCTATGTCTAAGTTAGTTAGAATCCGACGGGTATAAATTTGTCAGAGCGTTATCTGCCAAGCGATAAGTTGAATGGCCAACATGCCAAATGAATAGTCCCGCAAGAGACGCAAACAGATTGCACCTGCATGTAAATTTACTTGCCGTTTGAAAATAGCATTTTGCTCATCGTATTCGTGATAATCCGCTCAACATGCCTCGACAGACTGATATTAGGGCTGCTGCAATATAGACACCGACGTATAGCGATCGTGGTTTTAGATTATCGAACGAAAGGGAGTAAATAAGTTCGCTCGCAAAGGCAGAAGGGCTAGACTGAAATGCGCGATTTCTTGAAATAAACGAATGAGAAGCGGATTTAACGTGCGAAACGAGCGTTTCTAAAAAGTGGACCATGCTATTTTGAGGGTATCGTAGGAATTGGAGCGAGAAAAAATCGAAGGCCAGTTCGCGTTTGTTAACGACGACACAATCGCTATGTAGCTTGCAATATTTTGCATGTATTCTCAATAGGTCGCATATTTGAAATAAATAAATTGCAAACGTTTTTTTACAAGGAATATTTATTTTATTAGGGTGTTTCGGCAAAATAGTTTCTAGATTTATGCGAGATTTATTTGAATTTTAAATGTGCAAAATTACGAGAGTTTTCCGATGGTTGAATTTAAAAAATTGACGACGCGTTTACTAAGTCCAATATCCAAGTAATATATAATCCTGATTTTGATCAAATTCTAATTCCTGAATAAATTCGGTCGCGTCCCGCGAAGGAATCTATCGTCGTTTCGGCAGTTCTGTCGCACTGGCACGACGCGACGTCCGCGCAAATTCGACCTCCGGCAAATCCCTGAATCACAGGCGGAGGCGTCGTCGCCTTTTTCGGAAACGGGTGGAAAATCAGGGATTCCGCGACGCCACGAAGGCTCGAGGAAGCTCGGTTGGATGGTAGAAGGATTTGCTCGCAACCCGATAGGAATGAGATTCGGTCGGTACTCTCGGTAACGTTCTCCTTTCCTCCGTCTTGTTTGAGGCTCGAGACATCGGACTCGGTAATCGATATACGGTGCCTTTTCTTGTCCCTCCTGTTTGCCTGGGGTGCCATTGCCTCCTCACCTCCTTGATTCCACTTTCGACGTACCGTCGTCGCGTCGCTTCCCCTTTGTTTTCCCGACTGCTTTCCGGACGGAATCCTCTTTCGAAAAAATACCTGTGAATCCTTCGAATCTATCGTCATCCGGTCTCGCCTTCTGAATTTCCCTTCATTGTTCTGAGTCCAGCTGCGATTGCGATCTCCGCATCTGCGGCTAAAAGGACCACTTCTCTGCGCGGCCATCCGTTGTCTCCTGTATATGTTATTTCCCCCCTCCCCCCTCTCCCGGAACCATTTCGCTGTTCTTTTGTTCGGCGTTTGTGGATATCTAGGGATTGGCTTGTGGTTATCGTTCCACGAGATAAAATCTGAAAGGCTGCGGCAACATCTTTATTTACTCAGTCGCTTCTCCATTTTGTTTTCCAGACACTCGCGTGCAACCGGTGCGGTAGTTAAATCCTCTTGTCATACAAGCAATCATTCGTATAAATTATTCTATTTCAATTTTGTGCAACGAAGCATCTTGTCAATGGAGAATTTTTTTATCCAAACGCGACAGTCGTAATCTATAGACCATGGAAATATCATTCTGATCAATTTTACTCTTATTAATTAATTAATCCCCATTTTTTTAAGCGAAAATACTTCTGCGAACACATCCGTAAAATATACGAACGAATTAACGGGATATTACCGGTTTACATGTAACGACATATTTACGATTTCGCATGACGGCGACTGCTCAGGTAGAAACTATGTACTTGTTTACGGTTTATGAGGCTATTGCAGTATAATGTAGTAGCCCATAATGGGTGGGTATACTATGTTTACACGAGCGTACGGCAATGTGTTAATCGAAGCGTTCGCGCATTCCAAATTACCCTGTACGGCATCGGCTACGAATCCACTGGCACGTAATTGTTATCAAGTATGACAAACGAAATTTATTATTATTATTATCATCGTGCACCCACACCGCGCGCTGATAATTCTCTCTCGATACGATTATATCTCGCGTGATTATATCGTAAACATGTAATTCGCGATTTACTTCCGCGCAATCGGATTATTGTCAAATAGAGCAGACGCTTTAAGTCTTGCTCCAGGACCAGTCATTTGGCACAGGAGCCCGTGAATTGGTAACACGTATTACGCGATAAAATGCACTCGCGAAACAGATGCGCGCGTATAAATTACACCGGGAAATAACTTCATCACTTATATATCTCCTCATCAGTCATTCGCTTTATACTCTAAGTGAGTTTTCGGGCACATTCCCGTCAACTTGACGGATTGGTCGTACGATATGATGTTTTGGAAAATTGAACACTGTGCTGTGTAACTTTTGCAGCAGTTGACAGCAATGTGAAACAAAATTTAACTCTTTTTCTCTGTTGCTAATATATTAATTTAGGGATGATACGTGATCGACACGTAATCGTATTTCAGGATGTGGATACATTTCCTTTTATATTTAAATCATAATCTATACATGTGACATTTCGCACATTTTGAGCAAAAAGAGATGAGGATTACAGTATTTCGAGAAAGTAACCACATCTTCGCTTCAAAGCATCCAGAAGTGCATTGGTCTGTGCCAAGTCGTTACACGAGCGTTTGTGATTCCCTCTAAGGACATTAGGGTCCATGGTTCTCGTGGGCAAGTCTTGCGGGTACAATTCGAGGATCGAGATCAGTAAGAAAGTTTCGTCGCCGAAGTTTCAGCCATAGGCATAAGAGGAGGGTGGAGAGTATCTTTGGAAGGACTTGCAGCTCAATGGAGATGGGGAGAAGGAGAGAAAGCATACATCTTGGATCCAAACCGACCATTCTAGTTCTTGGCGCTGATCTTCCTCTCGCCCTCCGCCGCTAGTCCAGTATAGGAAAACAAGAAAAACTTTCAGCACACCCCTCGCGATACAGTATCCCTCTTTCGTTTCCCTTCTCTATGCTTTCTTTATGCAATCATACTAAATTTGTTTTTCATCTGTCCTCAATAAAAGATATTTCCTTCATCTTTCCATTTAATATAAGTGTTTAAGAATTTTCCTGCATTGTTGACTTTCTTTCTTTTTTTCGTTACATGGGTTTTTTTCCTTTTCTTTTTTAACTCGTTATATTAATATGATATCTTTTCAATGAAATGTCTTGGCACAGACATTTAATTGTTATATCTTTGAAGTGTTTTTTAATATATTTTTTAAGTGCGAAATGTACTATATACAACACTGATTTACTTCTATATCGAAATGGGCTTATATTAATGTTTTATGTTCTTTTTCTGTTGCAGGTGAGCATTTTGTAAGATTTCTACGGTACCTCCAGAAAAGTTTATCTGTGACAACATATGTAAGATTTTATAAAATATTATGCGAAATCTGTCATTGCCTTAATTTTTATTTAATTGAGGCATTAATTTTATTTTTATTTGATTAAGTAAACGTGAATTTACTTGAATATATCTAATTATACTAATTAACGAAAGCAATATTTTTGTTATATATAACGTAATGAAGAATGATGTGTGATATAAGCTTTAATGATAAAAGAAATACTGAAACATTAATGCTTTGTGAATTCAAATCGTCAACAGTATATAAGTGCCGATAGAAAAGTCAGTACGTTTACGCTCTCGTGTTTGATTGAAAAAGGGCCAGGGGAGGGGGTGGATATGTTCGCGGGAATGGACACGATAGAGATTGCCGCTGCTCTATTCACGTTCTAATCTGGGTCAATGAAGCATCCGTTGCCGGCATGAATGAGTAGACTGCCTACTCTACCGCTACCGGAGTAACCGTGAATACGTACACCGTCAGTGAAGGGCGATGACACATTAACTCGAAATAGAAGCTCACATAAGGCCCATGGCGGTACACGCGATACGCGTCTGTTCCGAGTTTGAACTTGGCACAAGTCGCATAGTAATTCTCTGCGGTCAGTCGGAACGGTGATCCTACCACTCGGTATAAACTCGGTTTTATTCCAATGATGGAAAACGGAATCGCGGGAATCTGGCGAACAAATACATTTATGCACACGTTATCATTGTCGTTCGTTATTGCAAGAGAAAGAGGAAGGTCGCGAATACCACATGAGCGAGCAGAAAATTGGGTCGTCTGTTTCAAATGAGAGAAATTTTAAGTAGGAAATTAAATTAAGCGATGAGAATACGCGGCTTAATTTAGAGGATACGTATCCCAGAAATTATTCATACATCCTGATATAATCACGACGTATTGAAGTTAAACAATTGGAAAGGTCAATTGGAATGCAGCACTGAAATATTCGGCATCGCAATTGATCCGTTTCCTTTTTAATCTCGAGATATTTTGTAATCAAGAGAACCCGAACGCCAAGCGCCGACGATAAATTTCCATAGCAGACGGGAAACGGCGCAAGTTATAACGGTCGTAAGAGTATCTGCTAGACCCTGTATATAACCCTGAATATGTTTTCGCATAGACAGTACGCCTTGAGGCGAGCAGGCGAGGCGTGCACGTAATACACCCAGACAATATTCATGTAGACTCAAAATCTCTCTCTTGCCAAAGTTCGGGCCAACGATGAGAAACTCCGTGGGATTTCAAATACATTTGGCATTCTCTATCAGGTCTTATACATTTCATTAAGTCACGATTGTGCGTAAAAAAGTTTCGTTTAAAAAAAATCATTGAAAAATGAAACCTAGTTTGTTTTTTCGCGATATGCTGTTTATTCGATGAAAATATGTTGCCAGTTTAAAAATTTTTATTTTATTTTGGATTTTTTGACGCAATGTTTGTACAAACATGAACATCGAATGATTTTCATATTTGAGCTTTTTTTTGAAAAGCACTAGGTAACTCTATCCGTACTATAAAAATGTAATAGAATGTACAATAGAATTACGAGACGTTTTTTTTTCTTCCTTTAAAATACATTTTCAAGCTTTTCTTATTTTTGCTTTTTAAATGTTCTTGCTACATTAAATAAAACGCAACGACGATCATTGAGGTCTGAAAGAGAACACTTGTGATAGAAAAGATTAATAAATCGATCGCAAATGAAGATAATATTCATGAAAAGTCAACTACTTAATTTCATCATTTATAGAAGGTTCGGTATTATTTGATTGCTATTAAATTATTTACTGCGGCGCTGATTAGATAAGAATATCGTCAGTCACGTATAATTTAATATCAACTATTGAACGTTATCTTTTCCTTATTATTTTGCAAGTATTCTAGAATTACTTTTGCTTGTCACAATTGAGCTGCATTGTCCGCGAAAATGTATTTCTCTCGCGTTTAACTGCTTCTTTATGCGCTTTTTTCCATCCGCGATAATCGTGCTTCCGACGCAAATTATTGCACGGATGCTTCTTTTGAAACTAAAAAAAAAAGTGTGGTGTTGCTTGTCCCAGCTGTTGACTTCAATCTGCAAATGCCGCGGTTTCTTTTTTTGCGTGTTTCTTTTTCACGAAGGTCTCTCTTGGATACGCGCCAGCGAGAGTCGAGGACGCAACAGCAACGTCGATCAAATCGAAGACATCGATTATTGTAATCGGCCGAATGTAAATTCGCAGGATTAGACGATTGACGATCGATGAAAGACGTACGCGTGGCGCAGATTCGCAGAATGGTCGCATACTGTGCTAAGATCGAATGCACAGTAACGAGATAAATGAAAGCGGATCGATTTTGGATGCATGGCACTGCATTGCGTCGTCGGGAGCATCTGCAATGCTGATCATTGATGTATCAATTTCCGTTGCGCGACGGCTCTCGTAAGAAATCGTCGTAACTCATATGCACGCTGAAAGACGTCTCGGATCGGTAACGTGCGGCGCTCGCATAAATCAGTGAATAATGCAAATATCGTCCCGTCACGACATATCTCTTACCAAAAGTAGCACAGCTTAGAAGCGCTGCGAAGCACGCGCAAACAACCGCGAATCCACGATGAGGCGCCGTGAGCGGAGGGGAGAGACGCACATGGTCCGGAGCGCAGGTTTCGCGTTAGCGAATCTTCGAAAAACTGGGTCGATTTTAAATGCGACACGGTCCGCAATGCGACGATCGTAAATAGCGGCATGCTCGTCCATCCGTACGCGCCTGCCGTCTCCGCGTAGTCCACTCTTTCTCTTTCGCCGCTGTCATTCTTTACGTGTTTCCGCCACGCGATCTCCTTTAAAACGGTCGCGATTTTCCCTCCCCCCGCCCCCGCGACGTCTGCTCTTCGTCGAATACTGTGCACGGAATATGCGCGCACGGAATACCGCGAGAACCAACGAGAGGGAAGGCGCGTCGCTCCGTTGTACGCAGAGATTTGCTGATCGTCTGCTCTCTTCGCATACCACCGGTCACTCTGTAAACCGCGATCTGTGTTCAGGATAAATACCGGTCGACACACCACCCTCTGTCCTTCCTTGAACGACGAAGAACGCACGGAATGCGATCCGTATGGTTCGCCTGATTGCAAACCGGAACGAATTTACGGCGCAGCGTCACGTTCCAGAATATTTTACGGTGCGGCGGTCATTTAAAATTTCGACGACAAGAATACGTGGCCAGTCTGAATTTTAATTGCCATACATATGCACAGTTACCTCAATTATATAAACTTGTTCCTTAAGACACTACCTACAGTAGGCGATTGTCACCATCAAATCGTTTCGATCTACATTTCTGCAGTAACAGTTGACACTCCGTACACACGATTCAACAATTTTGTCGTGCGAATTTCTTTTCTTTGAAAAGCTAAGAGCACTATAATTATAACATTTACGTACAATTTTTTAAAATAAATAACCGTACAAATGCTTTTTAGAGATGTTAAAGTATATGTAAGAGTTATTAAAGAATTTTTTTATACTTGAAAAATTAATAAAAATTAAGTGGAAATTGTCGTGACCTAACGTAAAAAGAGGTGAAAGAAACTAGTATACAGAGTGTTAGTACTATTCGGAGAAAATGCTCATAAATATATAAAATAGATGTGGAGTGAAAATAGTAGTAAATCTGTTTATAAGATACATTTATTAAAATTTACCAGTTGCAAGATAAATTAATCACATTTAATTACCATCAGAGTCGTGATTTATTAATATACAATAGCCAATGGAAACAATGGATGGAAAACATAGAGAAGCTTGTTGCAGTGGGCGAGAATGCTCGCGGCAATCTTTAACGAGTCAGTCAAAACGAGCGACGTCGAAAGGGCTGACTCTCTTTGGTCATTAACCATTCGCGGGAATCACTTTTCGCGAGCGCGTTTGCCTTTTCTCTCCCTTAATTAGTGGCAGCTGGACCCGCGCCAAGAAGCTCGTTTCGCGAGGAAACGGGGTAGGGCGCTCGCGCCACGGCCCACGGCCGCGAAACGACGTCCGGACCGCAAGCGCTTCGCATTCCGGCCGGCCGCACAAATCTCGTCGACACGCGTGTGACGTTCTGCCCGAGAACAGTCGGGCACGGACAACGGCGCGGTCGCCCTCTCGACGGAGGGCTGCTCCGAGGAATACAATCCCGCGGTTTCGAGGCGTAGTCTGGGGCCCGTCGTGTCGCTTCACGGCTTGGTTAATACGTCCGAGGCACTCGATTGCAGTTTCGCAGTCGAGATTCGCGGTCAGACAGGCGCTCAGCTAATTATAGACGTTAATTGAAAGGACAAATGGATGGAAGCGGTAATATTCGTGGAAATTGTGTTTAAGGAATTTTAATTATTCTCGTTGAGACAACGATATGTATATTTTTTTTATATTTTATTATAATTCAGTGATACGAAAATGTTGCAACGAGGAGGAAGAGGAGGATGTAATAATCAAAACGCATGGAATTTCTTTCTTCATAAATATTACGCATTACGAAATTGCTAAATTAAATTGAATATCAAATATCTCCAGCTTATAATTATTTTACATATGTGAAAATACGTTTATTGAATTCAATCGTTACGTGCCTGTGCATAATTAAAGCGCTTAAATAAAATGTTAAGCTATATCTAACAAATTTGCAAACGAGATCATCAAATTATTAATGAGATATGTTCCGCTCTACCAATTTTGAATTTATTCTGTAATATGCCAAAAAAGAATCTAAAAATCTAGGATATCTGATACATGATCAAATCTGTAAACGTAAAAGCCAAATATTATTGCTCGACTAATTTATTTTGCAATTGTCTTTTATTTTATAACAGAGAGCGAGAGAGAGAACGAAATTAATATATAATACAATTTTTGTGACGCAAGACGCAAAATGCGGCGAGTAAACAATCTGGACGGTTTCCGGATACGAGCTCGGAATAATTTTCTTTTCCGGAGAGCTAGAAAAGCAAAACTGGCACCCTTTCTTGTTCCATTTCACTCTTAGCGTGTCCCCTCTTGAAAATGAAGAGGGGGATGCCTGGATCGCCAAAGGGCCGCCTGCGGGGTTTACGACCCTCGAAAGGCCCTTGGCTAACGACATTACGCGTCCACCGACGCGCCCGGTATACTTTAGGAGCTCTCCAATTAATTATTCCGCGGGATTTCGCTCCGATTTAATTACGGTTCTTACCGTTTCGGCCTTCCTCTACGATCTTTTTCTCTCTCTCTCTCTCTCTCTCTCTCTCTCTGCCGTTAGACTTTCCACCTTATCGTACCTTGGCTGCGCCGCTCGATCTTGAAAGGCGAAGATGTGGACGGATTTCTTAATTAGGTGAGGCGACGCGCTGTAGTTTAATTTTCTAGAGAACCGTCCGTTGACGTTTCTGCGTTCGTTCACCGATCGTAATTAGTTTCGAAATTATATCGTTAATACCAGATGCTGTAAATACGCGAGCGCGATTCTGGCAATCTTTCAGTAGCGCTGCGAATTTTCTCTGTTCATAAAGTTCTCAGGTAGTTATATTGAACGGAAAGTCGGGAGACCGAACGTACAAGTTATTGATCGATAAATCGAACGGCGATGTCGGAGACGCGCTGTTCCTTTTTATCGATTAGCAATTCCCGTTCGACGTCGGGCGATCATCGGAATCCAAGCGGAAGTCGTATAAATAATTCGCGAGGGGACGTTTTCCTGTTCGTTTAGACGAGTCGCTTCTCGATTATCACCGAGTCTTCGATCGAGCTGGCGGCTAATTCAGCGTGAAGTCGGCATATGCCGATGATTGGAAAGCAATCGCGATGTGACTATCCTCTACCTTCCGCCTTGATAAGCCTCGACGGAGATCATCACCATGGGAAACGCCGAGAGCGAGAGGTAGCGACTTCGTTCGTGAATACATACCACGACTAAAACGATTCCTCGCTATTTCACGATGTTGAGGCCATTAGCTGCATCGGAGCTGTTTGCGGATATCGATAAATGCGAAGCGTGGGGACTGAAGTCTCTAAAAAGACCAAATACATGTGGACGATTTATCTCCTTCTATGCGCTATGACAGGACATCGTTCGAGACGACGTTCGACAAAAATCGCATTTCCGATATATTTAGAAACCTTACATGAGAAATGAAGATTATAAAAAGGTTGAAAGTATCATTACATCAGACCGTAGCTATATATGTATATGACATATATATCAGCAAAAAAGATAGCGTTATATGGATACATTGTGTATGGATCTTTCTATTTTACGGTCTCGTAAAAAAAACAAGTTTAAATAAGTTTTTATATAAAATTAAGTGAAATTTTATTTTACGTAGCTTCGTATAACATGACTCATATAATATATTGCGCCAGCATCCTTGCTCATTATTTCGATTATATGTGATAGACCGATGATGGATGAGCGTGTTAGACTTCAGAGAATTACGGACAACTTGAACGACCGGGTCCATTCCGTGGTTGCGGACGATCGCAGGAACGTACTAACGGAACTCGCTGACGAGGGGTCGAGCGTCTCTCACTGACGTGGCATAAAATTCCAACGATGCCCACCCTCCCTGGGGTAATCTCCACAGTAATGTCTTCTTCCTTGTCGCATATATACATACATACATATATATATATATATTTATATATATGTATATAATATGATATATATATATATATATATATATATATATATATATATATATATGATATATGTACATACACTCATCCTCCCCTCCCGTAATGAATTCAGGAGCTTCGGAGTGCCGCGTTTGCTTTGCCATCCGTTCTGTTTAGAAATTTCCGCTTGAGCCCAACTCGCGCGACGCACGCCGGACTAACATGCGAAATTTAATCTCTTGGATGCACTCCGTAGAATTAAAATATGTCCAGAGAGAAACGCGCGAACTGCGCAATGACATCGGAAGATTGTTTCGTTTGCGAGCAGCGCTTCAAACGCAGCTTCGTCGTAATCACGGCGTAACAACTTTGCCGAGCGATTAAATTAAAAAGGGCTCTTACTCGTCCCGCGGAGAGCAGGATACTGCGATACGCACCGCGAAACATTCTAATGCAAAATCGCGACGGTGTATTCCGCAAGTTGATCATATCGCATGTACATATATTATATGCATAACATGCAATGCACGAGGATAATGCATAGACACATGAATTATTAAATATCATCCAAATTCTAATTTGCTTTTGATATAAAAGAAAATAATAAGTTGAATATGAAAATGGTATATCGATATTACTACACTATCAAAAGTAGCAGCAAAATTTAATTTAGTATTGTGTGGCGATCTTATATACATATATAATTTTATATATGAAACTGTACGATATTTTAAAATACACCAACACGTGTCATGTTCGTAACGGACGAAGACGAGAAGTGGGGAATGGAAGAGTGAAGGTGAGGATCTTCATCTTAGTAGGGATGGAAAACGTTTATCCGGTACGACAAAAAAGTACAGAGAACTAATGGCGCGCGTGATGCTGGTGATTCGGAAAATTGTGGATCGAAGGGCGGTATAATCGGGCTAATATCGTCAACCTGATTCCTGCTCTCACGTAGCCGAGCAAACCACTTCTCTTTCCTTGCTCGTAGCTTTGCTATCACATCCCTCTGCCCGCCCCTGCTATCCGACCATCTGTGTCTCCTTTCTCAATACGAAGATCTGAAGGAAATCTCACTAGGAAGCTTCATTTTCCACAGCAACGCCCTCGCTTAAAGCCCGCATCTTCCTCTCTCGTCATCATACTCCTTCTTTACTCGGCCCCGCGAAATCCGCAAAGGACTCTCGTCGCGAGTCGATTCTGAAATCCGCGCCTTGCAATTTTCGAGGTGGGCACAGTCGCTGCCTCTCTTTGAGAAAATACGGGCCGATTTATGGAATATTATGTTATCGATTTTATTGCCGGTCTCATCTCCTTAACTTTCACGCTAACCAGGTGAATATCGCTGATAAACAGAAATCGGTCCACGTGATTGATTTAATAATCTAACGTTTCCGTTTACTGATTACTTTCATTATAGTAATAATGTTTTTTGTGAGTAACGCAGTTTAGATAATACGTCTGCTTTGTGAAACGTGCAGCTTCTTGCTTATGTTGCAGTACGGCTATTTGCGTTCTCCATCTTTTTTCAAGGCGACAATAGTATCGAAGATTTAAAAGACGTATTCTTTTCATCGTGAGAACGATGTCAGACTAGCAGCAACGGTTGACTCACCGTACTTCCTGTTTCTGAAAGAACCAAGCATTGAGAGGAGCTCGAGCATGACGTAGGCGTTATCTACGTTTTGATCGTACGGAATTATGTGACGAGTTACCTTCGTACGGTCATTTAATTGCTTTCCTCGTAATTGGAGAGACTTCTTCCTTTTCCGAATTGGAGAACCGGAAGTTCATTTGCGTTTACCGTATCCCTTTAACCGATTATCGAATAAAAAGACTTTTCTGGTTAGAGAAACTGGCTTTCTCTATTTGGCACGGTGATTTGATCAGCTCGAGCATTAATTTGAGACGCGTCCCCTTGTAACCCTGAAATCATAACGAGCGTCGCAGATCGATGTTCGTTCTGCCCGATCGTCCTGAGTAATCGTCTCGCTCGTGCTCGAAGGAATTTCTTCTTCGCGAACGAACTTCATCGACGATGATGTAGACACTCCGCGCGTGTTATCCATCTTCGTGTCCTCTTCTTTGCTCATTCACCCCTATGGACTCTTTTTCTCTGTTTCTCATTCGATCCGCCGTAGTGGTGCACGCGATCCAGCGGACGATGCTCGGAGTCAGCGTTTCTTGCACCCCGCTGATTTCTCATACCATCGTCGTCCCTCGTTTCCGAACGACAACGATGATGAGAACACCGTGAGTGCGCCATCCGACATATCTACGAAGGAGTTGGGTTCGATGCTCACTGTTTTTGGAACTGAACGAAGCCGATATAACGATTCCTCGTTTTTTTCGACCGTGCCTTGCTCGTGCAACGAGTTCGATCATGTCAATAAGGCTGTATTCCTTCTCCTCTCTCTCTCTCTCTCTCTCTCTCTCTCTCTCTCTCTCTCTCTCTCTCCCTCACTCTTCTCCGTTCACTTGCCTGGGCTTCGTTACACGGCACTTCGCTCAGGCCGAGGACGATCGATATTCTCAGCTCGCACGGTCAACTTCCGGTCGCCAGACCGAACGACCAGAACGAGGTAATTCGGTGAAACGAGAGTGGTGCGCAGCCGGGCGGCAACGGCAGCGTACGATACGGCACGGACCCCTCCGTTGCACTCGCGGGAGGTACCGCGCGCGCGATGGTATAGCCGTACGGTGCATCTGGACGATGTTCGTACCATTTGGTAGCCGAGCCTTACCACCCTCCTGGGCGCCATCCGTCTACTCTCGCTCGCTCCTCCACCACCCATCCCGCAGGAGTAATAACACCCTTGACTCCTCGTCCACTCGATCTCCCTCTCTCGCGCTGCTTTTCTCCCTGAACCCGTCTCTTTCTCCCGCCCTTCGTCTTCTTCCATTTCCAACATCGTCATTCTACCTTTTCTCGTTCCATGGCTCTTCTTATTCCCAACGACACGACCGCGTATTCTTTTCCTCTGCACATTCCTAGCGTATACACGTAGCGGGAGTTCTTACACGTGTACATTGACGATTTCAAGATACCATCGTTGCAGTAGGAAACATTGAATATTCCACGGATATCTTAACGCGATTCGTGTCCGTTTCTTTTTTTTTCCTAACCACGAGTTCTGCTTATTATCTCGAGATAGCGAACATTTTGTCGTAATATTGTTACGCTCGCAATCGCTGTACATCGCGCCTTTGCGCCGCTTAATTGGATGAATCCCGGAACACTTTTAGGAAGATTAAGGCGACGGTGGTATAATCGAGTGTCGCATATTCTTCTTGTATAATTTTCACGAAAGAATTTTGCAGCATAAAGAATATTAGAGAGACATCGTGCACCTACACACCCGTCTTTTTAACGCAAGATATACATCTCTGAGAAAGTGTTTTATAAATATGACGGATGAAAAAAAATATAGTCGCACATGGCGTGTGAATCACGAATGCATGCGTCACATTGATTGTGTGTGTGTATGTGTGAGATCAAATACATAAGACAGGCGCACGCACATGATCACGCCGCCCTGCATCCGGCACTCCCACGTGAAGGGAGAAGTGGTTAGTAAGTACAGGGGACTTACACCCTTCAAGATCAAGAGAGAAAGATAACCGGCTTACACCCCCTAAAGCCGGGTTAATTAAAGGCTATTCCACTAAAATCGCGATCTCTCCGGAATTGTGACTGCGAAATCGCCGATCGTATCGTATGGACCGATGTATATTTATCTTATAAAAAATCAATCAGTCGCGAAAAAAATCTTTTCAATATATTAAAGAAAACGATTAGATTCATTTAAAATCTAGCAGAAAATTGCTGTATCTTAAAAAAAAAAAAATATATAATCGCATTCTTTTTAGCGGATAATTTCGAAGAAACGATTGCTTTGTTAAACATAGCTATCGAAAAATTAATCGAACGACGAAACATACTTCCCCTGTTCGCGATTGCGTTTACACTTTGTCCTCGATTTCTCATTTCGTATAAGCTTTTTCACCGGGGCAAAAGCCGAATTATCTCACGTTTAATTATTCTTTCAACCGCGCTCAGTCGCCAACACGACTCGTGAATACACACGCAAACACGCACTTTGGCGAATGCGACCGTGGCTGCACATACACGGCACAGTCGTATTTGTAGGCCATTGTCGAAGGGCTTCGTTCTCGGTTTAATTGCGGAAACACGTGACCGCCACGTTAAAAAAGTGCCAGAGGGAATCGCATCTTCTCTCCCTTTCGCTCTCCATTTGATACTGTTCGTATAACTGACCATTGTATTATCGCGTACTGCGGTCAACTGAATCAACTTTTCTGTTTGAACTTCAATTAGTTTTATAAGATATGCAATAGTGCCATAGCGCCTACTTGCAAAAGTGTAATTTAAATTTGAAGATACGAAAAAATAGTCCAATTGAAATTAGTCTTGTGAAAATAAGAAGTTCTCGAGAAATTGCTTAGGATAAGAATTTTATTAGCTATACGAAATGCATAGATGTTTAAAAAACATTAATTGCTGTTATATATTTTTACATTTTCCGCTAAATTAATCAAAACTATCGTTTAATTAACTTTATCTGATCAACGTATGCGAGTTGTAATTATTTCCAAAAATGTATTTCTATTTATACAGTATAAAACTTGGCATGAAATAATTTTGCACTGATTACCCGTGACGCTCATGCACCACTGGTTTACCAGTCATTTGGCGAGGTGAATTTAAATTTCGCTAAAGTATATACCTCTCCATTTTTATGATACGCTCTGTCAAACTTCGCATGCATGTCTCTCCCTCTTATCCCTCGCTTCCGGTATTCTGTTCTTTCAACTCTCGTTATTCCACACGTATGTAGTACGCGTTCGTGTAAACAAAGCAGCCGAGAAAGAGGGAGGTACGATAAATGGAACGGGAACGCCCCGACGGCCGATGAGGAGACATCGAGTGAAAACGTGCGGGAAGATAGTCCTGATGAGAAAAAAATTTATTATCCTCTCGAATCGGGATCGATCGTGAGCCGGAGCGTCTCAGAAAAATCTGTCCTTCTCGGCGTCTTCGTTCCCCTCGACTTTCGACTCGCATAGAAGTTCCGCGGAAGACTCATTTAACTTTCTTCGTTTCGAAAGAAATTATCCAACTTGTAACGCGCGGCACTGAGACCGCAAATCGCAGAATAATGGAAAATCTTTCTCATCGTAACGCCATCCATTGATCCGAGCGGATCATTCGGAAACGTGACGTTTTTAATGAACAACGAAGCACGTTTCCGTATTCAAGAATTTTATCGGAAATTTAAAAAAAGAATCTTATTATATAAACCTACAATTTTTGTTGTGAACGTAGGCATTGCATAATATCATGTAAATATAAATATAGCAAAATAGAAATATTTTATAAAAAGTTTTATCTAATAGATAGAATGTAAAGTAAAGAGGAATTTTGATTCGGTTAATGCTATTCGAAAATAGAGATATAATTTTGTATATTATTATATGTATTATGTAGTGGATTTTTCTAATGTTTTTGAAAAAAAAAACACGATTAAACTATCTTGAATAAAAAAATTACTATAACGTTGGAGTGAGAAATTAATTTATATGAATAGCTGGAGAGCAATTTAATGAACGTATAAATGTGAAACGCAACGAATACATCTCGCTTATCAGTGACACTTTAAAAGCGCCGGAAAATGGAGGAACTTAAAAATGCATTTGGCGGAAATTCATTACAATCGGTTACATCGCGATGAAAAGTCCCGTTAAACAGACTGAATTAGAGGGGACGTGGGAGAAAGAATGGCGAGAGGATAGATAGCGGAGACAAGAACGAGGAGGGAAGCGAGGAGGAAAAGTCCGTAATTACGGCTGGCAATTATTTTCTCTGGACCGAGCGGAGAAGCTGGAGGCCGGGGTCAGAGGAAAAGGCGAGAACGAAATCGTAGTTACTAGAAGTTAATTAAACGCGGACGGCGATTACGTGATCCATGGAATATGGCGCGACAATTTCACTGAGTTTCCGCTATCGAAACCTTTTCCAATCTCTTTCCGATTCGCTTTATACATGCCTTCCGCTGTCTCTCGTTGAAGAATGCATTTCTAAAAGCACGATGTTGTCTTGATAATAAACGGGTGCAAGAAAGGCAAAATAATTATAACTAATTAATCAAAGTAGATTTAACGAGAAATGTCGGCAGAATTCATGGTTTGAGAATGTATATCTTTAATAACATTTCTTGCATAATTGCGTAATTACACAATATGTATTTGCAAAAAGCAAATTTTATAATAGATGATTATATTGTTATTTTCTTTTTTATATTATTTTATTATTTGGTTTTCATAATTAATTATTTTACGATAATTTATCTGCGCTTCAGAAGACAATAAAGAAATGATTTACACGATAATATGTTACAGAAAATCATTGAACGGCCTCTTTTAACGCCTAGTTTATTAACACCTTATTCGCGTATTTCAATTCCATGCACATAAATTTCGTTAATAGCTTTTAATTTGGAAAATTTAAACTTATGAGTTTAAACTTTCAATTTAAGAAACTCCACAGATAAGAAATCTCAAAGCAAATGAAAAACAAGTTACTAGTAATTGAATGACTTCTCGGGTAGCAATATAAATTTCATGGTTTAAACTTTCAAGAGATGAAATATGCTTTTCCTTTTCTATTTATCTCAACTTTTATTTTTTTATTTCTTCTACATTTGTCGCTTGGACTTTCCGTCGCCCTTTTGCGAATTTGCATACAATTAAAAAGTGATACATCCTTATGGCGATCTCACGGCTTGGTGTCGTCGTCGCCGTCGCGATAGTGGATGCGGTTACGAGCCGACAATAAGTTCTCGTCAGATGCAACGGTCCAACTTTCGCGAGACGCGGGCGAGCTAAAGTTCTGTTGGAAGTTTTGGCGTCGCGACTCGCGAGCACAAGGACGCTCAACGCGGCGTGTCGCTTGTGTTGAACTTTGTAGAACGTAGCTACGTTTAATTGCTGACGCTGTCGCCACGGGATTCCGAGCGTGGTTTCTTCGATATTGAGTACTGCGAAAATACCGCGAAGCTTTGAGAACGGTCCGCGTGTCGGGACATTGGCGAGTAATTTCTTCCACTGACTGGAATAAAGCCAATAAAAATACCAAATTACAGTCATAACATCGCTTGATTAATTACTCATTATGGTTATGAATAAATGATTATTTGCTATTAGTATCTTTTGTGATTTTTTGATTGCAATCAGTGCGTTTATCAAGTTTGTAAAATTATTCATAGAATTCTTTTTGCAAACGTTTTCGGTAACGAAGTAATTTTAGGAAAATTATATTATATTAATTGTAACTTGAAACTAGATTTCTTCTCTATCATAAAAAAATTTGGTTTGTATTGATCACGCGAAGTAATGGTACTTTCACTGGAAATAGAAAATATTGTAGACCGAAATAGTGTCGAAGTAAAACTGTGTCGTTTCGATTGATCCATGTAAAACGATATTTCATCTCTGACCTGTGCACTTTTCGAAATGGCCTCTGCATATTTCGAATCGGGTCGAGATCGACGTATTTTTTTCGGATTTCGATGACATATTTTACCTTCTGTGGATTGTTGCTATTACACACAATTTCAATATTTTTTGCTCGTGGCTTTTTAGTATTTTTACGATAAACACGATCGTGAGCGGATCAGATATTAGATCGCATGGGAAGAGAAAACACATCGTTCCTCGCGAAGAATACATCGAAACGCCATATTTAAGAAAATATGTACGTGGGCGTCTCGCCGTCGTCGTCTCGCAGAAATATCTCGTTTCAATATTCCACGACATGCCGCGTCTCGCGCCCTTTTTCCCGAAAATGCATTCTCAGCGAGGGTAGACAGCTGCGAGGGGGTAACAATCTCGGGCGGCGCGAGAGGGCCTCGGAGGTTTATGACGCAGACTGTTTCTCTGAGAGACCGATTCGCGAATTCGACCAACGTCGACGATAAGCGGCGAGGCAAGTGGAGGGACCGAAGCGTCGAAGGTTCGGATGAATCGAGGGTGCAAAAGTCTCGGGCGCTTTGAAAGAGAGGGGTTGCTTTGAGAGGGTTGCGAGTTCCACGGCGGCGAGGCAGCAGGGACAGCGTTCTTATACTTCAAATTAAAGGGAAATTCGAAATACCGACCACTTGCTCAAAGCGACGAGCTTTCCATCACCTCCTTTCCTCGTCCTCTCGCTCCGTCTTCGTCCTTAATCGAGTTCTGCGTTCTTCGTTCGCGGTTGTTTCCTTCGCTCTTTCATCTCCTTGCGATCTCTTGAGAGAGAGCGAGAGAGAGAGAGAGAGAGACTGTCTCTACTCTCCTCTTCTAAAGGTATTTAAACTTTTCAAATTGAAATTGTTTTCGATATCCAGGTAAGTGCTCTTGAAAAGAAGGAGCGAGACAACGCACGCGTACCATCCGCCCTTCTGTGAAAATTTTACAACTTTGAGATCTCAGGAGCGAGCTCAACCGCTCGATTTTAGCCCTTTCTCGTCAACAGTTTAACACTCGACTTAATATTGTAGTCTGTGGTATACCGCGATGCATTGCGGCTTTCTGCATGAACACTGCTTTTTACATGTTTAACTCATCTTCCTCGCATTTTTAGTTATTTTCCCCCTTGTACTGTAATCTCAAACTTTTTTGGCTCATCAGTCAGCAGTAACTCTGACAAAATAAAATAAAATAAAACATTGCTACTAAATATAGGTATTGATAAGTAAAAATACAAAAACATAAAAATATAAAGAGGAGGGCTAATGAGAGTGCTGCGCGGTTGATTTTGCGCGAAAGTAAATAGTCATTTATAGACTGAGAATCGTTTAATCAATTGACATTATTCTTTGAACGTTTCAAAAATATGTTATTCATAATTCAATCTTATTATTAAATTGAAGTTCAATGAACTTACGTGTATATATTTGTATATTTAATAATTTTATATATTTTCCATTTCTTATTTGACCTGTTAAAATATTAAAATATTTTTCATCCATGAAACAGTTAAAACAACAAGAATTATTAAAATGTTTTTTAATATACTTTTACAGATCATATCGATTTTTATATACAAAATAAAATTATTCATTTGTAATTGCAGAGATAACAAGAGTTCATATTTTTGATCTGTGTTCGAATAGTTTTAACATAGTTGTATTATAAATATTTCGACTTATCTTTTTTTTTTTAACAAGTTACCGATAAAGCTTTTAACATGAAAGTCATATTTCAATCGTTGAAATATTACAAAATTAATGTTTGCTAGAAATAGTACCGTTTCTCGATTTATATCTTTCCACTGCTATGCAATTCGTAAAAAGTTCATGTCCGAGCGTAGCATTTTGCTCAACGCTTCCATTTAACTGAGTTATTCACGCTTGATTTTTTTTTACTGTACCACTCATCCCCAACAAAAATAAACACGTATTCGTGGCGAACAGTCGAAACTTTCTCGCATGCAAGGTAACGCAACCGTAACGTAATGCAACGCGTAAATGAATGTAACGACGTTTTCTTCCGGGCTATTTAACGATGACGATTTTCAATTAACACTTTAAAACATCCACGTTTTTCAATGAAAATATTACGTGTTTGTTTCATCTTCGAAACATCATCGCGAACGAAAAGTAATGACGACGGGAAATCGCGTTTCTTTCGTGACCGCGTCCTCCTCCTTTCTCGCTTTCTCGGCTTGTCGTAGGTGCATGTCCTCGCGATGACGCTCGCGCGCAAAGGTGTTTTTATCGGCCATTGTTCGGTCCGTTTTCCAATTGCACGTGCGAGCGTCAGCCGAACGGCGTCATTGTGCTCGATGTAGGTTGCCAGCGTGGTGGACCTACTCTTCTTTACGCCGGCAAACAGAGAACGCGTAACAAAGTAACATAAAACAATCGCGATTCTCTCGCGTTCACCGTTTCTCTCTCTTTATCCTCCTCGTAGCCTATTCCGCGATATTTCCCGTTTTCCCTCTCGTTTCGCTGCGGGAGTGAGTAAAAGCGGCACGTGGCAATAATATCGCGAAGTCCTAACTCGCGAGTTGCCTCTTTCTCGTAACAGCGTATGCGCGCACTGCCGCGCTGGTTCCCATTCAGATTGAAACTACTGTAATTTTTCGAGCGTATGAATCCGAAGATAATAGGAATCATTTTTAATTTCCGTAAAAAACAGTAACATGGATAAACAGTACCGTTCCGATCGATGGAACTTTTTTTCTGTTATTGAGGAATACACGATGTATTTTACATTTATATAATTTATTTTTAAAAAATAACTGCATATTGTTGAATGATTGTTTACAGAATATTAAATATAACTTAAATTACATAAATTGGTTTTTTTTTAGTCAAAAGAAAATATCTTCTCACATATTGTTTTTAGGTATAATATTAATTAAGATAGGTACAGTAATAATAAAGTATTAATTAACTAATAATAAATTAACTAATTGATTTTATATGTTGCACTGCGGTTTTGTTCAGTTCATTTTATACCTGTAGCTCCTATTCCGTATTTCGCGTTTCTGTTTATCCCGCAGCGAGACTCAACAGATTCGGAGAGGGACATGTTTTACATCGAAAGTCGAACGCAGTTCTAACCTGTTTTCGTCATTCCCCGTTTCTTCGTCGCGCGTATAAATAACTAATTCCGGATCTCGGCATATCGAGAAAACTTTGATCAGCTCCCGGGTTGCGCGCGTCGTGCGCGCGACGCGACGCGACGCCCCGACGCGCTGCTTGAATGCAAACGCGCCGCTCCAATCGCACGAGGCATGCATACTTCATTACCCGTCCCTTCTAAGTTCTGCTTCTCTCGAACAAAGTACAAACTGTCTGAATCAAACTCCGGTATTTCAATCCATCCTTTCTTTCATCAATACTACCGCAACGTTACTCGTTTTTTTTTTACGGTAAGTTTTTTTACGCCATCGATCAATACACGAATATATCTGAATCAATCTTAATATTAAGTATTATTTTCGGAAAACGAACATTATTTTCTAAGCAAATACAAAATTTATTCTCAGAAATTAGCCATAAAGTTTTCAATGTTCTGTGATCACATTGTCTCACAATTTAATGTCGTATTAGATGCTTTCGGAAAGTTATACTGATCATCGTTATAATTTTTTATTAGTCCCACGACTCTTGGCATTTTTTTAAATATGTCGCGCTGCAGCGGCATGACGCGTATTAAAAATTTAAAGCAGAGCCAAGTATTACGATCAAGCACGACGACGGAGGCGTAATTTAAATGTGAGTTTAAATTTTCAGAAACGTAAGTAGTATCCGGACCTACGTTTGCTGTCCGTCCCCGTTTATGGCATGCGTTTATATGAGTGCCGGTGTGCAGGTTCTGGTGCGCTCAAGAAGTTACTTAACTCGTGATACGCGACGTTTGGGGGACTTCCTTAATTTCCGGGAATACGGGCTCTTCCGGCTGACGTTCTACTCGACAGCAGACAAGCCCTCATTAAGATTTTAGGAGGCGGCGTGCGTTCTCGTTCGGATAAATGCCCGTGGGTAGTTGGTAGACGGAAGGCGAAGTCCAATCTTTTAAATTGTAGGACAATTTATCATATAACGATATCACTCTATTGTAAATGATAATGTATTGTTTTTCTGAATTACACATTCTCATTAAAAGATTCATTTTTTATACACAATATTACTGTTTTCTCTAATCTAAACTATAAATAAATGTAATTTTTATTAAACGTATTTTGAAGTTACGCGTAATACAACTAGAAAAACATTTTGTAAAATAATTTTAGCTTAAGTTTGATCAGGAATAAATTTGAATTATCCAAAGAAGGAATAATTCAGATAATGAGAATGTAGTATAGCTATCTTTTACTTTTCTATTTTCTAAAATAAACATCGATTTTCTTTACATTATGTGTTTAGTTACGCATTTCTTATTGCTTCTCTATTTTGTCATATTATTTTTTTTTAAATAAAATTTAAGATACTTTTATCTAAAAGTTGCTTTAAAAGTTTGTCTTCCTTACGATTGTTTATCTTACAAGTTTGTTTTTTTTTTCTTATCCGTCTATTCTCGTGTAAATACATTTATTAAAATATTTCTACCTAATAGCTTTATTTTAAGAATATATAGATGTATTAATATTAGTCCTTATAACACTTCGTTGCTTCGATTCTTTCCACTTTGTGCGAGAGATTCCTTACCGACCCTGTAAAAGGATCATACTCAAGTGTCAGTGTCAAATCCTTCTTTACGAACGATTTTCATACGTTATATTTGTCAATTCCCGAAAAAGATCGATTTGCGATAGGGGAAAAAGAGAGAGATACAGTATCGAGATGGTTCCACGGCTCGGAAAAACCGTGACTTACGAAACACGACGCCCGAGTAATTTGAGAGCTGTGAGAGGGTTGTCAGGCCGCAGGCTATAAGACGAGGGTGCACAGAGATGCACTGGCTGTGGTGACGGGGGTGGAATTTCGGACGGGCTAGGCTGGCTCGCCGCTTGGGTTTCTAAGTTTATTAAGTCCGACCACGACTCTTGCCTTATCTGGCAACTCGGAGACTCGACCGCTATCCGCTGTACCCTCCCACCCCATATCTCTCTCTCTTTTTCTCTTTCTCTCTCTCTCTCTCTCTCTCTCTTTCACCGTACTTCTTTCGCCCTACAACCCTGCACCGCCCGTAAATTCATATCTCGAATAATTTTCACCCGGCACGGGCCCGAGCGACTTGGCTAACTGCCAGGGTTCCTCGTAAGCTCTCTCGCTCTTCTACCGTCCATCCTTTTTCGAGCAATCCTCTAGCTCTTTCAGTCTCACGTTTCTGATTCTTTCTCTCACTTGCTTTAGTCTCTTATTCCTTGCACTAGAGCAAAGTACCCTTATTCTTCTTCTCATCCCCTTTACTGATTTTATCAGGATATCGCCTTGCTCGTTTCCGTGCATTCCCGCCGCTCCGGTATTTCATCTGCAGACGGCACTGGGACACCGATGGAGGAATTGCCGATGAAGGCACCGTTATCCACGAAACTCTGTGATCTATACTCATCGCTGGCTGCATTACTTTCTCGATAGAGAACGTAGTTACAAAAATCATTTCATGAAATCGCTGAAATGCCTTGCATTGATTTTTACTTAATTTAACAGACTCATTGACTGGAAATGAATTATCTCTCTTAAACTTATCAATTTTAATTTCAGTTTAAAAAATCTTTTTTTTTTTTACTTTTGATGTTACATAGTATTTCATTAATATAACTTCTTTAAATAATTATTAATAGAAAATTTTAAGAATGATATAATTACATAAATTTTTTAATTGTAAATTTGTTCAATTAAATTTGTCCTGTAATGTTTACATCAAAATGTAAATGTGTAATTTATCTTTTCTGTATAATTATAATTGCTATTATCTTCAAAGTCATATACTCTTAAAATTTTACGTAGTAATGTCTAAATTCGCTTCCGCAGTTAAAATAGCGTGTGTATTAAATACACAAACATTTTAGAACGTAAGTTTTGTTTTGCACCGCCTCCACAAAGTATGCAAAGCCGCCTCTATTTGCAACGTGCAACTAAAACACGTTTTGAGATCACGTTTACAACTTCCGGGTTCTTGAAGGCGTCATAATAGAGCCGTATTGAACATGTGCGTAACATACGTTCAATGCACGTTTATGGCGCAACATCTACGAACTGTAAAATTTAACAATGCAAATTCTCAAGATTTTTTCAAATAAAATATCCAGTTTTCTTGTTAAAATATTTTTCTGCCCTTATTTTGCTCTATAATGACATTCATAAATGCTATTACATTTGTATCATTAAGTTTTTATGCCGTCGATAAGCTCAACATATTTCCATTTTTTTTTAAACGTGGATTATATTTAATCCGCAAGAAATTAATTAACCTGGAAACAAAATTAAGATAAAAAGTTTATACCTTGAAGTTTAGTTAACAATTCTTTTATCTACCCTAGAAAAGTTATAATATATTTTAATCTATAGTTTACTTTTTGTTTGCACTTGCATAAATTTAATCGTATACAAATTTACAATAAAATTTATGAATATTTTTTTCTTTTCTCGTACAAATTCTAATTAAAAATATTGTTAATACGTAACTACGTATAACGATGTCTGAAAAATTAACGACATCCTAATATTAAAGAGCCGCTGTAGTATCAACGAATTAAGTTAAATTCTCGACTCCACGTCGTCAGAAGCGAGTATTAGCGAACGAATATGTTAAGTCACTGTAGAGTAATTTTAACAATGAGGCGATAACTGCGGTTTTAGGGATAATTAAAACCGTATTGCCATCTAAGCCGCTGTCGGACTGTACTTTCATGTCCGAATATACTTCAGTGTAATCTCTTAATGAGCCTCGAATGGGAACACGAATTACACGCGATATAACGGGAGAAACGGGGAAATTCCTTATGTCAAATCGTAGATGCAATTGTTTCATCACGATCAATCTGTTCAAAATGATGTACGATATGTACGTTTAAATTATTTAAAATAATCACGACTTTATTAATGACAAAAGTCGTCTATTACAATCGAATACTAAATAAATAAAATTGCACATATTTTATGTATCATACTTTATCCATTCGCCTGAAAAAGCTTTTAGTTCGCTTTGAAAGCTTCAGGGATTATTATATTTTATGATTACATATTACGCACAATGTATTTTTTTAATATAAATTTTTTTTTATTTTTCATAAAGCATAAAATTAAAATTTCTTTTTTTCATAATTTATTTTTGTAATAACGTTTGATCGAGAAACAGATTACTGTTTTGTGATTGCGAAAATTAAGTTTACTTAAGAGAAATCAGGAGCCTTATGATTCATTGAAAATGCATAGAATGATTTATATGGCTTATGAGAATTATGTGCAGATGGGAGGGATTCTATCCATTTTACATGAATTTTATGTAGTCGCTATAGATAAATGTGTTACCGATGCATTTGCGATTCCGGTGAGACGTAAGTAATTTATACAAGCGACCTTTGTCAACATAGCCTAATTGGTGCTGAAACCACCACGCGAACCAGTAGTATTAACTTACACTGCCGTATAATGCATACCTTGCGAGATTAAGCCATTTAAATGTGCTCGTATAATTACCTCGTACATAATTGATACGGCATTCGTTATGCAAATTTGTACTTTGCGTAAGCCGGAAGAATTAAACGCATAGCATCGATATCGCATCATCATCGATATCGTGCTGTACTGTACGTTTGTATGTATGTATGTTTGTGCATAAGACTGATCGAAACGTAAGTAATAATTGCCGCACGATCGTCTCGAAAATAAATTAGCAAGCAGCTATAATTCTTTCAGACAGGGCAAATTATCGCGATCGAATTCCTCTGGAAATTGGGATGCATAATTGCAGTTAATTGCGTAACCAATTAATTACCAAGTAGTTATTAAATAATTATCCTTTTCCTTAGCCACAGACAGTTCAATATCCTTACGTTCGCTGCAGGCATTCCCTCTTTCCGTACTTTCCTCAATTTGCCGCAAACAATTAGTTGGACTAGATCGATAAACTCATCGCGAACGGCGTTTATTCTCCATCGTAATGAATTCCGACTTTAGTTTGCCGATATTAGGCGCCGCCTTTATGGCATCTTTGGGATCTTCAGGCACCTGCGTGATTTTTTCGCGGCCCGTTTCGCATACCAACCTCCGGCGATGGTGCGCGAAGGAACGTAATATCTTCCTCGCGAACACGTCTACGTTATGTGAATTGTAATGCCGGGCTCGTTATCATTCGCGAATCCAGAATGACGGTGTTCCTTCTCTCGGCGGAAAGGGGGGTTACACACTTCGTAGATTCCTCACGATCGGCAATATGCCACGGGAACAGCACCCACGGGATCGGCGCGGGCATTAGTATTCCGAGAACACTGTGGTCGGCCGTACCTCCTGGTGTTTTCTGCCTGCTAGTCTCCACCTAGCCCTTCTCGCTCTATCGCTTTATCTCTTGCTCTTACTCCAACGCGTGTGGATGCATATACGTGTGCGATTGCGCAGCCCTGGCACCCCTAGCCTCTAGGGCGCCGACTAAATATAAAACATTTTACCTCTGGCTCTCGCGGTTTGACGTGGTCTCCCGACGGTAAACACAAGCACAAAGATAAGTTGTATGACTGTCTTTCAAAAGAAGACAAATCGGAAAATATTTATTTCTCGCTCACAGAGTAGCGCGAGATCCAGCCAGCTTTTATTTTAGAACTTTGTGCGCAATTTTTAATAAACTATAAGCTATCAATTTTAGATCAAAATTTTGTATTTTCGATGAAACATATTATTATTGTTATTATTATATTATTGTATACATGCAATTGAAGCAATTGAATACACAATTATTATTTATTTAAAGTGATAATTATTATTTATTTTAAGTACTCTCAAATAATTGGTTGCAGCTAAAAGTCCGTGATTACGATAAATACCGAATTTTCATGACTACATATTAAACTATGTTTGTCTCTTATTCTAAATTAATAATATTTTAAGTATGTTGCCAAAAACAGTCAACAATTATTTGCAAATGTTCCGTTACAACAACGATGGTACTTAAATAAATATCATTTGTTTGTCGAGTAAAGTTGCAATATTTTCAAAGGAAAAGGCTTTTCTTCCCGTCGATTATATCTAATCGTCTGAGATGCTTCGCGCGCATCTCGCAATCTGGAGCGGGAACTATATCGGGACCGTATACGTATCCCCAATTCTATTCTGCATATTAAGCGATCCTCGCTGCCACCCCGTGGACCCGATATATCGAGTATGCCGTCCCGGATCGACAGCGCTGGCACGTCACTTATGAACTCCATGCCGTGGCATATGCCGATGATTGGCCGCCAACTCATCCCTCGCATTTCGATCCCCGTGCGTATCTGCACCCTTCCGTATTCTCCCGCGTGATCGTGTAGATCTATCACGTAAAGGCACACGCACGTGAGCACGCGCGCCTGTATGTGTACGCCTGCTTCGTTGATAGGAACGGCGGTCGTCAAACATTTTGATTTCGTGCAGTTCGTTGCGATAGTTTGACGTCTCATCTGTGCACGAAGATTTTCACGGATGATCCTTACGTGGACTGTATATAGATTAAGGCAAACTTATATATTTGAAATTTTTAGGACAATAGGAGAAAAAAAGGACACGAGGAATATAATGAGAAGCATTATTACATGAATGGTTAAACCATCTAAAAATGAAGCTTATAATTTTTTATAACATTGTGATAACGACGTGTTATCGAGTCTGTTATAGATAATTGATTATACTTTGACTAATTGAATTGAGCGAGGGGATTTTCAGATTCAAAAATTACCAATATCCAATAATCCAATTCATATTTATTAATCAGACAAATCAGAAAGACACATCTTGCCAGTCAGCAATTCCAATTACATCTATGAAATCAATTATCTGTGATTTTGGTCAATAACGTTGTTGTCGGATGCTTCTGTGCTATATCATCGATTATTTATTTCCTGTTTATTTATTATCCTATCCAATCACCGATGTTTCGTCAGTCGTCTATTTTCTACTCTCTTGCATTTCTTCTCTTTCTCTCTCTTCTGTCGTCTATTTTTCAATTCGTTTCTCTCTTGAAACGTACTTTGTACAGCAGAGTACGCGGAGTACCGTGTTCACAATTTGATGGCACATGGTCACCCACGCGGTCGTGACACGTCCAACCTAATGAACCTCGCATGATAAAGTGCGACCATGGGCTAGCTAGCTAACCAAGCCGACTAAAAAGAAAAGAAAAAGTACACATGCGAGAAGAGAAAGCTAGTTGGTGGAGAAATCAAGGAAGCAGAAACAGGGGAAAGAGGTAGAAAGGGTCATACGATAGATAGGGAAAATAGACAAAGAGAAGAGAGAGAAAAAGAAAGAGAGAGAGAGAGAGAGAGAGAGAGAGACGTACGCAAGCAGGAAAAATGAAAGCCCATCGACGGTGATTAATTGCACCATGTCCGGCGACGTAACGAGCAATTAATTATTATCGGATAATCAAATCAGCTGCTCTACTAGCCCCCTTCCCCCTTTTCGCTTCGACTCTCTCGCGCGAACTGATAGCTGCGATTTTTAATTAGCCGCGTGCTCCGACATCAAATTCGTTTGTTTTCGTTGTGTGACGTACGTGGTGTTTTACGTCACTAGCACTTCTTTCGTTGCTGTAACGCATTGAACGATAAAAGCACTCATCTGTGATTTGTGGGAATCGTACGCGTGAAGTGTATAAGTACAGACAAGCCGTATAAGTGGGTATTCAGCTCTCGCGCGAAACTCTTCCTCTCCTTTTGTCGTTTATCGCTCATCTCGATTCATATTCCCGCTGCATCTCCTCCCTTTCGCATCCCTTTTCGTTCGCCTCCGCACCATAGAGTAACGAACCTTATCAGCCGTAATCATAAATATTATGCAAACGAATGATCGAACGAATGCCTTATCGACCGATAGCCCACCCTCGTCTTCATCCTAATCGAATCCAATATCGCGTGCAGGATGGTCTGAAGATGCGATAAACGGATGAAACGTAGTAGTTGAGATCTAACGACAGGCAACGTTTCTTCGAATGTATTATTAAAATATTTATGTGGCAAAGATTTGTTTTCCTTTTTTAAAGAAATAAATTTTATTCTGTCATTTGTAATATTGAGATGTATCATATAATATGTACAATTTACATGGAGAAATCATAACGTAATATATCAAACGAATCTTATTTCGGTTATCACAAGAATACAAAGAGATTGATGACGGTCTTTCCTGGATTATTTCAAGAAATGAGAAGTACAATGAGAATAAACCTCATATAGCCACTTTCTAGCGACAGAAAAGTTTAATAACAATTTCAGACAATCTTTTTCCTCCATTACGGAATTTCCGATTGAGTTCTCGAGCAAATCGTTTTCCAACTTTCGCACTTTGTTACGTCTGTGATCGAGTCTCGAGATTATATTCCGTCTGTTGATTTATCTACTTTCGCGCTCGAGAAAAATACGGGTGCGTCACCTAGGGACACTACTTTTGTACCGCGTGGAGCAATCTCCAAGATCCTTCGTAACGATAACGTTACCGTTCTCGCCTTCATGGACTTAGTCAGCTGCACGCACACGCACGCCCTTTTTTCCTTTCCACGTTTCTGCACGACGCGTGTCCCCGAGGATGGATACGCAACACGCAAGCATGCAAACGAACGTTGTGACTCATCGAGTCCGCCGAATCGTTAGGGCGCTCGGAACAAAGAGAAAAGAAATTAGAGAGAGAGAGAGAGAGAAGAGAGAAGGGGAGAAGAAAGAGGTCACTGTACTCGATACAAATTATTTATGAAAATAAAGGCCATTAAGTATTAGAGAAGGTATACGAAGACGCAGAAAAATTACGAAATAAGAAATAAATTCATTGCGCGCGATATCGTTTCAGTCATCGCGAAAGTAAACGCGAAGGGGTGACTATCGAAATTTATCTTCCAATTTCAAGCGGATTTTCGTGCCGCACGAATGCCTCGTAATCCTGGCACTAAGTATAATTGCTCTGGTATGCCGTGAGTACTCATTAAAGTCGTTGGCTTTCCCTTGTCGCACGTATATATCAACCGTGCGAACTATCTGACGAGATTCGCGAATTAATTCTCGAGTTAATATCGACCGTAAACTCGCTACGGTAATTCTACGTGAGAACGCTGTCAAGTACAATTGTCGCTTAATGCTAAAATAACCAATACCTAAACGAACATGGACAATTTGTCTACTGTGACGATTTCGATCATCTACAGTAGTTACAGTTTATAACCGCAGAAACGTCGCTTTCGCTACTTCATCGTTTCCACGGAAGGTGCAATAATCGCACAAATAGGCAAAGCTTAATGTACAAACGCGTGATAATCTGCACTCACCACGAGTGATTACATCAAAGAATAATATAAATGTATCGCTCTTCTTAATTGTCATTTTTTTTTTTTTTTTAATTCGAGAGTTCTAAAGAACGGCGAGTTGTAGCTATTATATTAAATTTTCCTATTGCGGGAGACCGATTAAAACAGACAGAAATTCGTTTAACATCTGACGGCTTAACCAGCTCGCAGCGACGTAAATCCGGAACAATTCTTTCTCGGCTAAATACAACGGCGCGGCGTGCTTTACCGTACTTTTTAATTCCCACGTCAATTCTCTCTTTCTTTCCCTTTGTCGTGGTTATCCCTTCTTTCCTCACTGCCGATTATTCGAGCACGCGAATAACGCGAATAACGCGAATAACGCGAATAACTCGCTCGTCCATGACACGGCCACGTTTCAGCGATTGAGGGAAAAGAGCGTGACGCCAAGTATGAAAGGCAGAAAGAAATGAAGAGAGGAAGAGGGAGAGAGATAGAGAAAGGGACATGTGTGTTGACCAAAGCAAGGCACGAGCAAAACGACCGAGATATATACGTACACAGCTTTTCGTATGCTCGCGCGCGTGCGAACTACCGGCGTTTCTCGGTCCCGTTCGTGGCAAATCCAATTATTCGAAACGAGACCGCAAGCTTTCACAGTCTCGTTCAAACCCATCTATTTATACTGCGCGGCCAGGCGCGGGTGAGAACAGGAGAATGAAAAGAGACAGCGAATGAAAGGGGTTGGCGGCTGAAGGGGGCGAGAGTTGAGGTAGGTCCGCGGGGGTATACATGTTTTCTCTCTCTCTCTCTCTCTCTCCTTCTCTCTCCCTCTCTCTTTCTCTCGCTCTCGCTCTCTCCTTTTTCCAAACGTGGCGAAATACGCGCCGAAAACACTCGTTGACCACTATCCGTTCTTTTCTCATTGGAATTTTTACCAATCTTGCTTTTTCTCTTTCGCTCTCTCTTTTTCTCTGTTCGATCGCATTTCTCTCGATGTGACTTAAATGCCATAACCGCAATTGCATATACGCGCGCGTTTGCTGATACAATTGTTGCGACCGGGGTGCAATGCAACGGCAACGATGCTAACGTCGAGGACGCGGCGACGGCACGTCCCGGCGTTTAGCGACGTGGTAACGCCGGTTGCGGATAACGGAGAAGGTGGTTGAACGACTATAGCGAGGGAGCGAATGCACACTTAAAGTGTAATCGCGACTACGAGCGGACTGCAGGCGGCCAACCGACCGATCGGTTAGTAAGCCGACGACGGCCTCAATAGCTCGCTTCCGTGCTGGTCAACCGTCGTTATTGCCTGCCTAATGGCAGGTACGTACGGCGAAGAACAGCCGCAACTAATATCGCCTTTAAATTGGACGGGTTAGCGAATCAACCGCCAACACAACTGCCGCGAAAATGATCTTTCTGCTTCGGAATACTTAGCGATCGTCTTCATCAATTAATTGCCTATCACAGAGTGTACATGCATATAACGTGTCTGTATACAATTCGTGTCAACTATTAAGTATCAGTCGATGCTTCTCGAATTCATGCTGGAGTATATTTCTGTGTAATGTTTCACAATTAATTCATTTTACTAACGTTGAAGTTATTAATATAATAATGGCGGTAGTAATTTATGTATACGAAACTTATTGCTCATTTTTTTTTAACTTCTTTTGTTAAATATTACATATGCTGGAATCCGGAACATTATATAATCTCATTTATTAAAACGAAAATTTTTAATTTTATTAACTTCTCTTTTTCTGTCCGTTGAAAATACCTGTTGACTGGGCAGATAAAAGAACAGACAAGAGGAAAAAGGTTCACTGCTACTGAGACATACATGTCTATCAATGTGAAACAAAAAGAAACAGAATACAATTAAAACGAAATCAGACAAAACGGCATAGCGAGAATCGCGAATGGGAAGAAAGCGCGTAATATACAAATATTATACGCTTCTCTCTCACAATTCTCTGAGCCTGTGTTTCAGCAACTTGCAGCCTCATTGCACGCAAGCTGGCAGGAGTCGAAAGAAGGACTTAACGAAATATTCAAATCCGAGCTGTGCGGGAAGAGAGCAGGCTCTTAAATAATAACGCCCGCTTTCGGTATGCTAAGGATTCTCTATTTTCACGGGAAGAACACGGTCTCGAGGATTCCTGCCTCTCTCGAAGTTACGGGTCAAAGGAACGCCGAGCTCGCAAACTTGGGCGCGACGCGCCGCGAAAGAGAATGAAATAGTCATCAGAGAAGAGCGCGGCGGTATATAATCTCACGGTTTTCGTTCCGAGTGACGTGTCTGCGATGATACAGGCGGATTTTTTAACTGCCTTAAATCTCACGTTAAGAAGAAACGTAATGCCACTGCAAATATTATTGTACTAATGATAATTGTGTGTTATTTAATTACATGCAATTTATTAATACATAATTGAAGTAATCTTCTTTGATACTTGCAAAAGAAGTCGGCTTTAAAGAAAAAGTGAGAGAAATTACAATTTTTATAAAACTTGTCGAATATTTATTTACGCAACATTTTTGTAGCATTATTTTAAAGCATCGAAGAAATTAGAAGTTTATGTTGCTGAATTATTCAAAACTAAATTCTTTTTAAATCCTGGTGACGTTGATATTTTATATTTACGTCAGATTTCGATATTATTCGTGCTGTATAAAATAGAGGGATATATTGAAAAGACTCGAAACGCCGCGTATCACAAACCATGTTTGCCTCTTTTTTTCTGTCAATTTTCACGACAAATTTTTGCGGATTCTTCTCTTATGAAAAGTATACGAAAATTTCTGTTGAGCGAACGTCTATCGTAAAATATGAAAAATTTCGAAAGTTCTAGTAGGAATTTCTGCGAATTGGCTCTCGCGGTGGAGGATGAAACAGTCATCAGGAAAGAACGCAGTGGTATAACTCTCAAATTTTCATCTCGTTCGACATATCCGTGGCGCGCACGTACCGATCGCGTACGTTCGCGAATTCAATCTCGCCGATCGGCAGGCGCGTTTTTCGCGGATTTCCATCGAGCTTCCGCTTCGCCTTCGCTGGTTACGCCGCCGCTTCAATCTGTCGGGCGAAACCCGGGCCGTTTCTCTCGCGCCATCGCCATCGCGCCGCGGCTCGCTTCCAGAATCGATGACGAAACTCGCCGCTATCCCGTCACCGCCGACAATTCACGGTTCTGGTATCGTTCATATTTTAGCGCGGTGTTTGCGATCGCCAAACAATTCGAGCCGGTCTCGACAAGCGTTCGACATTTCGGCGCGAATCCAGGTTCGAACGATGCGCGTCGAGTGCCGCTTGTTTGTCGTGCCGCACTCGTTTAATGAGTCAGGAATTTCGAGCATTTTATCGCGGACGGCGCGACGTGGCGCACTGTCCGCATTCGAACCGTATTCGAACAGGCTGTTGCATTTTAATGGTAGTACCGATCGCATCGAACGACCGTATTCTCGAACCCCGTTGACGAAGCGGTCGATCGCATGAGAAATTGCAACGGCAATAATTCCCATTCCAGTCTTCCGAAACGTGTGACTTTTATATCGCGCGGAGAATATATTTCCTCGAGTGTTTTCCAATCGCCGTGATTTTTCACGACACAATAGTATTTCTCAAGTGTCTTGGACGGCCCAGAGATGATCTACAACGTGAACTGAGTTTCTGATAAAGATTGGAGTAATACTGATTGAAAACTCAAACGTCACGACACAGTTAATTGATTTAACCGTTTGATATCGAATCGTGACGCTCGCGATATAAAATATCGCCAAGTAGTTCGGAAATTTACAGAAAGATCGGTGTGTCGGAAAATACAGGACAGATAACGATCTAGGACATCTTGACCGTAGATTGAAAATTGAAGAACCGTTTCAAGTATAATAATAAACTGAACTCTTATTAACTTATTACCTTCACTCATATTCGCTTGGCTTGTTATTAGTAGTGCCGCTAGTCTGGTGAAAATTCGATATGAAAGCACTCCTTCGATTTTTGAACTTCAAAAGAGATTTATAAAGTTAAATGCTCAATAATTGTATTATTTATTGAGCGAGTGAAAAAGTTTTAGTGGATTTTGAATAGCTGTGTTAGCCAATGGTTTTTTTATTGCACTCTTAATAGACATATTGATATATTATATATTGACAAAGAAACAACCACTGTCAGTTGTCTTTCGAAAAAATATTAACTAAATTCAAGTATATTATTTATTTTTAAATAAAAGCGAAAATGAAAAAGAGAGAGAGAGAGAGAGAGCGAAGAATACGTGTCATACTCGTGTAATAATGGTTGTGTGAATTTTGGAGAGGAATAAATATTCGAAATAAAAAATATTTGTGATGTATTTCGAGAGAACGCCGATGTCAATTCCAATCTGCAAAAAATTTCAGTTCGCTAAATTTAACGAAGTGATTTCAACCTCAAAGACAAACCACGCACCGAACGATCTTCTGATATTGACGATGACAACGTGTGCAATTTAGTGGATGTACAAATCTATAAATTTCGATAGAAAAGGTTGCTGATTAATTAAACGTTGACAGGTTGACTTTTGTCTTCCGGCATTAAAAAAAAAAAAAAACGTTTGTTACGACAATCTGTTAAAAATCAATCAAAACTTTTGCTCGCACCCGATACATTTCCTCTAAAATGTCAATACAAAGTTTCTATAAAACAAAAACTTATCCTGTTTGGTGACTCACCGTTTAATAGACATGCTAATCACCTTTTACGGTACGTGATCCTTCGTATGAAACGGCGTGTTAGTAGGGAGGCAAATCCATGGGAGGCACAAATCCAGATACATTATCCGGCGCAACCATAACGGTCAGCCAAGAACCGGCCAAATGGAGCCACGCGCCCTTGGTGGTCTCTCGTACCTTTAGTATAGATCGCTCACGTTACGAGACTCTCCCTACGGGTCTTTCCTTCAATCCTCTCGGTTTTCCTCTGTGTCCCGAAGCACACGTCGGCCGTGCAGGGTGTACCACACGTATCCAGGACACAAATCCCACAACGGGCTAGCAACCCCCCGCGGCGAGCATCGGCCAACCACATCGCGTTCACTCTGTTAAAACAGCAGGACGCGTGCGTCGCGATTACTATAAAAGCATTTCTGCGATATTACGTTGTCGAATATAGCACGAACTGCAACATAGGTATAGATTCTATTATGATTGTCGCATGTTTGCGATTGTCAAATTGAAATTTCATGTGAATGAGAATTTTTCCGCAAGCCGATGTTGTACGTTAACAGCAGTGTTGAAATTCATCTCATTGTCAGAATTTCATTAACAGCAATGAGATTCTAAATGTTTTAAACAATTTGTTAGAAATTCAAGACTCTAATTTACATTGACGTTTTCATTGGTATGAGATATGAAGTAGATATAATGTCTATAAAAATTGCATCATAAAAATTTTAATTATAAAAAAGTAATCGTGACCATATTAATGAGATATGAGCTATACGAGTATATATTATATTTGCATCAGAATTTCATTAATGAAGAATTATTAAATATTTGATAATTAAAATTTGAATGGATGTAATTAATAATTATAAAATATTTGAAAGTATCTGAGCTTTTTCAGACATTTTAGATATATCTCAAAATACATTTAAAAAATAAAGATTATCGGCAAATAGCAGCTTGCTTTAACTATTTAAAAAGCTAGGATTTTATATGCAAGTATTAACGTGTTTAAACTACCTGTTGATCAAAAACTGCATGTATAAATATTTTCCTAATAAAATAATTTATATTGCACACCTGTAGCAACTTTATATAGCCGAATGGGTGATTGACATCGTTGCGATAATGAACAAATGTATTTGGCATCGTTAATTCGCATCTGTCAATTGCGTAAATCCTACTAACGCACATACGAACATGTGTGTCGTTTGTGTGTGTCGTGTGATGCAAGATTGATGGCGACTTTCAGTAAGCTCATTGTAAACTCATTCGCAAGTTTCCCCAGAGAGAAATAGTTGTCAGAAGATCACGACATAGTCCTACCGAGCGACAAATCTCGTCTCGCGAAATCGGTGTGGGCAATTCCAGAAAGACTTCCCTGCACTTCGAGATTTGCGGCTCGCATTGTTAAAAATACGATCGTCGCGTTAAACGCGCCCGACGTTTCTCCAATAAAATGTTTCCTGCGTGTTCGACAGCGTCGTTCAGAGAGCTTCGACGAAACACCGTAAAATAACAACCATGGCAGCGCTGCATAACTGCAAAACGGATTAATGCATTCCAACAATTCCGTTCAATTTTTTCCGTTTGGAAAAGAGAAGAAAAATTACAAAACTGTTATCCCGCCTATTGTGTCGATCAATCTGTTTGACAACGCGGACATCACGACAACTCGATCATCATCGAGATATTGAATATGAATTTTATTGTACGATTATTTTATCGTTTTAACTATGATTTTTACTATAATAATTAAATTATCATGTTAATAATTATTTTTACATATATTCAAGTGAATTTTTATGACGTATTGCTAAAACACATTTTTTATCAAAGAAATACTTCATATTTTATAATAAATGTTTGTTATTAAATGATATCAATTAAAATTAGCAATGTTATAAATTGAAAAAAAAAATTATAAGCCAAAATCGTATTACGTCGTGGACAATTATACGTTACGAACTTAGACGAGCTGCAGCTGTATTGTCGGCGCAAATACCGATGTTACTACAACTGCATGGTTAATAAGAGTCTTCGTTACGTCGGTACGACGTTAATTAAAACTACGCGGCATCACGCAACACTTCAGCCTGATCTACAATATGCTTTTTGCTTCCTATTTCTTGCTTTTTGCCTCTTGCTTTCTTGTCTCTTCGCGCACTGTTTTACCGACAATCGTGTTTTTTGTCACGTGTTTCTTGTCTTTTCTGAAGTTCGTCAAATTTTATCTCGGACAACAAAGACAAAGAAACATGTTGGTTAGGTTAAATACGACCACGGTATCGTGGTGAATCAAACATAGTCTGATAAAAAATATGTCTGATAAAGAAAATAAAGCTGAGATACAAGTAAACGAAGCTTTTGGCGAATTGTTTGCTAATTTTGTGCAGAAAAATCCTTGCCTTTTGTGCATGACGATGTCTCTCGGCTTCGTGTGACAAAAATACACAAAGCAAGGAAACAAAAAGCAGAAAGCCCAAAACAAAAAGCAAAAAGAACAAGACAAAACGCAAAGAGCACATTGTAGATCAGGCTTTAAAGCCGCGCGCGGACCATCAACTTTCTCATCGCGCTTTTCTATTGTGCACTTTCTCTATCGTGCACTTGAACACTATGGACACACAATTATTTCGGCACATATGCAAGTCACGCGTGTAATTGCTGTTTTTGCATTTATTTTTGTTCTAAGCGTTCCTTGAATTTCCCGTTATTCTGCGTCTGTATGAATGAATATTTCCATATTCGTGTGTAATTTGCATTTTTCTATTTTTAACTTGTACTCTTTTGTTTTCTATGTTTTTTGATCTCACAATTGAGTCTTGAAAAATATGATTGTGATGAATTTGTCCTATTATTGTTGGTTAATTGCAATTTACAACTTTGTAAGAATATTTATCGTTCCTGTCTACAATCCTTAATGACACCGCTTGCATAAAATCTGAATTGATACTTATAAATTACATTTTATTAATTTATACCGCGTGGCCTAACTTTGAAAGATTTTACCGTATAATTACCGTATAATTCAACGCCGCATTGCGAATGGGAAGCCGTAGAAGCCAGCTGCGCCCAACAGTTGTTTTGTTTAATCAGAGAAGAAGAGATTCTTCGCTGCACAGCTTACCGTCTGTTGGCTTATCTCTCCAGCTTTCACCCTTCGCAGTGTCTCTTTCCAGTTTTTTCCTCGGTTGTCCTTTTTTCTCTCGCTAAGCGAGAGACGCAAACTCTGGATAGGATATACAGACTTGTAAAAGGGTCTATTCCAGTTGGCTAAACACAGCATAGCTCGATTATTCTTTTTTTTTTTTTACTTTGTCGTCTTCATAGAGTTTTCAAAAATCATCAAATATACAATTCTAAAAGTAATGGCGCAAATAAAAAATGTATTTTTATCTCATTCAGATTTTACTTTAATTCTTTATACATCATACGTAAATCTCTCTCTTTTTATCGTGAAAGAATCCTGTATATGTTTAAAAATATAAACAGATTATGCACGAAAAAATTATTAGTAATATCTTTCAATTTTATTGACTTAATATTTAATTCCTAAAAAACTTTACGCTATTTCTGTGTGTTAATTATATACTTTGTTTTTAATCCACTTCTTGTTAATAAGTACTTAATAAAGAGTCACTTTAGAAAATCAATAAGTTTCCATAGAGACTTCCATAGGAACTTTCCGTTAGAAGATGAAGAGGGAAATTCAAGAATCGCACTTTTCGTGGAATTCGCAATCGCGGCGGTGACATCCGCAGCAGGAAATCCCGGCCCATTGAAACGTACCTACGACAACTGGGAGTTATCGCCTATGCGGTGAATCAGACTCATAAATTTTTTTCCACGTTTTGTCCGCGACGTGCACATTTCTCGAAGCCAAACTTTCCTCTCTCGCGCGTATGAGAAAGCCTCGCTTCGTGTAAGAGAAGGCCAGCGCGCAATAGTCTCTCATTTTCCTCAGCTTCTGGCAAGCGTGTTCGCGACGAGGCCCTTCGGGATTCAGAATATGTGCGGGGGAGAACCACCCTTCGGTCACCTCCCTCATCTCTCACCCTTCGCGCACCGCCCGCCGTCCACCGTCCACCGTCCACCGTCCGCCGCTCGCTGCCCACCTTCGTGTCGCCCCGCGTACTCCGAAATGACCAACGTGACATGCCACGGGCACAAAGGAAAACTTTCATCTACCACCCGCCACGGAAACAGGGTCGCCCTCGCCGGCCATGCTGTCGCGACGCGAGAAGAAAAGAGCGGAAGGTTTATTTCTCAGAAGGGAGCACGTCAAGATTTATGTCGGCTCTCGCCTACTGACGCGCTCGCGGTTTCTCTACGGTGGCGTAGAACGGCGTGGCTTACGATAACAAACGATAGTGATTTATGTTTTCTACTAATTGTTTTCTAGTTTAATATCCGTGAGAGCACGAGAACCCACCGACGTGTCCGCTCGATTTATCGGCTCCACGTTTTTGCGCCGCTAAACTGAAAATTAATCTATATGTGTTGCAATGGGAACCTCGTTACTCTACAAGTTATTTACTTGAATTTACGATAATCATTTTTATTCCCTTCGATGTATAAAATGTATTCATATTTTCAGTCTTAAATTTATTACCGCTTGCTATGTGAGTTCGAATTAAATTTGTATACGCAATTTTAAAAATCTCTGCATAAAATTGAAAATTTTCTAACTTAAAAATATTTTACATAAATGTGTGTGCTTAATATATATGTAAAATGTAATAGAATCAGAAAGACATACAGAAAGTACGCAGAAAAGCATATTATTTTATCGATTATATCAACTAAGGATTTAATAGCACCGGAACAAAATTATAATATTGAAATGAGTCTCCTGAGAGAGAGAGAGAGAGAGAGAGAGAGAGAGTGAGAGAGAGAGTTTCAATTATCCATTTATTCGTCACATATTTAGAAGATCTATAAAGTAGAACGAAACCTGCTAACGTCAGTCGTCGAAATCAAACATTTTTCCAGCAATTTAGAGCGACAGGTCCATGCATTGTGCGCCACATTGCAGCGTGCACTCTCCCAATGCTTTTACGTATGTATGTGTGCGTATAAGAACTCTGTTGCGGGCATCCAAAGGTTCTTACCGTTCGCGGATCTTTGGTACTCGCTCAACGCCAGCCAGCGGATGAACGAGCGAGCCGTAAAACGGTTCTTCGACGACTTTTCTCGATATCGATCTTGCTACGAATGGAATCGCCGGACTGAGAAGTTTCCTTAAACGTTGCTTGAGAGTTGGCACGCTTCCGGATACGGCTCGATGCGGCAATGTAATCTCTCGCCGTAAACGCCTGACGCATCTGTTTTAATTAACACGCGCGTACTTTCCATGATAAAAGAGAAGTTCCTAAGAATACCTCCTTGATGAATGCGCATCGAAGTGTATCGGGATTTAAAGACGATATTTACGAATCATTGTGAAAATTTTTATTAAAATGAGTGATTATACGAGTAACATTTGTCTGGAGAAAACATAATAATTAAATATCTTAGATAGCGAAGCACTTTTATTGTCGCAATTCTTACATGGAATTTAGTAAAGAGGAAAACTGAGAAACATGTACGCACGTGGAAAGGATATTTCTTCGTGACAATGTTGAATCGGATGATAAATTTAACGTCCGCAAGGATTAAACAGTGTGAAACACAATGTAATAGTTGAATCGCTACGGAAATTTGTCGCGATTGTACATGGCATATGGCAAAGTCACACGTGCATTCGCGAAGCAACTGGGTACCCCTGGGCCTCGTGTGTCGAGCAATAGGTCGAAGCCTCTAATTAAAGATAAATAATCGCATGCGCGCGCGACCAACGCACGTGTGCGAGATCATAGGGACCGCGTTTCACTTCGCTTCGTCCTGATTCAGCACTACTCCTCAGGGCGAATGTGACCTATGAGACCGTGTTTCGTATATCGTGTTTATCATTAGAAATTTCTACTGACAGTGAATTTTCAGAATCTAATTGTCTAATATGCCTCGCTTTTTTCTTAACGATTGTTTTTACTTTTATTTACATGTTGACGCCTTACCTTCGAAATATTTAGATTTTGTTAAAAGATTTGTTGAAAGATTTAAAAATTTTGCTGGATACAGCATTGTTAGACTCTAAAATAATTATGGAGGACATTCAAGCTGCTAGAATGTCAAAACTTTTTGCAGCGCATTGCTTGAACGTCCTTCATAATGGTTTTAATGGTTCAACGAACATTATTTTCACGTCTGTATCTAACTAAATTTTTAACAAATATTTCAGCGAAATCGTTCTTTTGTATATTTGTGCTTAACTTAAAATAAGATAAGAGTGCTTATTCGCTGATGTATCGTTATGTTGAAATAATTGCCGGTTACAAAAGCAACGAAAAAAACATCTCGAAATAAATATGTAATACTCTCAGCCAATGGCATCGGTATCGTAACTACGGAAAATAATCAGAGAGGCAAATCATATGAGTCAAATGAGATTTTAAATCGCAATTTGATTCGCGCGATTTCGTGAGAGCGTTTGCGCGTACAAACTTTTTGCATCGACGCAGGCGCATTTTCGTGTCTAGTAAAAAAAAAAAGAGCGGTTTGTATTCCTGGCCCGTGTATACCGTGACGCGCTTTCCCCGTCTCCCCTGTTCGCACCATCGCGCTATTTTTCCAGGTGGATTTTCACCGGTCGTCAGCTGGCGCGCGCGACCGGTTATCGGTGGCCGATACCGCTCAAACTATCCGGCGACCGGTTTCAATTTGCAGGTCGGATTATTTCGTGCCTCCCAAACGCGGCGGCTGCCAGCCTGCCTCTCGCCGGCAATTCGCAATTTCCTGCCAATTCTGCTATCTCGTGCTGCGTGTGCCTGTCGTACAACCCGCCGTGCGGTACACTATATTTTGTTCGCCCTTCGTTTAGGAGCACCGAGCGTAGGGCGTCAGTTTTGCGGAGGGCCACTCGCATCGCTACATCGATGCAACCTAATTGTAGTAACGAAGACGATAAATGCAATTTATAACGACGATTTTGAGTAATTGTAATCCATTCGGGAAAAGCTAGCGTGAATTAATCAACTCGCGATGAAACACGATAATAATTCGCGAAATGAAATATGCAAGCAATCTGTGACTGAGAAGCGAGAGGATATATAAGTGTAAAAATCGAAATCGACAATTTGATTCTTAATGCACGTGTACACACTTTTCAGTCTCTCCTCATCAAATACGGAAATACCCATACTTCTCTCTCCGTACTTGATCGATGTTGAGTACATTTCACCTACTGGAATAGTCTCGCCTACCACTACTACTCGAGGCGCATGAATGAACTGGAGAATGCTCAGAGGACGATTATGGCTCTCTCGTGGTACTCACACGCGTACACACACGGATATGCATATGAATGTCCCGAGAGACATAGACGCATTTCCTACCAGAAGAACGTATACGTATTCGTCTAGCTGTGCTACTCAGTGGAGAGATAAACCTTCTAACGTCCACGATGGGTTAATTTCATGTAACACGGGCTTGCTTCCTTGTGTACGGTTGAACGGAAACCGTAGGAAACCGTAGCCGCTTTGAAAAGCAGTTTCAAGTGATTTATGTTTGACACAATGCGTTTATAATTCTATAAAAGCAATCTTGACGAGAAATACAGTGACGGAAATGGAAATCTCAACACCAAGAAGGAGTTAGGCTAGGTGAATGAAAATTACACGGAATATTTATCTACATGAGTTATTACAATGTTACCAATTACAAAGTGAATTGTGCTTTTGTAACTAGAATCAATGTAATAACTGGTGTAAACAATTATTCTGTAATTTTTATTCATCTACCGTAACTCCTTCTTGGAATTGGAATTTCCATTTCGGTGTACAACAACCCTCTTTTGCTGATCTTTTATTGTGAAGTAAAGAAATTAACATTTTTTATATAGATTTATTATAATATTCACGCACAAGGAAAGAACGGTTTCTTGCTAAAATATCTAAAAATTCAGTTAGATATACATCTAAAAATATTTTTGTTGAATCATCAAAATTATTATGAAGGACTTTTAAGTGTAATGAGCAAGGCTGCAAAAAATTTTGATATTCTTCAATTAATTTGAATGACCTAGATAATTATTTTGATGATCCGATAAAATTATTTTCAAATTTAACTAAATTTTTAGATATTTTAGCAAAACCGTTCCTTCTGTGTATACATATTACGTACATATCTTTATGTAATATATCCGTGTTTTTTACAATGTAATGATTTTATACGTCAGCGACTATAATTATTACATATCATGCGCTTGTGGAAAGAATTATAAATAAAAAAATGTAAGGGAAGTTATTCTATATTCAGACTGTCATACGCGCATACACACAAACACACACGCACGCATACACACACACACACACACACACACACACACAAAATGCAGTGTCGTGAAGATCGCTTATTATCCCTCATCAATCGTCGAGGGATAATAAGCGACGCATCGAATGAAAAATCGATACCAATTAAAGCACGTACATAGCGCCGGCTTTACGCATTGATTACGAAAATGTTCGATGCAAAAATATTTGTCTCCCGTGAGCGGCACGGCGCGTCATCTAGAAAATGGACGAGGATAAAAGTTCAGCGCGGGCTTTTAACCCTCGCTTTATCGGAAAAGTTTGCCGGCCTTTATTTACCACGAGCTGCGCGCTTTGACCCCGTTTTTCCCTACGTTCCATAATATAGTTAGAAATGAAGTTACGCTTAACCCTAACAATATCATGAGAACGGGGAGGGCGAAAAAGTCCATAATTAAATATTCCCTTCATTTAACACAATTTAAAAATGTGAAAAACATAATTATTGTCGGAAACATTGTTTTTAAAAAAAAAAGTCGGTAAAAACGCTCGGCACAAATGCAATATATGATATAAAAGTTCTGCTGACTCTCGCGTTTCAGAGTCTTTTTCCATTAATACGCGAAACAAAAAAATGCCTTAGCTTTTCCGGAATTAAGACCATTTTCACCAGAACGGAAAATCCATGGTAAAAATGTATAAATAACGCGGGGGAACATAAACGTTGGTATAATGCGACGGCAGAAATGAGAGAGTTAACGTGAATATATCTTCCCCTGGGATGTGGTAAGCCTGTGCGTGAGACCGGAAGGTAAATGCGACACCCCTATCAAACACCGTGGAGCACTCTGTCGGATATGAGATTCTCCGTTTTCCGTTCTCTCTCCCTTTCTTTAGCTTCCTGCTGGCACATCGTCACAGATCGCTGACCAAAATAATAATTACTTCACATGTTGTTGCTTACGACCCGTCGTCGAGCGTAGATCTGCGTCTCGTTCGATCGCCAATTAACTGATGCACGATGCGACAGCCCGCTGCCGACACAACGCGATTATCGTTCCTTTTCATTCTATCGACATTAATTAGCATGCCTTGCATCCAAGCGTCGCTTCCTCGAGGAGCGAACGATAGTTCATCCGTATTAATCGTCGAGATTGAATACCGTCTGTTTGCACGTGATCAATGATTTATAAAATCGTGAATATACGAGAGCGTACTCAATACTGTTGGAGATATATTTAAATAAGATGAAAGTTTACAATTAAACTATATATTTATAATTGTTACATTTTATATTTATTTTAATGCGATACGTCTATTTTGGAATTAAAAGTTTAAAAGCACTTTGGTAAATGATAACTTTTAACTCTAAAAATACGTAACTTAAATCACAAATGAAATTTATATGTATAAAATCAATTTTATGATAAGTATAGGATATATCGTAGGAATTCTTTTCTTCAAATCAACTAGTTTATTGTGGCGTGTTATCGTAAAATAGCACGATGATATCTCGATATAAAATAAATCTCATTATTTCTCTATGCCGCCAAGTATCCGGCATTCGTTGTCGAAGGTATTGAAGCAGGCTACCGGTCTATACATTCCCGTTATCTCGTCCCGTTATTACCGCCTCATATTTCCGACGATCAAGAAGCGCGGAAGAATTCCCATTGTACTTGGATTCCCGTCCTCCTCAATTTCCGCTTGTAAAGCACGGACGTAGCGCGAAACTTAATGGAATTCCCTCTTGTGCGTGTTACAGGTAAGAGCGGGGCGATTTGCACCGAGCTGAATATTTCCCTCCGCGCTATTTCCCGGAACGTCGTTCGTCGGGTTGGAGCATTTCAGGTAGGGTGGTTACACGTTTGCGGGTTCTGTAACGGTGATGACTAAGAGAGAAGCGTCACCGAGACACATATACACACACAGCAGCGGCCAGCGGCGGCAGCGGCGGCTTGAACGAGAAACGTTCCACCAGCAGGTATCCCCGACAGCCACCTTTATTTCTAATTGCGTCTCGACTTAATGGAACATGTTTAGCCAGCCGGTGAGCTGGCGCAATCTCGGATGCGATTCCACCCCGAAATTAAGCACGCGATGACCGCCCCTTTCCACCGGTGGAAAGCCACCCCCGCGATGACCGTTCGCAGCAGCCAGCCACTCCGCCACACTTCTGTCGCGTGCGTGTTACGAGCACGTGATCGTGAACACACGTGAGTGAGATTGTACGAGTCGTGTGCGCGCTCTTTCTCTCTCTCTCTCTCTCTCTCTCTCTCTCTCTCTCTCTCTCTCTCTATCTCTCTCTCAGGGGCGGCAGCCCTTCTCAAAGGGACAGAAATTCATCCCGCCGCCGCCGCCGCCGTTGCGATACGCTTCGCAGCGGTTGTTCCCCGGAGCGGTTCCTCTTTACGTTAACGCGAAAACGCGCTTCTCCTCGTGTACTTTGTGTCGATGCTGTGGCAATGCGATATAACGTTGCGAAATCGCTTTCCCGCCGGGCACTTTTTGCGTAGACACGTAGACGCGAAACCCTTTCCGAGGGATTATTGCGTGGCGGACTTTAATGCGAGCACTTGTATTCTCAGATTCGCGTTTGGGAATGAAACGTGCGTAAATACACGTTTGAGGTGGAGTCTGGAGTGCAACGAAATACGAAATTGGTCGTTATATTCTCTCGTATATCTCGCGTATATTGCGTCTCTAACAAAAAACAATTCTCTTAAAAATTAATTTCTACAATTTCGGTTGCATTTTGAACAAAGGAATTGCTTTGTAAGTGATCGTAATAGAAAAGCACTCGTATGCTTTATGTTACATTATAGATACTAAGTTTATATAATTTTCTTATCCACAAAAGAATAATTATCAAAGGCTGTTATAAAATTAATGGATTACTTTTTTTTTAATTAAAAAGGTAATATTTTGCGTTCCTCTATCATTTCATTATACAATTTTCGTTGGTATGATAAAATTAGTTGGTGAATGGTAAAATTAGTAGCATGCTTTACCTTTTCCGCTGCGCAATGCAATGTATTCCCACGAAAAATGGCACTCAATTTAACGTATTTTATTAGCCTCCACGCGATGGGATGGGCGAAAATGGCACGTAACATTTTAATTGAACGACTGCCTAATAATAGCTACGCCTTCTGCTCGTTTCAGGGTCACGAAAGATGAGAAATTCGTAGGAATTGAGCTAATTAACGAAACATGCTGTAATAATCTGCGATTGACAGGCACGCTGATTCCGAGTGTCTTTAATTGCCGCTTGTTCTATGTGTGCTATAATTTATTTTATAAAATGCGCTCCCTTTATACCGCGCGTATCTTGGTTTCCACCGTAATTCATATTGATAGTTTCAAAGGTGTTCATCTCGTCGAAATATAGAGACACATCAATGTGGCATATAACGATGTAAAAGTGTGGAAATATCACGTAATGGCATGCTATAAAAATAGGGGGGGGGAGAAGGGGGTTGGCGGAAAAAAAAGAAAAACCAACGTCGTTCGCGCTTTTTGATACCGGGAGCTTTTCGTACCTCCGTGACGCGACGGGTTCATAAATCATTGCACCTACAGAATTTTTTCGCAAAAAACGTCGCAAGAGCAATGGCGGCATCGCCTGTAGCTAAAGTATCGATCGATCTTACGAGATTCCCGGTAGAAATCTGGTCCCGCGCACACAAAAGCGAAGCGGGCTAAAAGGAGAAGCGCGACGCGGTGTAATTTCCACTCTCAGTACGCGAAAGCCAAAGTTCGCGGGGGTTTGTTGCTACTTTTTGGCGGTCCTGCAATTTGTTTCCCTGACTCCCGTTAACCCTGTCACCCCGGCAAAAGAGAGGAGCAAAAACTCCTTATCTCGACGTAATGGCGAGAAACTTCGTGCCTCGTTAAACCGCCATGGATGCACGCCTGCATGCCGCGCGTGGATGAACGCACACGTTCGTGCGAGAGTTGGTTGCGTGGCCCTTTGATGCCGCCCACAGCGTCGGAAAATAGACCGCGGGAGCTCTGCGATAATGCCCCGTTCATACCGATCGCCCTCCGCTCTTAGGACGCTCGGGTTATTCAGATTAAAAACGAGGAACTGACCTCGTTAGATCGCGCAACCTTCTCTGCCGGGCATTGAACGCCCTACATTGCGTTACTACAGGAACGTCCGCGTGTTTGTACTCTCTCGCGATAAATACCGGAGAGAATTAAAAATATCCCTTAAGCGCGCCAAGAGAGTTTTTCTTTCATATTATCGTTATAATTTTCATTATATACTCTTGATGCATGTGCCGGATTAATTTTTTTATTTTTATTTTTTTTTTTTCTTATTTTTTAGTAGTCGCTTTATTACAAGGAAATGGCTTAAACGCTTGTCACTAGCAAGATGCACTTTTTAAAATGTATGTTCTACGGATTCTCAAGTCGCTAAATTATCGTGCTTATTTAAGCAGCTTGGGAATGTGCCATGTCTGAAAATATTATATAGATTCAATTTATCAATGTCGTTGTAAAAAACTTGTTGATCCTTTTCGTGGAATCCTTTTTGGTATTACATACCACCTCCGTTAGGAGAATCATAAGTGAGAGAATAGCAATTCTCGGTACCTCAGAATGGACGGGTATAAATACGAGTCTCCTGACTCGTATAAATGTAGATAATGCTTGCTACATCGTTTTCCTCTCCATCGGTCCATTTAGCTAAAAGCCACAATCTCGTGCGCGGATCTTAATTACGTTAAAGATCGTAGCATGACACGTTGGCCGCATCAAATTATTATGGCATTCTTTTCTCCCGTTTAACAGATTCGTGCATTAATTTGGCATGCGTGTGCAGTAACGGAATTTGCTTTGGATAAAGTCCGACGAGTCTAAAGCATTTTGATATTATTCCAACGCATTATATTCGCGATAATTTTCAATTTACTAATTGCTATTTATTTTGCTAATTGCGGTAGTATCAATTTCGACATTTTATCTTACTGCTCACGCTCATGCGTGGAAGACGGGAGAGGGCGAGCTGCAAAATTACCGGTCGATCCCGTCGAAATCCCGAATGAGAACGCTCGAATTTCACATGAAATCACCGGAACGCCGCCGCGCCGAGCCGCGCCGCGGCGCAACTGCAATAATACCGAATGACCCGGGGAATCGATTTTCGATTTGTTTATCTTGCAGTCGCAGTGTTGTATGCACGTATGCGCGACACGGCGTAGTCGGGGTACGGGCTAAGGGATCCCTTTCCAGGAGACTGCGCGCCGGGAAAAACACTCGTCGGGTTTACGCCGTGAAAAAGCACGGCGGGGCTCACTCGGCGTGGAAGCTTTACGAAGCTAATCGATGCTAACGACGCTTTAATCGTACTACCGCCGCCGCCGCTGCCGACTCGCGTTTTACTACGCTCTCGAGCCGGCGCTCGAGAATTTTGGCACGAGCAATGAGATCCAGCTCGAATTACCGGATACATCGATCCGGCTCGCCGCTCCAAATAACCGGGCGGAAGTATAGCTTTTTTTCTCTCCCTCTCTCTTTCTCTCTTTATCTCTCTTCTCCTCGTCCGCTCTCGTTCCCTTCGGTTGTTCCGCCGGCTACGATTAATTAAAGCGCGCACGGGGGCTGAAATTCAGCAGGATCGGTCAGGGCGAGCAAGCCGTCGCCGCTTTTTTTTTTTTTTTTTACGAAAATATTCATCGCGCGATATTTCCAATAATTCGGCCAGCTCGCGACTTCGTTTGTATTTATCGTATAAATACGCATGTATAAAACTCGCGGACGCCATATATACGTGTAACGTACATACGTATGTACGTACATCGGGAAGTGCGCGCGGGGTGCCGCGAAGGCGTTACGAAAATCACCCGATCGCTCATGCCACAAACATTTGTTCATCGACTCGTCTCGCTCTTAACAGAGGTTTGGTTGACGTTAACGCGTTATCAGGATCGAATGAACGTCACGATTTTCATGTCACGCGGCCCGCTTTCTTGGAGAAAAATTCAGCGAGGCTTTTCTAAAAACGTCGTGAACGTTTACTTCTCGCACGTACCGCTTCCACCTTTTCTCCCGGTCGTTCTCGTTAAACTCGCGTAATTATATGACAGCGAGTACGCGACTTTGTTCGAACGACACCGCGTGAACATCGCGCGCCGAGCAACGCTAATGGCAGTAATAACGGATGTAACGAGTTTAAACAATTCCGCTTCACCGAGTGGCGTCGAGCTGCTTCCGTCTTCGCCATTTTCATGGGGACAAAACCTTCCTGCGTTCACGCAGTCGGTGTTGCCGGTTGTACGTACTACTAATGATCTACGTACTGCAGAAATGTCTGCATCGCTATTTATTCGATGAAACAAGAGGAAATAATAATTGTAGAATATTTCATAATTTTATTTATTATTATAATTACGGTATAAAATGAAGAATTTTAATGAAAAACTCACTCTTACATTTCGCGTTTTTCTTTCGTTCGTCACTTTAATAGCAGAATATTTAAAATCTTAATCTTAATTTAAAATTTAAAATGACAGAATTTTTTTTATTAAAAATCATGTTTCTTGTCTTACACAGAAATGCTCGTAATTTAGAATTATACGTATAAATTTAGAATCATGAATAAGATTCAGATTGATATCATGAAAATATTTTTGTGAAAAACTTTGTAGCGTAAAATGCAACGAAGGTTAATTAACGAGTGTAACGCATTCTTGAATTTGAAAACTGTTCTCGTTTCGGAGTATTTCAATTAGATATATCAAACTAAAATAATAAAATTCTATATTTTTGCTATGAACGAACATTCTGTTTGCACGTGAAATCTCTGACGGAGAACGATAAAGGAGATAGTCCTTTCGCACTCCGCTGAGATTATTCGTCGTGGAGAACGAGCGAAGTACGTAACCCGGCTGAAAAACTCGTAAACATCGTCCCTTCTCTCTGGCCCGCGGAACCGCACGGTGTTGTGTGCGGCCGCTCGGGTCCGTGGCATAAACCAGCGTTGTCTCCGCGAAACCGGCGCTAGCCGGCGTAATTTTTCTCACTTTGCAAGTTGCCCCGTAAATAATACCGGAGCGCGTGGCCTTCGCGCCCGCACACTCGAGCAACCTCCGTCTTCTCCATCCACCGTGTGCTTCTCCCCCTTTGCAGCCTCGGGTGCAGCGTCTCCTTCTCCACCCCGCTCTCCTCTTCTTCATGGTCTGGCGACATACTCTTGGAACCGCATCGTAATCCCCGACACTCGTAAGTTCCAGACGACCGCGAACTCCCGTCCTACGTTACAATTTGCCGCGAGCCACAGTGAGAGAGCGTGAATCCCGCTGATATTTACGGTAATGCGATAGCCGGTCTATCAGTCGTGATATTACCTGGCGAGATTGGTTGACCGCAACTCACCGAAATAAGTTGAGATATCGAGATCGACAACAACAAACTCTTAGGAAGAATTTCCGGGTTTGCAAACAAAATGTATTGATCTTTGGGTAAATAATGCGCTTTCAAAAATGACTATCTGTGCGAAAAAGAAAAAAAAAGAAGAGCACAGATATTTGTAGATTGGAACAGAGATTCTGTTTTACCGTTTGCTACAATTTTTAATCAACAAACTACAGTATCGTTCGCTCCAGGCGCAATTAAAATAAATCATCTCGCGTTCTTTTTCGCCCGAAAACTCGCGATGCTCGCCTAATTTTCTTGTTGGAACAAGGGTACATATTATAAAGAGATCGTCGTTATACGTGCAATTTAGCCGCGGGCATTTGCGCACACGCGAAACTGCACTTTTCCCCTCGCACAATGTATTCTTTCCTCGCCGGATTATTTCCTAAGAGACCCTCGCCACCTTTCCACTTTTCCACGAAACTTGATTTCACCCTCGTAAACGAGGCGGAGACGGGGAAAATGCGAATGCAGTCCGAACCCGCCCGAACGTAATTTCAATCAGCTGTTTGCGTACACGCGTCGGGTTGCATATTTCCGACACGGTCGGTGGGCCAACCACGGTTGATGCCGCGTCGTATGCACTCGCCCTGCGATGCATTTTTCATGGCGGCGACGCATGTGGGGAAGGGTCGGGAAACGATGGAGCCCTGCGGCCTCTGGATTATCCACTGCTGACGGATGGACGCCGGCGTCCAGCCGGCTTGATTGGTGTCGGCCGTGTCCGCGCGTCGAGATTCCGCGGACGAGCAAATATTTTATAAGCGCGCGGGTAATTGACACGGTCCGGATTCCCATTTTCGCGGATCCGCCGGAATTTCGCGTCGTCGGCTTATCGTCACACGCGCCCCGGATTTCGCCGGGCGATGAATTTTTCTCTCTTAGCTTTCGTTTTCGAATTCGAGACACCTTTCCGTAGCGTGTTAGAAATTACAAGTTTTATACCTCTGTAGAAATTTTACTTGACGAAATTGTTCTTTCTTTTATTGCTTTTTTTTCGTTTCTCTCTTTGCTTTTTATTTTTTTACTTCTCTACTATAATTTTTATTTTTTACGCATATTTTTTCCATCTGTTCAAATTGCACAGTGTTTCTTACGATCTTATTTTTTGTTTTTTTTTTCTTCTCGTACATTTCTTCAGTCTGTTGTGTATACTGAAATTATAGTAAAATTTTTTACATGGACGAATGTACTGAAAAAATGTATTTTTAATGAGCTAACGGCAGCAATATCGCTATCTGCTAATGACATTTTAATTAAAATTGTATCGCTACAAGGTTCCTTTTTCGGCACGCAATACGTCTTTCGCATAGCCATCTTTGGTCAGCAACAGGAGCCCTAATGCTTGCCTAGACGCGCCGCTCACGAGCTATGCACTGCACCATTTCCGCAGAAATGCTGCCATTACGTACATCTGGCTACATTCGAGCGGTAGCTACATCCACTGCCGCGTCTGGAAATTGACATCGGGTTAAACATAGCCACGATATGCTTCGGAGTCTCTCACACACACACTCTCTCTCTCTCTCTCTCTCTCTCTCTTTCTCTCTCTGTCCTTTCCTCTCTGTCTCTCTAGTCTGAATAGTCGGAGAGACTACACCATCTGCATTATAGATCATGGAGCACGATGTTATTTCACGATATAAAGCATTTTCCGAATATATTTTCAATTGGGAACGTCGTCCTTATACAAAGAAACGGAGTAATATATCAGGGAAAATTGCAAATATGACAAAGAACAAAACAAGTTTACTCGAAGAAAAAAAAAAGCAAAACGATTATACTAAACTGTTTTATAAAACGGCAATATACAAATTGACCTTGCTTAAATTGTTTTTTCTTCTATTAAGTAAAATTCTAAGATAATTATAAGCTTAATAATTTTATTTGTTTTTTTTATTAAATTAATTTTTTTTTTAATTAACGGTTTTCAAATAATGTATAGAACATCGTGCTCTTCTCTTGATTCAAAGAATGCAATCGTTTACGACGAACGTTCCGTTATTGATTTACGCCAAGTTCCGAGCGACTTCACACCGATCTGATAATTTGACCGAACGCACGCGCACGCCTTGAAGAAGCTTTTGAAAGCGATTCCGTGCAAACTTACGCGATGTGTCGAACGTCTCTGTCTCTTTCTCTCTGGCGACGAACGATCGAACTAGCCAAAAGTACACCTTCCGGCCTTGTTCCCTCGCTTTTGTTCCCGGTTGACTCCGCTTTTCTTCGTGACGGAATAGAAGACGAAGTACCAAGTGCCACGCGAATTCCTTCCACCTTTCGTTCCCCGATTTTGCTCCGGTCGGTATCTCGGTGATCCAGAAGGTCGCGTCGATGGCGCGTTGGAAGGATTCGGAAATCTCCCCAACGCGATGGGGGACGAAGGCGAATTTCCAGGTCAGGAGACCTGAAATCGCTATCGTCTTACGAACAGAGGGTTAAGGATTACAGATTCAATGGATTCCACTGAATCCGTATCTTCCGCTTTAGCTTAAACTTTGAAGGCAAAGAGCTTCCGGCGTGCCATGTAATTCGGGATGTATTTGAGTTATTAGTTGTAAATTATGCGTGAAATCATCGCCGTGCCTAATCTTTGCTTAGGATGATGAATTATCACGACTGAAACATATTAGAGGATCGATAGAAGAAGCGGGAGATTGTAAAGCTTTTCGTCCTTGAAATTTTCTTTAACGTCAGATTAAATAAATCATACATCAAAGTTTTTCCTTAAAATATAAATTGTATATTAAAATGAGAAAGTATTTTTTTTGTTATGGAAGATTTTCAATACGATAATTTCAACTTACATCTACAAATTCTGCGTCACTTATATCCTTTTCAAATGCCATAAAACGATCTTAAAAGCTCTATAGGGTTCTACTAGATTTAATAGACCCACATGAACTTGTAGCCTATAGTTTAGAATATACCTAACGATATCTCTCTTTGACGAGGGTCTCGTTTCGGTAAAATAAAACGAACTGATTAACGAACAGGCCCAATTATCCTTGGTGTCCTTAAATTCTCTAAGCTCGAGATTAATAACAGCGGAAATTAAATAACTAAATTCCGTACATAAAAAAGATGAAATTATTTTTATAATAATTTAGTATCTTTACGAAAAATATATTTGTTTCTCAATAAATTAATGTCATTTTAAATTAGATAATTATATACGGAAGTTATGCATTTTCACTTTTGAGAAAAAATCGCTTTTGCAAGCATTTTAATGATAATTTTTATTGTGATGATTTATCGCAAAAACTAACCAATAATGCAATTAGGCTTATGTTTACGAATCGTTTTTAATTCAATATCATGAAAGAAATTCGATCGACATAAATTTTGTTTCCATCAATTTACAAGATTGAGTGCATAGTTTCTACAGCTAAATACAGCTATATCCTTCTAGTTAACATGTTGGTGCATCTGAGTACGATGTCATCCATCACTCCCATGCTAGATTTTACGAACAGTTCCTTAATCAGGTATATAGAACCATCTTCTTGTTTCGTCATCCAAGCTTGAAAATCCTATCAGGAAGTTGCTAGCACACCTGTTTCAATTAATAATGCTAAACTATGGTACTAGGTTCTTCGAGCTTAGATAACTTAGGATATATTTTTCTCATTATTAAACTAATCAATTTGTTTTCATTATGTAATCAGATTACCTTTAAAAATTAATATGCAACTCTGTAAGTAAAAAATTATATCTAAGTGAATTATACAAACATAACATCAAACTATTAAAAGAAATGTAAGAAAAATCTTTTATAACATTTTACAAAAAAATGTTTAATACATTGATAATAATAATTTATTTTTATAAAATAAGAACTTAATCAGAATTTGTTAAGTTACTTTCCTACAGATTAAAAAGCTTTAATTTTTGTATTTATTTTGTAAATAATTGAACATGATTTAAGATCATAACATATTGTATGTATGTCAGTTATCTTCCGTAGTGCGTTTTAGCTTATCGTAACCGCTTTCTTTTTGGTATATCCAAGGCAATTAAGATACTCAATCCTTTTCCGCATTTATCGATGCATCTACCCCCGGTGTCTTCGAGGAACACCCACGATAATTCACAGGTCAAGATTTATAAGGCATAATTCCGGGTCTCGCGTTCGCATCTTTTCCCGGTGTTATCTCGGAACGTACGGATGCGGGATTAAAAAGCCAGAGCGGCGATGAAAGGGATCTTTCCATCGAGTTTCACCAGACGGCCCCTTCGGGCGCTCACTCCTCCCACACACACATACACACACATACACCTCCCGTCGCACCCTTTCTTTCAATTCTTCAACGTCACCGCCGGCCGATAAACATTCGGGCTCGGTTCTCCAATCGCATCGGGCGTAAGAAATGGAAAGTCATAAGTCTGCGGACGATCGATCGCCGCGTTTCCGCCACGGCGCGGCCGTTAAGTCGCTGTCACGACTCGGGCTCGTTTCAGGGAACGATCGCGCTTAACCCGTTGGACAAATCGGCGACATTTTTCAAGATTTACCGCTCCGTATTCGCGTTCTGAGCAACGCGTCCGCATGCATCGCACGGGAAGGGATTTTATGAGAAATGTGTCCATACGAAACTGTTGCAACGCGGCGGCTCTCATTAACGCTCTGCCGAAGTCCGCTTATGGAATGTATGTTATGGGATACGGCCGTTATGGTGAGAGTTACATCACGTTACGATAGGTCATGTAGCTTCGCTACGAGAGCATATTGCATCATTACGACGCGTCGTTCTATTGTATACCATGTTAGGTAATCTAACTCCTCATGCTCTATTAAAGGCACAGAAATAATTGATGGGATACATTTTTCCTTCTAAAGCATCAATGTGGCACGGAGATATATTTTCATTTGTTACTCAACCGTATTTCCCTGCTTGTTCATTTGATCTGCAAATTTGTCTTTGCTTGATTCAGTCACAACGATTACGTTAGCGCTTACAATTAGAGTGTAAATAAAGCGGTTAATTATTATTTTGAAACAAGAATAATTGGATGAATAATAAATTTTTGTGCTACTGTTAATTCTGTTAAACACTTGAGAAAACAAATTATTCTGAAATAATTTTATTTAGCAAAATTTTACATGAATTTCTCTCTCTCTCTTTCTTTCTCTCTTTTTTTCATGATTGTATATGAAGCCAACGGTGATCACTCGTATAAAAGAAAATTGAGATCTGCAGCATATAGGCCGATAGGAAAAAATAGCTTTTCACAAAATTGCATCCAATAAATTGTTTTTATAAATGTATCGATATTGTTATGTCGCACACACACACACTCGCTCACGCGAGGAGCTGCTTTTGTTTTATGTCTTCATACTTTTGAAACGGTATCGAAGGCTACTACGGAATCGATCGTCGCGTGTATGCTTACATTGTTATAAATTGCATCCCGTTCCATTCATTTTTGTCCGATAGGAAACCCGTATATCTTTTCGTAAAATTTCTCTGTCCAGCGAGGGCGAGGCGATCCTTCATAGGAACGACATTGAAGATAGATAGATCTCCGGACAGATACAAATGTTTCTTACGTTTATATTTTAAGAATATCCTTTTTATAATCTAAACGCGTATAATATTGCGTTGTTTTGTGACGCTAATGACGTATGCAAAATTTTCATTTGCATTTTTATTCAAACGCAACGCTTTTTTTGAAACTATTATTAGCCAAAAATTTCGAAATATATCTTACAGTTCAGTAATAAATGCTCTCATAAATATATCTATAAAATCATGCAAGATTAGATTTGTATCATTTTTAAAATGAATGTTCTATTTTATAATATCTGTCTGTTATGATGATGAATCATAATTCTTATTTTTTTATGAATTAAAAAAAATACTTTACTATTTAAAAATCATTAATATTACATATAAATATGATAGAGTTATTAGAAAATATTAATATACATAGGCAGTGATTGCGCGGTGAAACTATTATTCGGGAATTAAAACGTTGAGAATTGTTCGTTTCTATTGTGAGGGAGACCGCAGACTTTTACCTTTCAGCCTTTACGAGGCTGCTTGTTCTCATCAGCAAACGTGAATGGCTCGTCCCTTTTTCTCCCGTCACTACCGCGGTCGCTGGCCCCTGCCATTGTGCGAATGTAGAATCGATGAAATCGCGTGTGTACCCAGCATTATCTACCTGCCGATCGCAGAAGATCTGGCGCCGTGCAGTCCGGCCATCCTTGCTCTCGTAATTCAGGTGATCGATCGCTCGACGAAATCCGCGCGTCTTATCGTCGTATTCTTACGGAGAAATATTACTGTCGCAATTGCCTCACGTAAAGAGACCTAAAGCGATTGCCGGAGATTGAATTTTAACGGCTTAACAATCACGAGACCTTCAGCTGTTCGATCGTAATGGTAACCTCGGACGTTGAATTTCTATGAATTATGACAGTATGAGAATAGCGATTATTCCGAGCTCGTTGCATTTTATTCAATCATTTATAACTTGTGTAATATGCGCATACATACACTTTTCTGCTGTCGTTATATTTTACTTGGGCTAATAAAAAACTTTGAGAGCTTTTTCCCCTCTCCGAGGAAGCGTATTAATTGGGTGGTGATTAACCAGATATTATCCTGCGAATTATGTGCCTTTTCAAGTGCAAGGACGGCACTTTTACCGAGGATAATCGAGAGACTTTTGCTCCATCGGATACGTGCTTTTTCTTTGGGAAAAGTTAAATGCTAGCCGGCTCGTTACAAGCCGACTTCGCAAGCGCGGGTTAGATTGAAGAGGTGAATGTATTCAGATCGCAAAAATGGACTTTTTCTCAGTCGGTTTCGACCGATTGTTAGCACGAGCAAACACTTTGGAAGTTTTTCGCTCGCTCTACTTCGTCATCCACTTCCGTGAGTCCTGACGACGTGAACAGACGCGATCATCCCAACGTGTCGAAAAATTTCTGCATTCATGAACAGGACAAATAAAACTTTAGACCAAGTTTAAAAGACGACTCTTCCCGACGGATCTTCGTTTACAGATACGAGAGATTTTTAAGTGAAAAATTGTGCGCGTTTAGCAAGACAAGGGCGGTGAAAATTTCGGGAATTAATAGCTCCAAGAACCGAATTTGAATCTATAATCGGTATGTAATCTTACGAAGAATATTTTATAATGAATAGTATTGACAAAACGCTAGCTATTTCCTGAATATTGAATATTTTAATAATATCTGATCGCTAATCGAATATTAATAGAGTATTGATCGGTGGAACTTGGACGGTGAAATTGCAAATTTTGGCTGCTATTTTGGAAGTTAGAGCTTCATGGCATATCCTGCAACACGAAGCTTATGCTAATAATAGATATCTTATAAAATCGTTTATATCACAAAACTAGCAAACTCCAGTGAAAAAGCTCTTTATTATAATCCTCTCTCGATGAATTCGGTCACAACTTTTACGCGTCAAATTGTTTCTATCGCTTTCACGTTTATAGCGTTGAGTTTTAGCGTATTTCACGCACGCTCGACTTTTTTTGCGAGCGGAGTAATAAAATCGAATCGAATTCACGCCTCGATATCAACCCACCTCGATATTTACTCGCATATGGATATTTATGTGCCTTTCTCGGCCAACGGTATATTTCATTAGTTGTGCCGTTGTGCATATTTCGAAACAATTCTGTTATACGCGTTCTATCAATCGGCCGTAGCCTCTCTCTCTCTCTCTCTCTCTCTCTCTCTCTCTTTCTCTGTCTTTCTCTTTCACTCGTCCATCCTCGCAAATTTCAACGTCGTTGATGTAGCGAGCGTCAGACCGCTTCGGGAGCGGCGGCGAGCTTGCTTATTCGCTCGCGGGGGTGGATCATCAGTTTCTCTACCGCGCGCCGTCGGAATATCCATTAGTTACAGCACCGCTGTTGACGAAGCATGTTATTTCCCTTGTGTACGACGTCTGGTCCCCCTGCCCTCTGACCCTTCGGTGTATATGCTGCCACCTTCTTCTCGCTCTCGCCTTCACATTGCGATCTTCGTTGACCTGTCAGACGAGGTAGCCTCCCGACCACCGCTCGCGTTTGTTTGTGGTCATAGGCATAACTATAGACTAAGCTTAAAGTACTACTTCCGGTCCGAAGAGTGAGATCTAAGGAGAAGTTTTAGTCAAACATGTCTCAGACTGATGAAATAACATTGTTACGTATTCTTACGATAACTACGTTCTGATTACTGTATTATTACTTTTTTTCCGCATAATTTGAAATAATTAAATTTGACATTAATCATAATTGATAATATTAAAGAGAGAAAAGAGTGAATTACATTAGAAAAGCAACATATGGGTATATTTAAATTGTACTGTTGTGTAAATTATACTTTTAGGCTTTATTCACGAGTTTATCATGTCGCAATAAATTGATTGTAAATTGATTTTACGTGGAATATGTAAATAGTATTAGTATTATTTTTTATAATTAAAAATATCGCTAAATGTTAATGCGGTACAAAATACCATTACTAGGTACGTTGTGGCTTGCGATCAGAGCGGCAGCCACGTGGCAATCGGATTCGTTCCCGATTAGATTCCGTAACGAACCACCGCGAACGAGGTACCTTCTGTTGACTTTCCGGGCGAACTAATTTCGAAACGTCGTAGTCCCGTGAAATCTCGTTTTCGCGCGAGGCCTTCGAAATTCTGGTTCACCAAGCGAATTCTCCGGAAGACACCGCACGACTCTCTCTTCACTACATTTCTCTCATTGACCTCGTCTACTTCGCAATACTCCGCGTGTCTGCCAACTTTCTTTCGTCGGCGAATTCCTCGGTGACGCAATAAAGACAACAGCGGAAGAAATAGTATTCGTATGCAACTTCGTCCGTCTTTTTTTTTACATGAAAGTCATTCACATTTTGCAAGCAACGAAAACACAAATATGAAATCTTGCAATGAAGAAGAAAACAATAAAACGGATTGCAGAAATTTAAGTGTAATTTTACCTCGCTAAATTCCATAGAAACCATTTATCATCCAGCTTCTAACATCAATTCTTTTGTCAAGTTTTATTATCCAGTTTTTCCGCAAAATTCTTTTGTGATTGTGGCTCTATTATGTGCAAGTTCCGCCAAATGTGCCTCAGAAAGATTCTGTAAGCGTTTACATATTCATTAGTTTGTTATACAAACACAGCGTTGAGGTGTGCAGTTAGACTGTGCAGGAAACGTCATAATTATACCTCGTAATGGCCACGTGGCTTCGTGATTTTCTCGCCTTATCGCGCCCACGTTGCGCAATGAGTTTGCACACGAGTTTCCTGGCTTGCCATGCGGCATCTTATCGAAGCGCGCGAAATTATTTAGTACAACTAACCAGTTTAGTTCATCGAATTTGCCCTTGCGAGAGTTTGCGTGTCGTCTCGAGACTTCGTGGAACCTATCGTGTTCGAAGTGATTGCCATTCTTTTTGATTAATGTTCTAATCGAGCGATCGAGCGCACTTTTGCGCGCTTTTACGCGGAAACCAACGCTATTTTACAGCCACAAGCTTCTCTATATCCACGTATATAAAATATGTAAATAAAAAAAAAACAAATCGTAAGTTTAGTTTCAAAATAAACTTTGTAATATAATTAACAGTAAAGTCTACGACTATCATTTATATTTAAGAAATAACTTGAAACAGTTATTTAATTTTTTTTTATTTAGTTTTTGGTAATAAATATTTTAATGATAAATACTAGTTGTTTGTTAAATAAATCACTAGTTTATTTAATAAAAATATACACAGAAATATTAATACGTTGGCATTTAATTCTCGTAATAGCCTCTCGCATGTGTTATTAATATAATAACGTAATTATTATACACTAAAAAAGTGTACTTCAGAATTTGTAAAATGTAAATTTTCTATTTCATTGAAACAAATGTTTATTTAATTTATTAAATACGATAAAATAAAATTTTATTCTTAGCAAATAAATCAACTAATAAAAAAGACGAGATACATTTTACGGAAACATATATTCTGTTATCACAAGCAAATCTTTTTATAACCGAATATCGAAGATAACGACCTGAGTAACATTTGCTTCTGAATATTTCGAATTTTTTTCACACTGTAGGATAGAAAATTGAGGTGCGATTCCTGTTTGAGGAATATTTTAAAAGTTAGTATGGTGATACCGAAAGAGGAAGGAATCAATAGTGGTTGAATTACAAATTGGATGGGAAAACGCAAATAGTCTAGAAATACTGTGAAAAGTGGAAACTCTAGTTCCTTTTTGTTAAAATCATTATTTCTAGCTTTCAGCAAGTAGCAAATCGTTGTTTCTGCCTTTCAGCAAATACATTAAATTTATCGCTCTCCGTTGTAATTCGCCATATACCATTCGACACTCGTCAGCCTCTTCCGGAAGCTGAATAAACAATGCAGTCCCACTAGGGGAGTAAACGAGGGCCAGGAGTAAACAGGAACGAGATGATTGGGTCGGCAGCTGGGAATTTGTCGTTGACCTACGGCGATAATACGTGAAATTTCATTCCAAATCGATTTTTGGAACAACGAAAGTGATTTTTAATTATGTTATTCATATTTTCGAATTGATTCGAAGCAAATTGTTTCGAAGATAATGAAATTTTAGCACAAATTTAATAATACATAATACCAATAAAAGAAACAACAATTCATTTTTTACAATTCATTTTTTGAATGATATTAGATTATAAATTTGTAAGAAATTTCGCATATTCAGATTATATTCTACATTCAATTTTTATTCCATCCATAGACGCTATTTGGTAAACTATTTGCTTTATCGAATGCAAACGTATCCCTTTCCACGTCGCTGAATGTTGCCGAAATCAACGACTTATTCTCATGGTAATGATCTCTATAGCTCGCGCGATGTGACCGTTTCCGTACGAAACCCATGGGCTCGAGTATACACCATGCACCGACAAAATTAACCGAAATCAATCAGAAAATAATCATATCACTGCAAGAAAATAAGAGATTAATTCGACGAGCAGCTATGGCGTGCTCAACAGCCATTACGACGCGCGATTCCACGCAGAGGGCGGACGCCGCGAGTGTATCGGGTCGACGTATCCAACGAAAATCCCGACAGTGTTAATTTTCCAGTGGACGGTTTCCAGCGACGGAGGGTCCCGGATGCAGGTCCGCGGGGAACAGAGAGAAAACGTAACGGCGGAACTCTCCCGGTCGTTGGCGGCCGCGCGAAGCTCGCTCTCGGCTGTCCCCTGATCCGCGAACCCCTCCGCGATGTGTGCAGAATTATTGTTGATTAAAGGCATTGTTGAACGGCTCGTTGGAAGGTCCCGCCGCGGACCCGACGACGCAATCGATAGAATTGGGTTTGGCGGTTTGGATCGCGAGGGCAGCGACGCGAAGTGGGCTTCGATGGTGCTGAGGGTTGAATTGCGTCCCTGTACTGTTGTGCGAATCGTGGCGCGGCCATCGGAAACTCCCTGTCACGTTCCGATGGATCCGCTGATAGAAGCAAGACAGACCTTACCGTCGCACGTCTTACGCGAACAGCCGAATTTCAATTTCACGGATGGTGACTCGCCATTTCGTAAAATAAGCCTGTCTTTGAAGCGTGCGTGTTACGTGAGGCAACAGCAATGTTATAAAACAGTCCTGCTGATGTCATAATTATTTATCTAACTAGCTACCTTGATGTATTAATTTACATTACGTAATTGAACATTTTAATTGCATATGGTCATGAAACTTATGAAAGAGAGGAGAAACATCATTGTGCTATCCTTGTGATTTATTTATTTATTTTTTGTATTCTAATATTTTTATATATTTTATTTTCTAATTTAAAATATTTCGAGAAGGTTTAAACAAAAATCTGAAGATACGACGTAAAGTTTGCTTAATGGAAAATTTCTTATTGTTTCTTACAATTTGTATTATACGTGTGAGTGTGTGTAGCGCAAGTGCCGATATAAACACGGCGTGTGCATTACGTGAAATGTGAACATAAACCTGAATTCTCTAGTCCGGTAGAAACAAGAAAGTTCACGTACGCACAGTTCGTAAAACGCTCCCTTTCCGAGAAGGAGTCCCCATGGTTACCTGCGTAAAGCTATGACTCACCGTTTGAAGGTCGTTCTATCTCCCCTAGTTTGAGTAAGTCTGTTATCAGCAGAAACAGCTACTGGGAGACCAGAGCGATTGCTAACGCAATAGTGGAAAGCAAGTTATTTGCCGAATTCCCGTTTCTCGGAAGAAGTGCACTTCGCGGGTGGTGCACGTTTCCTCCTTTTTCATATTTTCCTCTTCCCTAACTTTCATCTTTAATCGTATATCAATATCGGGATCGCTCTTCACTACGGCGACGAATATTCAATTTCCTTGAAATTTTGAGTTTTCAAGATTATACAAATATACCAAGATTTTAACATTGTGCAAATATACTAGAATTCCTGGAATGCACAGTACTTAGAGCATACCGAAAATGAAGTGAGTCTACATACTTTTAGTTTTCGCATAATTAAACGTTTAATGAATAGCGAGAGGACTTGAAACGACTGGTAATGAAGACACTTTTAACCCCCTCTGGCCGTAGTTGAGTTGACCCGCGACGTTGCCCCGCACCTATGACGAAGTTAACACAGGAGGGTGCGCCGTGCAGCGAATAGATATTTTATTTCGGACTCCAGGCGATCATAAATCGCGTTAATGGGGCGACTCTTTAGGGTCGGTTCACGGTGTAGGGCAACCTAGACGACCGCGCCCACGAGCGCTGGATGAGTTCGGACGAAGGAGAATAGGTGGAGGAGCTAGGTATGCAAGGAGTCTTATGAAGCCGCAACCCCCGTTACACCCCATGACGATGCGGTACAGCCGCGTTCCCGAGCCGAAGGGGAAGACGAACTCGAGCCGGGGCCAAGACGTTTGTATATATATCTCCATAACGACGTCGTTACGACGTCGTTCGTTACCGACAGGCACCAGAAACGCCGCGGCGCAGATGGCTATCCTCGTCTTCGGCGACCTCGACCTCGGCCGGCGCGGCGCGCGCGGCGCGGCGGCGTGCATTCCCGACGGACACGTGCTGGTAACAGAGCTTTTTTTAGGCGACGCTATGCGCTTGAAATTCACTGCAACGATACGCGGCTTAGCTGTCATGCGCCGAGAATTCAACGCTACCACATCTTTATCGATGTGTGAAACTCGATAACGAATTAATCTTTGAATAAACGTCGCATCACATAATTGTATTATATCTCTATCTTTTTATAAATCGAGACGTCTGGTGGAACAAGACCAAACGAGATTAAGCGATCGACGTTATTAATGATTAATTTGTTATTATGTATTTTTTTTTATTGATATCTAATTCTTAAATATCTTAATTTAAAAAATACTCTTTATTCAAATACAAATATTAGAGTGTTACGTATCGTTAGAACGATAAATTTTTATTAGGAAATTGAACAACTTTGTCCATATCTCGATATTTTAATTACTGCACACAGATTAATCTAACATTTCATCCCATTAATGACTAGAATTTATTTGAGAAATGACCTATAATAATTTATACACGATGAAAAGAAGATTGTGAGAACATCGCTGCACTTTTGTTAGCGAGTAATTCCCTCGTGTCTCTTTATGAGTGGCTTTTTGCATTAGGCTCCGTATATTCGCAAAAAGAGAGAGAGAGAGGGAAGGAAAGGGACGTTTCTATTTAAAGATACCATCCGAGAGACATTACCTTGAACATCCCCGAGAGACACTATGCTGATAGTCAGTGTGAAAGCCAAGAGACTTCATTAGCCAGACACCGAGAACAACGACCTAACCGCGAGCGCACAACGACCGAAGAAATTAGGGAGTCGTTGTCTGATATCGACCGACCAAACCACCTTCCTCGATTTCCGTCTGCAAATCCTCGTTATGCCGCTATCTTATTCATCATACTCGTATATTATAAAAATATGTATTTTCGACCAAATGCTTTACATGATACATTTACATGAAGAAATTTTGTTTCTTCGTGTAAGCAAATTATGTTTGCTTGAAATTCTTTCAAAAAGATTTTATATTCTTACTTATATATGAAACCAAATCAGTTGTTGATTTGGTACTAATTTTTTTCTGTGTAATACGCGCGGACTTCTTATTCTCCTTATGCGTTGACGTTTCTTGATACGCTCGCATTTATCGCACCAGCAGCCAAACAACTTTGAAAATATATTTTTTAAATGCCCATTCACGAAATACAAATGTCGAAAATACTTGAAAAACGTATCGTGTCGGTACACCATTATTTGGATTGCAACGCGATGAACTCACACACACGCGTACCCTGCAATTTCTCTAATTGCAGGCCTTTATACCCCGCGCAATACCTTCCACGATCATATGGCGCTGGATATTGAAGGGTACTTGATTTCTGTCAATCGCTTTTATCGTCACTGGAAATATTGAAAACATTTTCGTTTACTGCGGGACTTTGGGCGCGTCGTTTTTCAAGTGGATATTAAATTGCAACGTTTCGGTGTTATTTTTCAAAACGCGCCGACTGACCGATACACACCGACCGCCACCCTCCATTGTTGTCGTGTTTTTCAATTTTACGGAAATTAATCTGTCGTTTATCTTTTCCTTAAATTCACTTATTATCCATTTATTTTCCTCAAGTTTATTTATTACTTGTAACTTTTTGTACCTACTTTCTATGCATTATCTGTAAATTTTCTTGAATTCACTAGATCCGTAAATTTTAATGTTACTTGTATATGTTTCTAATAAATTTAAAAAAATCATTTTTTTAATTAAGAGAAATTATTAAATTATTAATCTAGCTAGAAATCGTAAATATTTTATTTGATGTAAGATATAATACATTTTTTCTAGAAAAATCTTATTATTTTTTTATGGAATCTTTACACGTAATCTTCACATCTTCAACTATAGATTTCTCAATTTTTACTACAAGACGCGATTGCAATTCTGTCATCGTTCCTCGACATCGGACTGCTCGGTTCAGTTCGCGCATCGACAGGATGTCCGAACGCCATTTTTTCGGACTTACGGGCTTTCGGACGGGCAGGATAACAAGCAGCGAGATACGAAATCGATCATCTGGTAATGTTTTCGTAATGCCGGCTGATGCGTATCTATCGTATATACGGTTTCATCACGAGAAAACGCGCTTCGTGGACTTCGAAATAAAGCTCCCGCCGAGAGCGGATCAGTAGTGGAGAGAGGAGAAAGCGAAGAAAGAGAGGCATGGAAGCGAAGGGAAGACGAGCGAGATGAAGAAGAAAGAAGTAAGGCGGGAGAAAGAACGAAACGCGGCACTCTTAATCTTGAAGGTTTATCGAGGACGACGTAAATCTGCCCGAGCGCCGAGCGTGCTCCTGTGCCTTATCAACCGAGGCTCGATAATCGACTTATTCCCCTCTTGCCTGTCGCCCCAGCGGCACCAGCAGAGCCTTCTTCGTGCGACTACCGGAGGAATCAATTACAATAATACAGCCAGAGCTGCTTCCGGTAGAGCGAACGTCACTTGGTATAATGCGATCCCTAGTGTCAGCCTCGAAGGTGACGTCCAACGACACAACAGTAAATTTTGTTTGGAACGATCTCGTCTACCTCTCTAAAGCTGAATCGACTGTTCGTAGCTTATATTGCAGCGATTCAAAGCTTTGCTTCCCAGAGATTATTCAATTATGTGCAACGCGAAGGAGATACGGGGGCAGTAATGCAATTCAATAGTCAGACAACTTTTCGGTAGCTCCATTTTTTTCTAAAATTTCACGCTAGAACGTTATTTAAATGGCAGTTGTTAACATTAACGAAACCTCCCTCTAATCGATTTTATACCATGTATGCACTTTATATGCAATGTGCGAGGAGAACAATGAATTTGCTTGATATTCACATTAGCTACAGAGAAAATAATGAACTAGTTAATGAACCTATCCATTATAATTAATATGCAAATGTGCAATTATAATTTTTTAAATTTTTTATTTTACAAGGGCATAATGCATTATATAATGCATTTGTCTATATTAAACGAGATTAATCGCATTATCATAGACAGCGAAATGTTTATCTGTCAATCTCGGCCAAATCTAAATCGAATGAATTATTCGATTAATGTGAGCCACGTACAAACGTTAGTAATCGCCTTCCAAAATTTCTTCTCGTTTAATTTTGCGAGCCACCATCAAAGGACGACCAAGAAACGACTTTCGTTGTCTTCGATTCTGATTCGGGTCAACCGGAATTTTCCCTCGAGTCCTGACACCGTCTGCCCGGAGACGACGATGTCCGTAAATAATTCAAGAGAAGAGACTTTGCCCGGTCGCCATGGTGACAGATTACAGGCTTTTCGAGGATGTGTACAGCCTCATCAACATCGTCGTTTCTCTCTTATCTCTTTTTCTCTCGTGGAGTTCTTCGTTTAAGGATAACACCGATGCCTACTTCTATTTCTCTATCTCTACTATCGATAGCCCGACTGAACGAAAACAAAAGTAAGAACAACGTTCTTTTACGTGAAACGTATCTATTTCCGTTTGCACACCTATCCTCGTTTCTTTACGAGATAATTCTTTTGCGTAATTTTACTTTGTTTTTTATGTATAATGGTTTTTATCAAGTTGTAATAATTAAAATGAAATAGAGAGAGGGAATGTTATATAAATATAATTCAATAATCTTTAAAGTACGTATCGAATTAAATATACGTGAAAATACGCGTGTAATAAAGAATATATAAATTTATATTACATATTTATGTATAATTTTTAATCTATATATTGAGTAGATATTTTTAAACTTATATTCAAATAAATCTATTAAATAAATATGTGCAAATTAAAAATTACTTAGAAAGTTAATTGAAATATGCACGAAATTAATGACACAGGTGTTATAAAATTTCCTTGAAACATTAAGAAATCTTTATTTAACAAGTAACAGCGTATTTATTTAACAAGTAAATGAGTATTCATACGATGCTACGATGCAGATCACATTCGAATCGTTCGTGTCGAGTGAAATGTCTGCGAGGCCAAGGATGGCAGACAGATTCAACAAGCTGCTCTTTCTTCAGTCACTTCCTAATCAAAGTTGAGCATTCACGGCCTAATTCGAGAAAACACGCGGCCGCTTTCAAGCCTTTGATCGCTAGTTACTATCGCGGTAGGTGCGTACACACGATCGTGCACACGAAGATTCCCTTGACCAGCCTTTTCACAGGGCACTCGTTATTTCTCATGAAAAGCATTACCAAGAATGGAAACTTACCGACATGTAAAATATTTTCGTTTTAAGCGCGCGATGATCATTTGCATAACGAGAAATTCTTAATATTTTAATTAAACATAATAATATTATTATTGAAATGTAAATTGATAATCACGCTCTACATGGATTAAAAAAATATGTAGGTGTGAATATACATTTATTATTACCGTTGTAATTAAGTTAATTTTTGTCACTCTATTACTTTCTGTCAAAATATCGCTAAAGTGTATTGCTCACGGAAGAAGTCGAAAGAAGTAGCAGAAAAAGATCGAATATTACGGGGAGGTTATAAAGTTTTGCATATGAAAAGCGTGTGTCCCTTTATGTAGGCAAGAACGATCGTAAAAGAGAACGTTGTAACTCACTCGCGAGGAAAAAATTTTTTTTCAACAAATCTGCGAAACAGTTTCAAGGGAACAATGATGGAAGACGGGTGGAAGTTTACGTCGACTATTTTTCAAATGGTCTTTACACTGTTCTTTTAGAAAATTCTTGGGCAGGTTGAACAAGTGTTCTATTTTTACCGAACGCGCCAGCGGAAGTTTAATCATCCTTAATGAAAGTGAAGGACTAACCGAGCGATGAATTTCTATCGCGAGGACGAGACGGAAGGTTGACTTTTAAATTTACATTAGCCGCAAGTGTATTACTGACGTGAAAGACCACGGGAAAGAATGGCAAAAGAAAGTTTAGTTAAAGCGATGAAAGAAAGGAAGAGGAGGGAGAAAAATGTGAAACAGAGAGGAAAATGGTAGAAAAATTCAGGACAAAGAGTTTATTTCAATTTCTGTACTATATTCGATGAATTTTTTGTGTGTGCATTCAGAATTAAACATCTCATTACATTCATGAACAATTTATTATTCGTAAACGTTTTTCAAATTATGTAGAATATTTTAGTTTATAATGCAGACAATTATAAAAAATTAATTACAAAAATCACACGTACATATACTCAACTAATTATTTCCTAATTCTGTTTTTTTTTTACGTTTTTATAAGAAATATCATAAAATATTGGACATATTGTTAAAAGCAATTCTTAAATTATATTTAATAAAAACATTTGATAGCAAAGACCATTTATTACGTTAACCAAAGCATAATTGCATTTCTCAAGTTTCTGCGTGCGATGACTATGAAAAGAAGAATGTCGCGATCGCAGCGTTTATATCTATGAACGTTCTCTACAATTTCACTTTTATATTACGTCATTTCCAACAGCGTAACAATCTCTGCGATAATGATCGTCGTCATAAAAGCACGGTCTACGCCGTTACAATCGCAACGGCGACGCATCGTCACCTGCGTGCACAGTTCTCCCGCGAAAGTTCCACGTTAATATTTCGCTTCGGGCTTCTCTTACCGTCATAAACCACAGGAAAACGATCTCTCGCCGCGGCAGCAACGCCGCGACCTCCCGGCGATGCCTTCGCGCGAATAAAACACGTACCGTGCGTGATCTTGAGCTACGATCGATGTAATGTTTTACTATGAGAACGGAAAACGTAAAGAAACGAATAAATCTGCTAGTCCTAGACAAAGCACAACAAAGGCATTATATTTTACAAATAAAGTATTGTAAAAAATAATATTAATACAAATATAATCGTGTTTACATATATATATATATAATTTCTCTCTGCTTTTGGTATAGTATTTTTATAGTGTGTAATCGAGGGGAAATTCACAGCCGGCTTTTGGTATAGTATTTTTATAGTGTGTAATCGAGGGGAAATTCACAGCCGGCATTGGTGTACAAAATTTCGGCAGTGGACTGCCGAAAAAAGTAAGCAGTGACCTATAATATTGATGGCATTGTCGTCAGTGGTTGGGGAGTGGTGAGCTCACTTCAGAGGTTTTTCGATCATGGGGTTGAGCACAAAAATTTTTGAATACTTCGGCAAAGCTTTAGAATTCTTGTGCAGGCATTGGCGTATGATAATGGGCACGCGGTAGTGTTCATAATTGCATGGCATTGCCTTAATTTTAATATAGGATTGACGGCATTGTAGGCATTGACTAACAATAAGCATTGTCGGCAGTGTACAAAAATGTCGGCAGTGTTTTACAGCAATGCCAAAAATCGGCATTGGTGTACAAAATTTTGGGTTGTGAATTCCCCCTCGTGTGTAATACAATATTTTATAGTATATTTTTTTATTAAATTTTTACGTTGAACAAATGTTATTTTTACTATATTGATTAGTAAAAGATTGCGACGAAATCTTCAAAATATAAGTAATGCAATTATTTTGCTCTTTTAAAAGCGATCAACAAAAAAAAAAGACTTGCGAGTTTACTTACAACGTCATTAAAAAAATGAGAATTACTGTTATTCCATTTTGTTTCTCATGTGTCTCATTTATCATCGGTGCAAGGATCCGCACGTACAAACCGAAAGACCAACGACCATAGATATATGTGACGTAGATATATGTGCGAGGGCGAGTGGCGGCATCCAGCACACAATCGAGAACGAATCTCGCGGCATTAGAGCGAGAGAACTTGCACGGCATGAATGCGTCACACGCGAATGCTCGCGCGCGTCACCGCGTGCCCGATTTCGTTTTCGCGTTCGTCTAACGGGCGAATTAAAATAAGCTCGTGTGTAGAACGTACGCGTGTCGCGGCCATTCACGTGCCGTGCCCACACGAGCCACGGTAATGCTTTTTATGCTTCTTATCCTTTTTCACTTCTCTCGGCAAGCAGGCAGGCAGGCAGGCAGGCAGGCAAAAGAGAAGGATTGAAAAAGCTTGGAAACTTGTCGAGCGTGGATATTTTACCCGTGTCACGTTGGACGCTTTCGCGCGCCACACTATTCGTTCACCCTCGTCCTTCTGAAAATTCAGAATGCGACGACGACGGCCAACGTAGAAATATTCCTCGTAGAAATATTCCTCGTGGAATAAGGACGACGGGGAGAGATATCCGTGTCTGTTTCCCGATCGCGATTTCGCAATCATCCACGAACAATCTTCGCGTAGGAAAACTTCTCTTCTCGCATCCCCAGAGATATCTCGGATATCGATGTTTAATCTTGGTTTCGCGCTCGCGTCCATTTATATACGTTCTCGCAACTCAACACTGGGGGTAACATTCCCTCGCGATTCGTCAACTTTTGGAATTCGCTGTTTTCGAAGTTTGCGTGAACGCCGCCGAAAACAAAAGTCAACGGTGCGTCGGACGGAAGGAGAAAAAGCGACGGAATCTGCTACAGGATCGACGCGAGATTGCCGAAAGCTCAAGCGAATCGATAAAAGCTGCGAAACACTTGCACAGCTCGATCTTGACCGTTCTTCTCGAGTCAGGATGTCCCAATATAGAAGAGACGAGAAACAAGATATCAGATAGTTCCCGCCGGCTACGATTACGGAGAATCACAAGTAGGTCGCGCGAAACGGTCCAGCTACTTTGTATTCATCGCGACCTTGTGCTTTCTCTCCGTAGAAGCACGCCCCACCCCTCCCCCTCGCCCTTCCATTTGCAATCCTTCCTTTGTAAATCCAAGTAAAAGACTCGAGTGTCGCGATTGCTTTTACCAAAGTTAGATTAATATTACCTTCCAGAAATCGGATTGCCGCACGGCGACGGCGACGGCGGCGGCGGCGGCGGCGTCGACGACGAATAACTATGATCACGGCGATAGTGACTGTGGCGGGCGGCGCCGATAATATAATTTGCCTTGACTCTAATATTTATTCTATCGCGTGTATCGACACTCGAATTGTTGCTGTTTACCTTTGTCTTTGCTGATTAACACAAACGAACGTGGCGGTAGCTTACCATCCGCGCTGCTTTGATGTAAACGTCACAGATTTAATTAATTATCCGCGTCGGTTTGCGCCGCGCTGCGAAACAAGAACGAGAAGTACTTTCCATGCATTACCATCGTAATTAACTAATTTACTTTAAAAACTGCCCTCATCGAGCATGCGCCCGCGGAAGTAAATGCGCGCGGGCCGTACTATCACAAGCCAGTGTGCGTTGTAATTTCGCGTATTTCCTGCCGCTGGCAACGACATGAAAATGCAAACATGCCCTCTCACCTCGCTCACCGTTTGTTCTCGTTTATCCTCATTGTACGCGATGACAACGCGCCGCGCCGGCATCACATCCAGCTTCCGGCCTGTACAGTCACTGAATTAGATGTGTCACCTGCGAATATCATTAACGGCCCTTAGGATGCAGCTGCGTTTCTCGTCCCCGCGCCGCCACCGCGCCGCCACCGCCGCCGCACAGGTTTCCCGCTTTAATCCCGAATAGGCAAACACGTCGGGCTACGTTTGCACGTGCGTTGGACGCGCCCGCCCGATTTCATGTCGCCGAAAATCTTGTGTGTGAATACGCGAAAACCGACAATTCTATAAATAATTATGCACCGCATTACGACCTTGTGCGCACCGTTTTTGTTTCAAAAACAGCAATATCCACGTATAATACATTCTATATTTATGTATATAAATGTAAAGGTGTTATACCGTACTACTTACATAGAAAAATACGTTTTTTGTATATTTGAAAAACAGTAATAATTTTTATTAAAACATTTACGATTTTTAATTAAAATATTTTAATAAATATTTTAATAAATATTTTAATAAATATTTTAATATAAAATAATTAATTGCCAACTATAATTACTGTAGGAACTAATTATTTTAAATAATTAATAATTAATTAATTGTGCTATACCCATATAAAACGGGTAACGCACACACACACACCCACAGTATCATGAATTGCGTTTGCGTAAGACGCAAAAATATCGATGTCGTTTTAAGTGCTGCAGCACCTATCGGTGATCGCCACCGTCAAGGATATGATAGAAGGGAAGAAGAATAGGGGTTGGCAATTCTGTCATACGGGAGTCGTTAAAGCGCTATCGCGTGATTAATCTTCCCGCTGCATTTGCGCCCACGATTCTCGCGACAGGCACCGACTACGTTACTTGGAAGCGTCATAAATGCGAGGTCAAAATAACGTATCGTGCCACCGACACGACACCATCAGTATCTCTTAAGTGTGCAACAGATATGACAAACTGCACTTACGATAAGTATCCTTACACGTGACGCCGGATGTCTGTCGAGAGAAATTTTACATAAGATATTCGTATTTGGTACAATATGTACCTTTGCTTCTTCTGTACACAGAAAGAATTTTTTTCCTTGAATTTATCCTCTTAAATCCTGATAGTCGTGGGATGATATTTCGAAGAATTTTTCTACAATTTTGATGAAATTTAGTAGAATTGAAGTAAAATGTAGTCAAACTATTTTGTATTTTATTGTAGTGGATATCAATAAATTAAAGAAAGAAAATCATAAAATTCTTCGAAATCCAATGTTGACCAGTGACGACTATTGCGATTCTGAGGGTAATATTCAAGATTCTTTTCTTTCCATGTATAACAAGTTTTTACAACGATCTATTTCAGTAATTTGATTGAATACTAAAATTAATTTTAATTTACAAAAGGTGTCAGAAGCTCAATCATAATGATGTGATCGTTATCATCGTAACAATTCTGAAAGAATCGTTTCTTTAAATGAAAGGGAGAAAGAGAGATTACAATAAAATAAAAACCGTATACCAAGCATCCGCATTTCTAAACGATGCGTATTTTTCATAGATCGAAAGACAACTGCACGCCTCATCGACCTCGCGCATTCGCGGTACCGTTGGCCACCTGTGTTACCGATAATAATTTTACGCCGCCGCGTTGATTAAATCATAGTCACCGTAATGGTTCTCAGTAAGAGGTGAGGCGAGACGAGACGAAGTGCGGCAAGACGATCACCGTATAAGCCGTGCGCGCCGGAGGGTGAGGGCAGATTCGCGTGCAATTACGTTTGTTTGCTCGTAGGAGCGAGGTCCCCCCCTCCTCCCCCCCTCTTTCGCTCTCTCTTCCCCCTCATGTCTGCAAGGCCGATAATCCCGGGCTCCATTAAGATTCCTGGGGGCCACGATCGATCTCCCTCGGAGATACGGGTAAGACTTCGACCCTCTTCAACGTCTCGCCGCGGCCCTGCCTACCGCTTCTCGGATCGGCGCCGCAGGTTCTTCCTTCTCTTCCGTGAGGTTCCGCTGACCACGCGCCTCGTTCGATTCCGCAAACGGCGGCGGCGCCGTAGCCTTGCATTGCACTGTTTCAAGGTCAATCGTTTGATCCGGGAAATATCCTTGCGCAGTGGCTATACCTCATTTACAACGGACAGGCTTAATGCAACCAGAAGAGGAGAAAGGAGCAGAAGGAGGAGGAGGAGGTTGGGCATAATGGCCTAGCAGCATTCCGCCAAATCGTTACCGCGGTCGCTGCTCCGGGATTAATAGGTTGACCCAGCGAGCGTTCCTGTCCGGAGGATTTCTTGTGGATAATAATAACCTACGTTTGTACGGGGTGGGATGGCCGTCCTTCCATCATGGACATGTTACACGCGGCACTGCACAAAGCACTTGAAAAATCTTAATCTTCTTCGGTCCAGTGATTTCAATTAAAATCGTATGCTTTTAATTTTACGTCGACTAGTACATACGATCTAAGAATAGAGAACACGACTTCTCTTTAACGGTTAATCCTTGTCGATTCACTACCGTTATATTGATCTTATTTTTAGAATTAACATTGGAAAATGACAAATTGTTATAGAAAAGACTTTCTGCATTACTATTCTATTAAACGAAGGAAACAGTTAGGATTCTATTACAAAGATCATACAGCACCACTCTTCAAAAACTGTATGTTAAACAAAAAGTTTACGCCGTAGGTTACGAGTTTACATTATAAATTGTCTATGAAACAATAAGGGTGCAAACATGTACCTATGCGAATGATACCTTAAATTCGCTCGTTCGTCCCAGAACACAGCTGGGAAATGACAAATTACAACGGACAGATGCTGCGAAGATAAGTAAGGGATGCGGCGTCGCGGTGGTAGACACAGCTGAAGTGTCAGTTGTTTTTGCGCGAGAGCTCGACAAATCATTGGTATACATCTGTGCAAATACATCTGTCTCTCGTGAAGAAGGTGGTCGTGTGATTTATAATTTTTCCGTTTTACAACGCAATATTTATGTATCTAAATTGCGCCGTAATTTCCTATCGATTTTAACTTTTAACGAAACTGCAAGAATCCGAATTTGATACGAAGAATGAAATTAACAATATTTGAAATACAATTTGAGAAATATAGTTCGCACTTTTTTTCAAATTCCAAATGGTAATTTCCTGTAAATACAATTAAATTTTTTATTCAGATGCATATTAATCAAAAAAATGATTTGTTCATCATTGCATATAATGCATTCTGAATTCAGAAAAAATGTATAGAAAATATTGATTCGTATCATATGTGATGATATCATGAAATATTTGATTTGCAGTTTCATGTTTTCTCATTTCGAACAATATGCAGTCAACAATTTAAACAAAATAATTTTTTATTTAATAAAAAAAGATAAAAAAAATGTTCTCTCTATAAAAAAAAGACAATCGCGATATGATTTGTATCGCCATCGAGCGTGTGCCCTGAACGGCGTAAAACTATTTTTAATATGGACATAAAACTTTCCAACATGTAGACATCTCGGCGCCAGTATTTTATTCCCTTAGAAGAAGTTAGTCCGGAGCCAAAACGTTGGAGTAGAAAATATCTGCGCTTTTCGTAAAAACACGTTGATCGCGTGCCAACGTCGTAAGCGTCCACGAAATAGATAAGAATAGTATCGTGATGCTATCTAACAACGTGAGAAGTCAAGGAGTCGTATTTAAATATTCAATTTTACTAAATATAATTTTTCATATGCATTAATTTCATATGCCAAAATTTCTTTACATCTGATATTTTCTTATCTATTGCTAGTAGAGAAAGATGGAAACAAGGCGAAACGAAATTTAGTTCAAATTACACAAGAAAGCTTTTTTATAGTTTTCCTTAATTTATATATATTTTTTACCTATATTTATAAACTTGATAATTTAAATTATTTTTACATTATATGATCCGCGTGATAACTTAACGTTAATACTCAATAAACGTTCAATTTATTTGATTACTCGTTGGTCTTACCGTACCAATTATCGGCGACATTCAATTATCGCCTACTGAAAAACATCGACCGAGGTTTGACATTCGCGTTCACACAATCGCATCCGGTTACGCTTCGAAGATCTCTCTGGTAGCGCGCGCTGATCGGCAAAGAACAATCCGATTATCGAAGGCCACGAAAGCCCCGCGGGTAGCGGTAAAAAGAGCAATCCTCTTTTCTCGATCTACGTCTAATACAGCCGATAATCTAATACCCCGTTGGTCGTGATGAACCTTTGCACCTTCGTCTTCATTACCTATCCACCACGCCTCGGTTCGTTCTACGGGATCATTGATCTCTGGCGCGGCAACGGTTGATCGCGCTACCGCACAATCTCGATACCTATACTTCATAGTTCCGGGAAACCGCTTGCAAGAGGATCTTCTACCTTCCATTTTACAATTAAAATTCTGAAACGCTACGTGTCCATTAGCTCGTTCATTTTTGTAAGAAATAATTGCCGGACGTTCACGGAATTCGTATACGCTTCAAACATATCCTCACGATTGAGAACGCTCTTGTATTTCACACAAAACTGTCCAAAGCGATCTGATTACTCCATTGCCGAAAATGAAGTTTGAAAGAAATCGGCAAACGCTAATTGCGCTTCTTCGAATTTCTCTTCGGCATCTTGACACAGCATGCGAAACGAGTTTCCCAATTTCAGCTTTATGCAAATTTCCGGGAGCCAGTTATAATCATCATGATAAATTCGTATTGACGGGAGTAGGCTGGATTCTGGAAATTCCAAACGACGCGAATAATCATCGTGGCAACGAATGCGTCGCGGCAGCTTCGCCGTCGCTAAAAGTTCCGACGTCCCTTATTCCATTCGCCAATTTAATGGTGTTCCTCCTCTTCTCGATAGAAAAGTATTCCTAACGACATTTCCGCGACACGACATATATATCATCGTCGAATCCGGCTTTGCCCGCCTCGAGAGCGGAAAAGTTTAAGACGGCTTGCCTACGAGGAGAAAGAGGAGAAGACAAGGGTCGGCTATACGGATTACGCGGCGATTTTAAACTCATTTCGATGTGGGATTTTTGTTTGCCGAGAAAACAACGGACTTCTGGTCCTTCTTCTTATTCTTCTCTCTCTCTCTCTCTCTTTCTCTCTCTCGCTCTTGCTTTCCAGCTTCTCTCTCCCCTTTCTTTTGCTCTTCCACAGCACGTTCTGCCGCCGATATCCTCGAGGCCCGAACCCCGCCGAACTCTTCGATGTCTTTCGACTTGACTGCGTATTTTCTTTGTTCCACCTCTTTTTTCGCCGGCTAGGAGAAAACTTCTTACATATTTTATATTCCGCACCAATGTCTCGAGAGGCTGTGTTCCCGCCACCGCGGGATTAACCGAGCATTAGTGCCGCGCGGACGACGCTTTTCTAATTTATCGCCGCGCTTCTCGTCGCGTCTATTTCGAGCGGCTATTCCTTATTCTCGCGTACAAGATGCTCGCTTCTTGCCTGGCCCTCCCGGGAGTCGGGAAATGATCCTTTACTTTCTTGTCGGCGGCAGTTAAACTCACGCAAGAACTGACGAGCGCAGGAATGCGCTGATGTATTCACTGATGCGTTCTCGGTCTTTCTTGCGGTGAATGGATTGTCAGTCGTAACAGACTTTCTAGCAATGACGTACTTTATTTTGATAATAATATATTATTATTATATTATTATGTACATACGTTATTTTACTTAATTTTCGTCTAATTTATAAAAATTTCTTCATCATTCAAGGGTATAATTATTACCTTTCATGTCAGATAGTTACACTGCACTCTTTATATTTGCACGAAAAAGTTCAGTCTCTACATTTTTCTACGTAAATATCTTTAGAAAGGCGGATCATACGTGACACGTGTAAAATTAAATAAGGGAAGATGTACACGTACACGTATATGTATAATATATATTGTATGTATGTATGTATATATATATATATATATATATATATACAACAACGTTTTACGCATATAAAAATTTAACGTGATAATTGCGATCCAGACCTTTCGGGGGACGAAGGTGAATTTCATCTGTTGAGTGCGTGAACCAATTATAAAGTCTTATCCGATCCAGGACTAATCGAATATCGATCCGCGCGTCTCTCCCTGAAACAGGATTTAATTTTACATCCCCGCGAGATATCTGTGGTCGGAGAGATCATCGGGAGCAGAAATAACTTTTGCAAACGAAGTGTACGCGAGTTTTATCAGTTAAGCGCGCGGCCAATTGTCGCGTCTGTCTCTCTTTGGCCGTTTCCCTGTTGAGTAGAAATATCGACTGGCAATCCCGCGGGTTAAGTCACGGAATCTGCTATAATCTCGCTCAGAAGAGAAAATACGGCGCGGTCCAAACGCCACCCACGCGTTCCGCGCGGCGATTTCATTAATTGGTCGAAAAAGTTCCGGCGAGCTCCCAGGCGACGGCGCGCGATGCGGCGCGGCGGCGGGGACGCCTGTCGAAGGGGAAGCCCTTTCCTCTCGAAGCTCTCTCGCCCCAGAGCAACCTGTCATGGAATGGAATGCGCCAATAATGCGGCCGCGACGTAACGGCCAATCGCAGACTTGCTCGATCTGCCCCTTAATCCGACTGTGTAAAAGCTCGCTCGCGCGATCGCAACGCGCAACGCGCCTACACATACACACACACACACACACACACACACACACACACACACACACACACACACACACACAGACAGACACGCATTTGAAGGAAAGGGTAGACGCACGCACACGCGGCCGCGGGCTGTACCCTCGTATACGTGCGTGTGCGTGCAGCACGGTGGAATTAGTCGGCGGTCGATGAAGAACTATTTTCGGTATTTCTAATTCCGGCTGTCTGAAGAGAGATCGGGAACGACAAAGGCGGTGGTGGTGGTAGTGGTGGTGGTGGTGGTGGCGAGTAGAAGGAAGGAGTGAGAACGGGGAGAAAAGAGTCTCTGGCAGGAACTTTTAAATTGGAGTTTTGACTGGACGCATCGAGACGGACTTAATGTGATTTCAGATTGGCCGGAGGTACGATTTGCTGGAGGGAAGGGGGAGGAGGGATGCAAGAACGAGGATCGCGCAGGGCGCGAAGGGGTGAATTCGGTATCCGCTGACATCGGGCCTGCGCCTCATCCTCCCTTTCCGACACCCCCTTCCCCGATCTTTTTCTGTCCGTACCCTCCCGCCTCTCTCCTCGTCCCGCGCCCTCGGGCAAGAAAGAGGGATCCGTTGAATGAGACCGATTGACTCTATCGCCCCGATAAAAGGGACGTCGAATCGCGCCCGGGAAATTCCGTCCGGCGCGTTTTTCCTGCCTTCGAATTCAGCGAGATGGGTAAGCAGAGAGCGGTTAAGGACTACGGATATATGGGAAGGATTCGCGGAATGGTTAACCAAAGGCTCAACCAGACAAGGCTTGAAAAGGTCGACTCGTTTACGTTGCACCCTTCCATAATGAGGTTTTTGTTTGCCTCAGATTTGAAGGAAAGCAGACTTGGTGAAACGGAAGCTGTCAAATAAGATAACAATCTATAAAACATCCCGATACGCGATATTCAGAGCCTTATAACGAAAATGGAAATCAAATTTTTAATGAAGACGAAATAAAATTTATCTCCTTTTGCTGTTCACAAAATTTCACAGTATTAACGACTCTGACAGAAAAATCAAGACAAAAATGTGTAATATATAGCCTGAATAAATAATTATTTAAAATATAATTTATCGCGCTAATGTACTACATTTTTCTTTTTCAATTCGAGTTTGCAATAATCTATGAGGATTTTTCTTTATCTGAAAGATTATATATGCCACATTGCATTGATGGACAATAGCAACCGTGAAGATATAATCTTTATCGCGTTCTCGTATTTTAGCGACGCGCCAATAAATAAAATGATGTCACCAATTTCTTGAATATCTTCAGCGAAAGAAATCCTCGATTCGTCGTAAGGATTTCGCGTAACACTTTTATAGACATTCACATTTTTATCGTCGCGATTTATTGGACGATGACACTACGGTCTTATAATTTCTCAAACAAATAAAATCATAGTATAAATATCTCACTTCTACGAAATAACGACAAAAAAATTATTTGTTTTTAACTAATATTAGAGTGGTTATTGTGCTTGTAAATATAATCATAAACATTTTGTTCTTTATCTATAAGAAATTCCAATAGTATTGGACTCATGTTATCTCGATAAAAGATAACATATTGCAAAATTTATATTGCAAAACGCACTTTTTAAATTAGAATAATTAGTTGTTCACCGTTAAGTGAACATTCAACACGCTTGGCGGATCGTTAAAAGAAGATATATTAGAGATTGCTGTATCTAAATCAGGCTTAAGATCAATAAGGTGCATTGACTTATGTCAGCGACTCGACAATAGCGGTGTGGACTCGCAGAGTAATCGCGACTGTCGTTTAAATGAATTTTCATCGCGATAAAAGGAGATTGCGGGTCGGCACTTGAGATCGCGCGATAAGGGCTAACGACAGTTCGTTAAAAGCCGCCGGGCATATCGGGGGCGTCGATCTCCGTAGCGAAGGCACATAATCGATCGATCGTACGTATCCTACCCGTTAGTGTGTATCGTTAATGCTAATGGCTAGATAGACGTACAATTTTTTACGACTTAATCGAAAAAGCTGCTTACCGCGAACGTAAGCGCAATTACGCCAAATTGATCGGTCAATAAAGACAGTTCAGTATTTGCAATCGTTATCGTTATTTAATCTTAAGAGCATATCAAACATTCAGAATAGGGACACGTTTTGAGAAACGAACGATTCAATAGTCATTCTTTGATGCGAAGCCAACTGAGACTACTCATTATCGAGATTACGATTATTTGCATAAAGCTTCACATGAGATTCGAGGTATCTCTTGAAACAGTGAGAGATACCTGCTTTGAAATTTATATTGTTCAAAGACGACGATTCAACATTGATGAAACTGTCTAATGCACAATAAAACTGTTAGTTTCTTCTTCTCTAATATCACCACGTGTAAACGCCTTGCGTATAGTTAGCTCGCGGCTGTTGCAACACGATTATCACGCATATTTACCTTCGCAAACATTTGCTTCCTCCAGGAATTGCACGAGCTTCACGTTACACAGTACACTATATAATAGTAAATAGCTTCTGACGAGATATCGCGAAATTGTTTCCACTCACGCTCTCTTTCAGAATCGCGCCGTTTCGAAGACAGCGTAATTATCATTAATTGCAAGGACGATAACAATCGGCGTCTATGTCCACGCAGACTCGCACCAAGGCGTGCGGTTGGTCCCTCTCGACGCGCCCTCGGACGCGTATCTTTTCTGTGATCGTGAGACAATGGACTTGTTTTATCGGCCTGACCTAATCTGCACACGCCTGGTGTGCGTGCACGCTTTACATACTTTAGCTCGTTAGCAGATAACGCACTTTCTCCGCGTCTCTATAATTACGCTACACGCCCCGCGTCGACTCGCCCTCGTGATATTCTCGGACTATAAACTCAAAATGTACTTTGAATTGTTATCGCGGTGTATCAATATATATGTCTTACTACTTGCTCCGTGTCGAATACAGTCAGTACAAATTGTTGAAACTTTATGTGAAACATACACAATATGTTATTTATTTTTTAAGTCAGTAAGTTTTTGTATTACATATGTAATGCAATTTACGGAGTTTTATTGCTATAAATTATACGTTGCATTAGTAATTATATTCAGTTTACCTTTTCATTAATTTAATCAAACACTCGTGTTTTCTGTACCCTTCAGAATTTTTCGTGCAATGGTATTAAACAACTTCTTCAATAAGCAATTATATAATCCTTTGACTGCGCGCAAACCTTGGAGATTTGCCATTATCTATGCTCTTAACGGCAGGAAATGAGCCCGTAAAACAATTCCTTGCGACAAAAGGCAAGAAGCAAGGTGAGAACCGTAACGATTAATCATCGTTAATCATAATCACGTCAAAATAACTTGATAAACGTTCCTGCTAATGTGAAAATCTCGTATGAAATAGACGCGGCAATTTATTATGATGGGACGCTATTATCAAACTTCGGAGTTAAATCCCAGTCAGCCAAATGCATAGGGAAGCGGGAAGAACACGCGACGTAGCTGATACGCGTAACGCTATCGCGCACTGTTCGTAAGGATATCATCCTACCGCCTTCTGATGGCCATTTCATTCACCCTCCGTTTCTGTTCACTCTGCACCCACTAATTCTCCCCACGCTCCTCGGTCTAGCAATTAACCCAAGTGCGGGGTTCGCAAAAACAGATTTCCTGAAAGCGTGATGTTAAATTAACGTTTGCCGGGTTCGATTGTCGGGTTCGCCATCTCGATCGGAAATCGTAATTCGAAAAAGTTGATTAAACCAATGACAAAGTTGCTCCTCTCGATTATTCTTCCAGTTGGTATGTTATGCAAAAAAAAGTCTGAAGTAAAGAATTATTGCCATGAAGCGACAGCGTAATACAAGAAATATGATGACGTGTTTCTGAAGTTATTTATATCTGTAAAAATATGAAGATGTTGCATTGTTGTTGAAGGATTTAATTTTGAAAATGTCGCGATAACATAAAAGAATGAGCGATTACGATCACTGTTTGTACTCACGGAAGATAACATTTATTTTTACAAATGCATGTAATCTGTATTCCTCTGCGAGACAACTCAAAGACTCTACTTTCGCCCTCTTACACATGAAGGATATATTACATCTGGTCGGATTTCGGACATGATCCTTTACTCACAGAGAGCTGCAGAAGATTCGCGGGAACGGAAGCGATAGCGAAGAAGAGGAAGACATGCGTGGTCCGATAAGAGCTTTCGATCGAAACTTGGATTTCGTTCCGGCGATCGAAGGGCAATGCGCAGTCGAGGTGGGATATAAGATATGTGCTACCAAACGAATTTCACGAATGGTGCACATACGCGCGACGTATCAATGTGTGCATGTATATGTGTGACTATCGGAGGAAAGATAGATAGAAGAATCCCCGTACTATAATAACTGATTCGATAACGAGTTCTTTCTTCGCCAAGCGGTTGCGCCCGAATTGGTTGGATTTGTTTCGGAACGGAACCGCGCATTCTCAAGCGCAACGGAGGAGGATGAAAAAAAAAAATACAAGAGATGGCTCGTGAAAGAGAAGGATATGAAGAAGGAGAAGGATTTTTTTTTGGTACCGCGCGCGCACGTCACTATAAAGGAAGAGAAACGTGGCCGCTGCTCGAATACAGGCGGGCGGCGCAAAAATAAATCCTTTTTATTCAAACCCTCCGCGGAGCTGGATATATCCGACGCTCGATGCCACCCCTCGAGGATTAATCTGCCGCCCGTGAAGCGATAAAGCAGATTTGCGATCCACGTTCTCCGACTATTTCTATGGCGAGTCCCTAATGAGATTTGTTGTCGCTTTAAATCGCACATACGACCAACCAACCATCCGCTTTTTCAATCTTGATTATTTCTGTAGCCATAGTCACGTTACCTTTATTGAAATTATTTTACATTGCTTTAAAAATTGAGTGCAGTGCTCACAATTTGCATCTAATTATACTCTATTTTGAACAAGTTTTCTATACAACGTACAATTTATTTGACGCTTTTTAAATACGAGTTTTATCTCATCTAGCCTTTAATTATATTATGGATAATTTTTAATGATTTGTTCATTATTCGGCGAAATTGCTTAGTTTCGTTTAGTAACCTTGTATAAAGCATAGTTTCTTAATCTTATCTTGTAGAGCATAGTTTCTTAATCTTATGCTTGCGTAGTGCATAGTTTCTTAATCTTATACATACATTATATGTGCATGTACAAGATTAAGAAGCATATTACAGATACATGTATACTTATATACGTATGTATATATGTATAAGATTAAGCAGCTATATATCACGTATATATGCTGCAGGCATTGTGCTTATTCGCGCGTTACGATACCTTTATATTCCGCCGATGATCATCTTCTTGGCACTAGACCCCTGGCACGATCGTTAGCACGCAAGATCGTGTAAACGAGTATACTTGGCTGGTGCATATCAAGCGGCACGTACACGTTCCTGTTTCATTGATCAGAATTCATTGTAATGCTTCGTATACGGCCCTGATCCACTCGTGAGAACTCGTGGCATTGGGTCGCCTACATATTCCTCTGCAAGCGTGCCATTCTTTTTACTTGCATTCTTTTAATTGTAATTCCGTATGAATGACACGATGCTCTTAATTAAAGCTCGTTCCAGATTGAAATTAAGCGAACATTACGTGTAATGATTCGACAATGAGAAGAAAAAATAGAAAATGCCACGTGAAAGCGAGACGTGAGAATGCTATTCCGAAGCCAGGTTTAAAAATACACAATATGTAAGAGCGAAGTCGTCTGTTGAGATTTTATTGGTTAAATATAATCGAATTACATTCCAAAGTAGTTTTCACGGTCGTATATTTTAATCTGAAGAAGAAATAATTTTATTATCTCGTATATTATTTTTACGCGTAAACTTTTTTTTTATAGTACCGACGATAATAAAAATGGTACATTTTGCATTAAAATGCGAAGGAAAAACCTGCTCCATTAAATAAAGTTGCTGCTGTTACGTTGCTAATAGGAAGATTAATGAGACTGTCACATTCGTTATTACCACGAAAATATCGTAACACGCGCGGAAAAGTGTTACTGAAACACCTATCGCGCGTTCCTACGTGACGTCACGTGAATGCAAAATGAAACCGCGACGCGAAAACGCTGAATCGGCGTCGAATCTCGATCGCCGCGTCCCGACACATTCGACGTGCCCATTCAGCGGGCGCGTTTCGCGATCTCTTCCCCACTCCCCAACCCGTCACGGATCATAAATCGTTGCGATATCGACGTGTCGCTCTTCTGAGCGGAACACTCCTGAACGCTGCTACTGTTAATGTGCGTCTCTGTGGAATTCCGGAGCCTGTTCGTTATCCCGACCTGACCAAGGACGCTGCGGATGATCAATGTGGGTCAATCGTAGCATCAGGATTACCCTGACCTGACTGCATTGCAAGCATTCGTCTTCTTAGGATCGAGCCCTCAATTGCAGCCACGTTGCAAATTGCAACGCTCGCCGGCGCATTGCTTCCCCCCGCAATAGGTATGCGAGTGCATAACGACCCAATCGTCTCGCAGCATTCCGGTGATTATTTAACAACAACTCGCGATAAAGCGCCGCGCGTTACAGCGACAACGAGCGCGATAGGGGTGCTACAAGACTGGAAACGATAAAAAAACAGATTGAGCATGTAGCTCGTTTGTTTGTCGATGCGAATCTTTATTAAGTGTACTGTGTAACACGAGTTTCTTATAATCTTTTAGATTCAATATATCCAAAGTTATATGATCAAGCGCACAAGTATAAAATATATTTATTTTTAAATATAGATAAAAAGAGTGAAATTTTTGCCAATTTCTATGTAAATATTTGATGGGCAGATGTACGTTTTTATTGAAACTCAGCAATTACACTTTTAAACTATTTTTTCAATATTTTTAAGGTACATCTCACACAAAGATACATACGGAAAAACTTGTTACGAAATGAAATAAGTCTCACAGGTTTATTTTTTAAACTTTTTTAGCGTATTTTTCTGTAATATTTCCGGTAAAACAGTATGCGCGTTAACGCATACGTTATAACATATTCTCTTAATTTTCATGTCATTGTGTGTCGTTCATCGGCTTCGTTAAAGTCGTTTACGACGAATTTGCAGGGTTGCGAAAGGACAGGTAACAGAAATCGATGAATCACGGCTCGCCCCGGCGGAATTTCCCGTCGTTACAAAATCACATTTCCGCATCGCGTAGGCATTACTGTAACATTATATCGCCACGAAACGCGAACCCGGTCTGGCGTTAGGTACTTTAATGAAGCGCGCGCCACGGCAACGAACCCACAGTAACACGAGTGACATTGGCTGGCACTGTATTCCAATTCCATTCGAACTTTATGGGGCCGCCGCGATAGCAGCCTCCAGCTGCACGCAGAGAGCACGCCGCCGCTATGTGCGTACGTGCATTGATGCAGCTGCGTTCTGTGCACACTGGACGCCGTGGCCGGCTTACGGCACGTTCACGATGTCTGTTACATACGGCGGTGAATCTCTGTATCTATCTCTGAAGAAGCACGCACGGACACGATCTACATGTCGAAGTGACAACCACGTGCTTGCGACAAAAATTTCGCGTTTTCTCTATATATCGGATTAAATTGAATTATTGATGTAGTGGAGGATGCTATAAAAAAAATTATAACTTGAGATATATAACGGTCTAATATATTATGAGATATCTTATTATAAAATCTGATTATGCAATAAGAAAAAGTGCTACCGTTGAGATCAATTTTATCATTATTTATTGCGCAAGTTTCGGTGTGTTTAAAAATACAAAAATACAATTTTAAAATATTCTTTAAAGTATGACATACTTTTTTAACATTAGAAAAAAAATTAAATTCTGATCAGAGATACAGCACCTATGATGTATCTCTGTCCAATAAACCTTAAAGTGTATAAAAAGAAGATATTTTCATTTTTTTTTTATATTTTTAACATTTTGTACAATATATACAGTTTTATATAAAATATATGGAAATTAACAAATTAAAATGACATAAACAATAAATAATTTTTCATAGCAGTATAATTCTCTTTATTAAAGTTTCGAGTTCTAAAGCATTTTTGCTTTAGAACTGCAAATTATATACAACATTTTTACTCAAAGGCACAACGAGTCAATATCACTTTCCTGAATTAAAGAGATCGATCAAACATGTTTTAATACATTATGGTCTGTAGCTATCTTGAATATACACGTCAACGTTGCCAACATTCGCTAACAGGACTGCCGTTCTCACTGCGCATTTTAAATAACGTTTCGCGTGTGCGTGACAACACGGACGCTTGAACTTGGATTCTTTCGGCAACGAAGGGTATCGAATCGATATGGAGCGCGTATGTCAATACCATTCGCGGATCTCTCGCAGACGTTGCTAATGACTCGCCAAATATGTCTTAATGCGTGCACGCACGTCCGTTACCGCTAATAAGGCTCTCATGAATAGCGAACGCTATTGGATCATCGCTGGCAGACATGCATTTGCAGCTGCGCGTGTGGTAGCGTACGTGTGGTTGACAGAATATGGGTATCGATACAGCGTATGGTTTGCATACGCGTATATATCGGCCTGCCAGATGTGTACGTCCGTGCGTCATGCATACCTGCACACATCCTGGCGACACGGATATCACGGCCAAATGAGGTATAAGACACCGATCGACTGTGACACGGCTAAGACAGTATGCTGTCAGTCAGCGCGCAATCAAGTCGGCAAATATAATCATTATCATACACAATTTGTAGGTAAAAGGGTAATTTAATAGAATACTAAGGGTATTTTCTTGTAATTTCTAAAAGGAAATTTCGTTGTACACTTGCGACAGAAATTGTCTCCGCGGTGCAAAACATAGTGACGTTGAAACAGCAAATTCTTATTCGTGCCGCCTCGAGCGTTATGCCTCGGCATTATAGTCGAGTTTCCAAACTAAACAAGAGTTGCGGGATTGTATACACCCTCGCCTGTGTACGCTCTTCATCAGGTGCACCTGCGTCATAAATGTTTAAAGCCCGTTTCCGCAAGACTTGGCTCAAGAACTAGTCGCAGTGATAAAATTCCAGGGAACGATTAGCCGAGTCTGTAAATAAACCTGGCTAAATAAGCCGCAACTTCTAGACTAAGTCCGGAGTAGTCCGGCCGTAAGTTCCATAAATAGATCCGTCTTGTTCCTACGCGCTCGCGCGGATAGCGTCCGCGATGCACCTGCACGTAAACGCTCTCGGTGTCGGCTATTCAACTTACAAATGCGAATACGTGGAAGCCGAGACCCTCTCTCGCACCGCAGTGTTTTCCACACGCGCGCCGATCACGCGGCACACGCGAGGGGTTTCTACGCTTCAACGTTGCAGCGATGCACGTGCATGTGCGTGCACAAGTTCGATGCAGCAAGATAAGCAAGATATATGCGAGTGCCTTACGATCGGAGGGACGGGGAGAGAGTATACGATACACATAATAATCTCTGGATTTAATTGGAACTCACGAACAGGCTTTATTGCCATAAACTGATGCTAATCATTACAATCCTAAAAAGATTTTGATTTATTATTTTTTAATATATTTTGCAGCGAGCAGTGGAATTATATGCTTAATTAACGCGCATGCTTCGCTCGGATCACTTTCAACGACAGCGAGCGCAGTCCGTAATATTAAAGGTCTACAATAATGTAGGGCTGTGGAAGTAGTAGTAATAATGAATGTTGCACGAGAGATTAATATAACTTGGTAAAGATACATTGTAATTTGATTATGACAACCGATTAGATTTGCAAGTTTGTACTTTTGTATTGTATAATATAATATATTATAAATATTATAATATAACCAAAGTATAGTACAGTGGAAAGCTTAAGATAGTTTGAAAATTGTCTTTACGCTCATTTTTTCATACGTTGTCAAAAAGAGTGATGACTGCGTGGATATGTGAATACAGTACTTTGATTAATTCGTTCTTACAATTTACGCTATTGCTGTTGTGAAAAAAGTTCAACCATCTCTCACAATACATTTTACAACCGATAATGTTAGTTTACAACCGCCCCTTATAGCACTTTACAACTATTACAACTATTTACGACTACGTTTACTCTACTGTAGAACGCAGTTTTCAACGCAATAAATTAATTATAAATTGAAAAAAAACTGGGATTTATTCTAATGTTTAACCTAACTTACATAAACGTTGCAGTGATAATTTTTATAAACGATAGCGTTATTACATAAGTGATGCACGTGCGGTAGTAAAAATCCGTCGTTATGTCGTGCGGATCGTACGCGTAACTGCAACGATAACGACCGTGTGTTACGAGCGCTACTGGACGTATACCGATGGAACGTTTGTCTTGCATTTTTGCAATTTGACACGTATCGCATCGACGGCGACGTGTAGACAGTTTATCGGTCAGCCCGGAGAATTATTAAATTTTAAATCACTTGAGCGATGATGAACGATACTTTGACGTGAAATAGGTGAACTGCAAGCAATTTTCGGGAATCTATTTTGCAGAATCAAGTTTGTATTGAAACAATGATTTATTGGAAAAGCATGTTGGAAAGAAAGTAAGGCGTGCAATTACATATATTTCTGAACATCTAATAAGATTTTTATTCGGTCTAGAAAGAATCTAGCGGAGAAAAACGTCGCTCTGTCTCTATGAAGTGACGCTTAACTAATTGGCACATTACTTAGAAATTTAAAAATGGAAGCGGCTAATACAATGCATAGAACGATACGAAAACATCAGTGTGATGAGCATGTTTTACTTTCCACTATGTGGAAAAGAGTATTGTAAGAGAGAGAAAGATAGGAGAAAGAGAAAAATAATATGGATTTGTTACTTCAAGAGGATGGTTAATATTCTTCTCGTATCGCGAGCAATGCAAAAATTAGAAGATAAAACAGAGTCGATAGTTGATTTTACAGGCAAGAAATTCATTTTCGCGGCGAATAAATTTCCCTCAACTTTTCTCTTAATTTATCTAAAATCGATGTGCCAAGTCGTAAAACTTCGAGGCGATAAACATTTATTTAAGACTACATTTTCCATAAAATTTCCGGATATTCAGAAGTTAATGTAAATAAATTGCTTAACGAGCTACCTCTCTGTATGAAGTATATAAGATGCAGTTGGCTTAAGAATCCTCTCCAAGTTTCACCGTTATCGTTCCCCGCGGCACCCTCTCGGCAAGAGTAGCCATAAAATTCTTTTGAACCTATGAAATGTAATTCGCGGGGGCGATTAACTGCTGAGGAACGCGTTCTTTGACTATCCTTTCTCTGAATAGTTACCTCGCGCACGACGGTGTGTGCCAAGCGTGCATTAAGGATGATGAGTAACCGTAACGATATTACGAACAGAGATAGGTCACGTCGAGAATAGCGGATGGTTGGTCCCTAAGAAAGAAAAGCGAGCTCTCCGTGTAGCAAAGTAATTGTATACTCGCCCTCCTCGCCCATCGGAAAGTGTTTCCGGCAAATTTAAGGGACGAGGGTGGTCCCTTATCGGTGTTTGCTCTACGAAATATTCACCTTTCTAAACGCCGGATAGCACGATTTATAAGGTAATTCGCATCCTCCGCCCGTTTCTCTTCAACTACTTTCTACCGTCGATATTATCGATTATTGAAAACACGCGAGAACACAGATAAAATCATGACACGTGCACAAATTTGTGGCATTATCAAATATTATTAGCTGCTTAACAAATTGTAAATATTATTCAGTACAATACTTGAACATGGAGATATTAAATTTAAAAATTTAAAAATTTTTTTAATTTTCCAAAATTTAAAAAATAATTGATCTTATCGCATTATAAAAAAAGGATCCTTTATACATTATGTAAATTATTATTAAAAAGTGTGTAATATATTTTATAGAAATTTATATTAACTTTATATTTAATAGTCGTTATAGTTGTACTCGTATTAATTATATGTAGATATATTATAAAAACTATATAAACAATAAATAATTTTTATTTTTACATAGATATTTTTTTATATTAGATATCAAATTGGAAAAAAAAATCATTAGAAATATTGTTCTCTCCAAGAAATCGTACCATTATTCTACACTTTATTACGAAGTTGTTGCTCTTTTTCGTAACGATTCAAGGGAGAAAATTTGTCCTTTCGCACACCATTATTCTAAATGGGCGTCCTCGCGTTGGTATGGATGTGCATATACGCGCGTTAACGATAGAAAACGAAACAAAAGTAACGAGGCTTTGTAATATATTGCCAGTAGTTGCGCTTAGGTACGCTCGCAGGTCGTTTTCTGGTCGCATGCATCGCTCAACGACCGCCATCCACCATCAGCATTGCTCCTTTTTGTCCTACTACTGTTGATACCATTCTAATTTTTATTAAACTCGTAAAACCTACAGCTACGACACTTTAACGACATGACGAAACACATGGTTTAACAGAAGAACGACAACGTCACAATCGTAATATTTTATATTCAAAAAAGAATTTGAAAGAAAAAATTGATCTTATGAAAATTAATTTAAATTAACCATTATTACTTTAATAGCTGCGAACTCTATTAGTCTGTTCGAAAATGGGTTTGGTTATTACTCGTAAAAATAATGCAGTTGGTAGAAGTGAAAATTATTGGCGTTGCGTTTTGTTTCTTTCACCAGTAAAACCAGTAGATGATCCCAAATAGTCCGAAACGTCATAAAGATTTTCAAATTTAAAATTGCGGACATTTTAACGTTACCGCAAGCTTGTAGTAACATTGCAGAAATCTTTTGTAATTTCCATATAATATTACAATATTTCAATGTAAGGTTTATGCAATGTTTCTTTAATTTTTTAATGCTGGTTGTGATTCACTTTTTATAACAAATGTTATATTAATGAATAATATCATTAGAATACAGATTTTTTCAAGTTAAAAGTTATTAACTTTATTATTTAACTACAAATGAGTTATAACACGAGAGTTTGTAACGCAGTGCGATGCAAGAAGAGCTCCCTAAAAGTCGTTGCGGTAGTCTCGCGCAGCGAGAGAGACTCCGCTTACTCAACGCGCGCGTGCACGCCGTTGTTAAAGCCCCACTCGGGTCGTTGACCGCAGACAGCTCGTCAGACGGGCGCACGTGCTTGCCGTCTAGGCCGCCTCCCCACTCTCCGTCGGCCGAGGAGAGTGGGGAGGCGGCCCAGACGGTAAGCACGTGCGCCTGTCTGACGGGCCCGCGTGCGGTCAACGACCCGAGTGGGGAGGCATTGACCGGCATGCACGCGCGCTTTAGCTAAGTAAAGTCGCTCTCGCTGCGCGAGACTACCGCAATGACTTTTAGGAAGATATTGCATCGCATTACAAATTCTCGTAACTTATTTGCAGGGTTAGATAATTAAAAAATTAAAAGTTAAGTAATAAAGTTAATAATTTTTAATTTAATTTAGATAAATAATTAAAATAATTTTAAATGATTAAATTTTTAAGTTTAAAAAATCCATATTTTAATAGTATTGGTTTTACTGGTGGAAGAAACAAAGCGCAACGCCAGTAATTTTTATTTCTGCCAACTGCATTATTTTTACTTGTAATAACCAAACTTATTTTCGAATAGAAGGTATATATATCAAACATTTGCAGTTTGTAATAATGTCACAGTCTTTCATTTCATTACTTAAATTATCTTTATTTTATCTAATTGTAAGATCAACAGTTCATCAAGTCTCGCGATTTACCAATTAAAGACACATTACACACGTTGAACACATTGTTCCATTTCTTCTTTATTCTTTGTGTTTTTCTTTCTACAATTACTTATGTTATTTCTATAATGAGAAGTCTGTCTGCCGTGTTTGAACGATACACCAAGGTGATCTCGGCACAAGGAGTTAGCTAAAGCGTAACAAAAAGGAGATCTAACGTCGTTTACGAAGTCGTCGTTTGATCGTCGCCAGTCTGTTGGTGGAGGATGCCCGGGATAAAATGATATAAACGCGGGCAGGTGCCGTACATCCGCGCCCTCGAGTCTCTTTACTTTCTCCCTTTCTTGCTCTTCGAGGGAAAGAAAGCGGGACGACACTGGGAGGGAGAGGTGCCCAGTCGAAGGGAAGAAAGGCAAGAGGAACGACTGTGCCGTTCGTTCTGATTGCGAGAGGGTTTGGAGGACTCGATTCGGATGGATAGAGGGCCGCGGTGATTCGTCTCCTTCTCGCCTCGGTCGCCGCCTCCGCCCCTTTCCCGTTCACCCCCAAAGAATAAACGAATAAATCGCCGTTTCTTTATGCAAACTTGCATTTAATTCGGACCGAAATAGAAAGGCATTAATTTCGCATGCAAATACTACCAGACTACCAGGCGGCTTCCAGTGTTCGTATGCTCTCCATCGTTACGAGAAAGTGAGGGCGACAGAGGCAGGCGAAAAGGAAGGGCGACCCTAGAGTGGGAAAGAGAGTAAAGCTCCGAGGGCGAAGTTAAGAGAAGCGCGGCAGGGGAGAGAAAGAACGGAACCTCTCGGCAGCTCCGATGGGCGAGTCTTCCAGCTTCTAGTCAGGACTCGTAGTCGAGGCGGCTTTCACGGTATAATCAAGATGTTTGTTGATGTCGACGGCGAGGGTCGCTCCGGAGTTGCCGCGAGAGGGTGGAGGAAGCGCAGAATGAAATAAACGTAAGAGCCGAAGCGAGAAACCGAAAGGGATGGAGGAGGGCACGGAGAGAGAAAGATAGGGGAGATGGGAGGCAGGCAAAGTTCGCGTAAAGGTCGCATAAACGTCCTGAAGGTGTGTGTGTGTGTGTTTTGTGTGTGTGTGTGTGTGTGTGTGTGTGTGTGAGAGAGAGAGAGAGAGAGAGAGAGAGAGAGATGTTTCTAGATAAAACGAAAGTGCAATTCGAAGGAAATGTGTGAGAAGCGTTGGTAAACAGCTGATAAACGTTGATTACAACGGTCATAATTGAAGTTATATAAATCCGCACATGTATGAAACGCACGATTTATTTTAAATCGATGAGAAACAAAACAGCTCTCCATCTTTATCTTCCCGCCTTCAAAATCCTTAATCTAATTTTACATAAAAAAAAATCACAAAATAAATTACGCAAAATAATTGGTTTGTATGCTGATAATCTGTAGATACTGACGCGTACGTGATGGTGTTAATAGGACAAATAATTGTTCAAGAATTACAGTCGATTGCATTGAAGCGATTGCCTGATCCGCTCGAAATAATGAAAGATGTCCATACGCATATCGTTTCTCTAGAATTAAGCTTGCGTTTAAACAACGTGATGGGACTCGAGCAGATTGGGTGATCAGGTGAAATACAACGCGTTTCAGTTAGCTATTATATACATTAATACCGGGATTGAGTTGCACTAACAGTCTGATTTAATTAACTCGGGATAGCGATTTGCTCTCCCTTTCCAGATTGTGACACTATCTTTCACACAAGATAAAGAGAGAATATCGAATTAGTTCAATGCTAAGTGACGTTGATGTAATCAGTTCTAGCATCCGATATTTTTTTCCCGTCGTTCCCCCATATTCAAATCTGATTAAAATATTAAGTTTTGTCCCTTCGGTCATTTTAATATCAAGACTTTGCATTTGTTAAAAGTTTTGAAGGCTTGACACGTAAAAAACGCTGTTAGTACCTAAAATAAAAGGAATGTAGGATTTTTTTTAAGTAATATTTTTGCATAAAAGTATTTTTAACACTTATTTTGTACATCATGAATAAAAGATTAATTTGACCGTTTCTAATACTATACTTTTTGATGAATAAAAGAGTTATGTTATGCAAAACTTTTAATGATGTCACAAAAGACAGAGCCTTTTTTATTTCAATTATTTATTGTATTCTGTATTATCCGCCATTGAATGTTTTTATTGAGCAAGAATTTTGTTTCTGTTACAGGTAATGGCAAAACTTCTTGAAACTCTCTTCCTCACGATAATCATAATAGATCGCAAAGAGTCTCGAGACTAGTGGTAAGTGAAGAAAAATCAAAATTCAGAAACGCATAACTAAACTTTCATGTCTTGAACAGAACGAGGCGTGCAAACTGACTGCGACGGGCTTTGCGATGCGTTAAAAATATACTAATTTTTCGTGCGGAAGTAAAACCGGTAGTAGCCACGGTACGAATCTCAATCAACAACGGCTGGTGCGATATGCATAATGCATGCCGGAATCTACGTGCATACTTATGGAACAAACTGTATCTGTGTTCTCTTGTATATTCGGCGATCGAGTTTGAATGAATGAGACACTGACAAAATATTCGTAAGAATAAATTGTACAGTCTGAAGTCGCATCCGATTTCTGTGCATACAGATTGATCGTCAACAAAAATTTGCGAGCAATTTATTATTCTACAGTGAAAAAATTAGCATTACTAAAGTATCTAAAAAGTTTGCTAGATATTAGACATGTGAAAATAATTTTGTTAGACTAGTATAGGAAATAATTATGCAGGACACTCAAGCTAATTACTAAAATGTCAAAAATGTTTAGCTCATTATGAATTGACTTGAATTTCCTGCATAATTATTTTGATAATCTAACAAAATTATTTTCAGATAGTGCGTGTAAAATGAATAATATCTTGATTCCAATTTAGAGACTACGTATATTGTTCATATAAAAAATATTTGTAAATGAAAAAATGAAAAATTTGTAAGATTAGTATTTTTTTTATTTTCCAAGATTAATGAGTAATATCTATAATGATGCCAGATTCATTTTGTACATTATCGCTTATTTCTCGCACGTAAACGTTTCCATCGGCAGACTCTCGTTTCCGCTTAATCTCGCGTGTGTGGTACGGGAAGTTTTAAATCGTGATCAAGATCCTATGCCGTATCTTTTTGCGCCTGACCACGGGGAGAGGAAGCCGCACAAAGTCTTAAAGACGCTCAGCAGCGGAATGGTTTACGGCGTTCCAGTAAGCACTGGAAGATAGTGCCTATCCTGGTGGTAGCGGTTTGTGTTCCGGAAGACGGTTTACGATCTCGCCAGCTGGGGGAGCTCTTTACGTGCCAGGTGTTAGATCATACGGCTAGTGGGTGGAGTTAAAACGCATACGATTTATGATCGAGTTTTGCGGCTTCGATTAATTTCGCTGGAAAGAAGGAGAAGGAGCTAGAATTCAAGGTCGTTCGTCAACGGCAATGTATTGTCGTTTTAGCCATCGAGTCTCCGTAACCACGATAATTCCTCGATAGTTTTCGTCTGACCATCGCACGTTGCTCGCATTCGCTTACTTTTACCTCTCGAGATCTACGTGGGATTTCATTACGCAATCTCATCGTCTCGATATCGAATTGTTTATGCTATTGTACATCCATAAACGCTATGCGATCTCGGCTATTTGACCGTTTACACCCGTCGAGAATCTAGAATTCATCCGTTCTCCGCGAAGAACGATGCTAAGTGCCATTTTCCGTTGTCTTTCCGCTATAGATAACGGAAGGTAAGATGCTATACGTGTGTCGTTATGAGCGACATAAAAATCCGGTAGTCGTCACTAGATATATCCGCATAAGCATTCTGTTCGTGAAAAATGGGAGATCTCGTGATATTCGATATAAATTATAAATCTGAGACACATGAAGATTTTCCATCGAGACGCAATAAAACGCATCCCTCGGTTTTCAATCGCGCGCAGGGGAAGGAATATTTCTCTATTCATATTTTTTTTTTAAATCCGAATTCTCGCAGTGCGCCGTTCCAACGTTGGGATTCGAGGAATATAATTCCTGCGGCCGATGGCGGACCGCTGACGGTGACCTTCTCGAAATTTCACAGCTCATTATGTACCTTAGGAATGCAGCAATATCTTCTTGCTCTCCTCGCGGCGCTCTCCATCCCTTCCCCGGCGTGCGCGGGTTCTTTTTAAAAGAATTTGATATTGAATTCTTCGCTCTTGGTCCTAGGTGGTACAGAGCGCGGTGACGGAGGAGGTAAGCGCGCGGGCAAATCGCCGGGGCGAGTCCGGGAGCAGGAGAGGCAAGGGGGATGGGGGAGTGCATTATCTCGAACTTCGGCACGGAATCCACCCTCTCTCACTTGGAGTTTCCATGCCGGCGATTGCGAACCCGCGGTTCTCGCCCAGACTTACCATCGGGTACGCGGAATTACGCCTTCGGATAATAACGTTTTATTTACGATTTTAATACTTCGTCCTACTCCCTTCTCCCTCGTCGTTTCTGTCTTGCCGAAGCTACTCCGTCGCGCCCCGTTACAGGATTTCAAATCGTCGATTCGCGATATCGCTCGCTCGCTCGTTCATTCGCTTCCGAACGACGGCGAATTCTTTCTTTCCGCTTTATGTCGCGTTTCTTTTCTTTTTATTCTCCTTTTGTACACCAATCATCGGAGACGCGAGATTTCTTCACAGAATCGATCAAATGTCGTTGGTTAGATCGAGATAACGGGATCTAACGCGATAAAATCCGCTTCGATTTCTCGTGATTTCGCCCCCGGAGAAGCGAAGTCGCCGTCTGCCTTCGATGCGCCCACCTCTCGCGTTTTCCGCGTCATCGGCTTTAAAATGTGTAATAAATTGCCGTCATAAATCTGCATACCGCTCGCGGACGTTAAGACGAGTATTAAATTCGCCGGGATTTACGCGCGCATGGTGTAAAAAATTTCAGGACTGCCGCGACGAAAGAAACGCAAAAGCGATCGCGTCGCGAGCAACGATACGATGCACTTTTTGTTTTTCGTGCGGGGTATTCGTATTATCCGAGTATTTTTAATGACACGAATCGATACTTAACACGGAACTCATTAAGAAGCGGTTTTGCATTATATTGTATCAATTATCGCGCGAGCACGAACTATTTATTCTTATTCCGTTTCGTTGCACGTTGCTTTTCGATAACATAACAATAATTGTCATACAATGTATTTTACCATTATTTCAGTGTGCACGTAAGCTCTTATTACATCTGCACAAAAAAAAATTTTCAAAACATTTCATTATATCTATCTATACGATAAAATATAACGTAAAACAAATGTTTTATATTTAATCTATCGAAATTGCATTTTCAATTGGCATACAATTTTTTTTGTAAAACGTTTTTAACCATCATAATTTTTGTATTTCAAAAATTTAACGTCTTGATAATGAAGATTCAAGTTTAAATTTCATCACCAAAGTCCGAGTTAAATTTGCGCAAATGTAGTTAATTTCAAGTTCGTCGGAAAACAATCAAATGCGATTCTGCACAACCTCTATCAAAGCATCCGTAAACTTTGTGGTGCACGATGAGAACCACGTTTCGTTAGACGCGCGGCCAACGAAATCCGAAGTTTCGCTATAAAAGCGAAAGTTGCGACCGCAGCAGATCTTTGATCGTACGAGTATTCCGCGCTATTACGTGCCCATCGCCAAAGGCCGAGATGTTTAATGATGGCGGTTAATTAAACTGAATAATTAGACGTAAATGTCGTCGGATATTGGCAGTCGTCTTCTCGGCCTCTCCTTTTTCACTTCCATTTTGCGTTGATTTGCCTTGTCTACCTATTCCTGAAGCTTCTGGCTTCTCTCCCTGTTTAAACACCGATGATATACGTTCGAGCTTTACGATCGTTCGCGATACGCAGTCGTATTGTCGCGAGAGACGCGCCGTTTGCGGCTGTCGAGGTCGCCACGCCGCAGGAATAATCCGTAAAAATTTTTTTACGAGTCCCGCAGATTTTTATCGTGAAATTAATTTCTGTCCGGAAAGCTTGCATTCGCGTCGCCTCGTGTAAGCGCGTGAATAATTGCCTGTAGGTGGGATAAATCGCGGGGCGCGCGCGAGCGTGATGTCCTCCTCCGATTTATGTGCAAATTCGACGATTACGCGCGAAAGTTTCCGCATCCCGCATTGTTACTCCACGTGCGGCAACTCCTGCGCCGGCTTACAGCGCTAGCAGGTGTAGCGGGAAATGTTTCGCTTCTCAGTATAGAATGATTATAAAGTTATAAACCGAGGGATTGTTCTGGAAGACTTAACGACCAGCGAATTAAAGTTTCGTGCAGGAGAAACGGAGAGCTGCTACATTAAGCCATTGTTAAGTTTTGCACACAAGTCTTATTTCCAAAATGAAACGTTGATAAGATACTTATTGCTCTAAGAATTCTAAAATCCTAAAGAATGTGTACTACGCTTAAGTATATCTATACTTATTACGTAAATAATTATTTGGCAAATATAATTAATGTTTTACGCTGCAAGTTTTTATTAAATAATGCTAAAAATTCAGGCCATTACACTGGAATGTATGTTTAATGTTAGTAAACTATGTTAGTTTATTAAATCTTATTCGAATTAATTTGTCAAGCATTCGAAGCGTCAATCGCTATCTTTTAAGATAATATTTGCGGTCGCCAATAGTATTCTTTAACGAGAAGTTATCAAATGATTTATGGGATCATCTTTTATACCCTAATGAAATCGAGCGATAATGCATAAATTATCCTATCGTATGATCCGTGGTGTTATTTTGTCCCATGACTACCGTATCGTCTTCCTCCTCCGCCCCGATATAATGTTCTATAGTGTTCATCGAGGTTTACGATCTTTCGCGATGTTTGATCGTATTATCGCGTAAGTTGCGGTCAGGGTCGGTGGGCAAACGAGCATCAGAGTACCGAGCGAGACACGTAAGATGCACCCGTAAAAATCTTTATGGCGCGAGGAGATTTCCTTGCGTAACTAACTCGTACGGACGCCGCCGGCGGCGTGTTTCCATAACGTATTTGCCTTGCGGAACTTCGTAAACGACTACGTATTATTAAAAAACTTTACCTCTGGGCAATCAAACTAATTGCACGATTATGCACGCGAATAGGCACACTTATTAGACAACTTTCAGTATAATTCATTACTTGCCCGTCGTTCAGAGCGCATTTCTTTTCTACGCAAGAAATCCTTCCTTTTTACGATACAACGTGCATAATTTGCCGTAGCAAATGTTACACTCTGCGTATTAAAACAAACATTCTACCAATCTATCTGCTTTATTAATTAATGTAACGTATCAGCAATAATTATGATTTATTAATTATTAATTTTTCTAATGTAATAAATTTTGAAGCGTTGAAACTTGTTATTATTTGTTAATTGTGATTTTTAGCTTCAATTTTGTTTTGAAATAAACGCTGTCTTCGTTAATTGGTTCGTTTGATTCTTTATATGAATATTTGTATGTCGTTCTATTTTTTTAAGGAGCTTGCTTTTTCTTTGCCATTGTTATTAATTTCCCCCATTATAATTATTTACAAGTTTCCGGTATTTGCAATATAATCTAAAGACATCTAGGCTTGCGGTACTTTTATTTAAAATTTCTGTACATATTAAATGTACCTGGATGTTCTTGATGTTCCAGTTCATTATCTTTCTTTCTGCTTGAGCAACCGCATGAACTCTTTCAGATTACCTTAAATAACTCTGTTTTTTTTTCTCCTTTTTTTACAATAATATTCTTTTATTACAATAATATCTATATGTTTATGATAATCGATTTACCCTTATAATTGCATCTTCGGCATGCGTTACCGCAAAGCCAGGCATGTGCAAGAACGAGCCGAAGACCTATCCGCTGCATACATGCGCAGTATTGCGTCAGATTTCTCTCGATTGCTCTGTCGGATCGAGCAATAATTCCGTGTACAGTTAATCGATCGAGCTGCATAATCGCGCGCAAACGAGGTAGATATCGGATGGCGTTATCATCTTCTCTGCCTCGCGTTCTCTCAACGTCGCGGTGTTCATCGGGATTTTACGAGTGTCGACGATCCTCCGGCCGGTATTACCACGTGGAACGAGGAGTTGCGGTCAGAACCAGCTAGGAAACTGAGAGAGAAAGACCTGGTACCGCAGGCAGGACGTCGCCATAAAAATCTTTATGGACCGTAGAGATTCCCGCTCACGACGCACAGCGAGCGCATTACGTATATGGACGTATCGCACCAAGCCTTACGCGGCTCGCGCGATAATGAAAGTAACGAGATCGTGTCTCGGAATGGGAATCGTTAGCTGTGATCTCTTTCTCTCTCTCTCTATCTCTCTCTCTCTCTCTCTCTCTTGGTCAAGAGTTTAGCGAAATTTATAGTAGTTTCGCGTAGTCATAGATACATAGAGTTGCACATTTTTGATGATTTCAATAAGAATGCCTTAAATATTCAAACTTTTTTGCAAAATTAGTCTTTCCGTGTAGTTATTATAATTATTCTAATTTAATTATAAGCTTTAAATTTAACTTTTTGAAGTAAATATATTTTGGATTGATATTTTAATCGATTTTTGGTCGATACTGTAAGAATTTTATACGTCTTAAAAAATACTATTAGCAAGTATTGTTCCGATGCTTTTATGTAAAATACAGAAATAAATTTCAAAAGGGAACAATCATATCACTGATCATTGATCATGTATCATACATATATGTACGAGTATATATGAATTCTGTTTAAATGTGTGTTAGTAAATCAGTACGTTTCTAATTGTATTATAATCTCGGTGTTCTAGATAGATATCGCTCAGGGAAATAGTTATCGTCAACGAGCGCTGAAGCTACGCTATCTAATCTTTGACACGGAAAATTGGAGCAACGTTTTATGGGTCGTCGTAATGAAATGTCGGACTTTCGCGATTGGGGTGGATTAAGAACGGTACAATTTAACGTCGACAATTAATTCGCGCTCGCAAAACGTCGCGGCGAATGAAATGACTTCCTTGTGTTCGCGTAAAGCGCAACAAGTGAAGAAGAGACTGCACGATTCCCGGGCTATGTGTGCATGTGCCATGTGTGTACGTGAGGAATGAGACTCTCGTCGCACTCTCGTTTTTAGGTCCCGTCAGTCCTGGCCACTAAGAAATTATATCATATCGTATCGTTAACGTAATCCTTCTATTCAAAGTACACATGGACCTAAATTTAATCCGCCGCTCAGAGATAACGAATCTTACATTGAAAATGAATACTCGAACCGATTGATCTTATGATATTTACTTAAAATATCTTTTATACATAGCGTGAATAGTTGAAATAAATTTATATATATTATAATGAAACAGTCGATTAAAATTGATTAATACATAATTAATCACTGTATTAATATCTGTGTTTGTAGTTTTATTGAATTTAAATTAAAATATTCTTTGACGTAACACACAATGTAAACGCCTGAATTTTCTTTCGTTATCGTTGTATACAGTTACATAGCGATAAGACTCACCTCTTCACGGTGAAGATCAAATTTCTTTTTATTGAAAAAGAAGACGTACGCATGTATATCAACGACAAACTAAAAGGGGAGCGGTAAAACCGGTCGTATAAACTTCAGGGATATCCAGGGAGAATCGGGTCCGCGTGCGGCGTTGATATCGTCGGCTGCATAAATTCCCGAATTAACGCGGAATTGCGAATAAATAAGCGCGGACGAGATCCGTGCGCGAGAAACGCGCGATTACGCCCGTTTCGCAACTTACCGTTTACGAGATTACGACTTGGCGTTGCGGCTTTCCGGTCACGCGCGCGCATACAGTTTATTGCCGCGCCGATATATCGGCGCAACGCATAAACGCGGTGAGTTAGCAAATGGTCGCTCTTTTGTAACACGTCGTCCCTCAGATCGCGTAAAACTTGAGTTAAATGTCCCGCGGAGACGTGTAGCTTCTTGGCCGACACACGATGATATACGATGTGATAGACGCGAACTGAAATTTTCTAACTTCTTGCGGCGTATTAACATGTTATGAGCTGTTAGGAGCATACGTGACTTTGCAGTCGAGAGGAGAGTTTATATGAAATTTACGTGATACGTTCTCAATAGAAAATTGCTAGTTTTATGCTGTAGTTTCACATTTTTTCAAATTTAAGTTTCAGTATTATATAATTATTAATCAAAGTATGAAATTGTACAAATGATTCGTCTCGCTAGCAATTGAAAGTAACCATTTTTAACGTTCAAGCGAAATTTCTTTTGCACATTAATTTTCAGTAATACTTACTGCTAAAGAGCCAATAAATAAAACAAAATTGCATCTGGAACTTTCAAGTTCCACATATTTTAATTCGATACCAGTCGCTGTTATTACTCAAGATCTCAACTCGTTTAGCAACTCAATTTTTTTCGTAACGAAGTGTACGCACTCGATATGACTTTTGTGGGAAAAAAAGAAGCTACCGCGCTCTTCGAAGAGCTACGTTCTCGAGCGATGGACAAGTTGCGAGTGACCAGCTTTATACCGATGCCAGGACGTCGGGTAAGATTGGCCGATACGAGGTCGCAGGTGTTCGATTCGAGGTATGCAAACTGAAGAGCCGTCGGGAGAAATTACCTTCATCTTCGGCGTCTTGAATTCTTGAGCGTTCTTCTCGATTGCGTGCCACGAGTGACTTTGGACCGACTGCTGACTGAATTTATGGACCGCGCTCGCGATTGCGATCGGGACGACCGATTTGGTGGTACACGATACGCGAGACGGGAGAAGATGTTAAAATTCGAAATAACTGGCCGAACCAAACGACACGGCGAATTTCAGCGCGGAGTCGGTCAGTTAATTGAGAATTTCATTGTCGGCCCCGGTTTATCTTCGTGTCACGTCGGAAAGAACCTATCGGAGAACGCAATAATTAGATGCACGTTAATACAGTGATCTAATGTGCATGTTACGATTCATGAAGGAGACGTTTCCTTGTAGAAATGAAACGATACATCGAACGTTATTATTTAACTACATGCAAACAAGGGATTAGCTGACGAAGCTAAAATATAGCCATGGCATTGTATAAATAAGAAAAAGTCTTTAAAATTAAAAAGATAACTGACTTAATTTTTTTACACGCTATTTTTGATATTTATATGGGAAAAGTTATATCAACTCGTATACAGTTTGTCTTCTGTATTCGCTATTCTGCGAGTAATACTGTAATCTCGGTATAGACAGTTTACCAACTACGTGCCCTCAAATGCGAAACTGGAGAATAGGACAAAACGTACGAGCGTGTGCGCATCATACACGTACCTGTACATGACACACATCGCGCAAAGTACGTACCCCTTCGTCGTACGGGGTTTGTGTCGTTGTTCGGAAGGTCGAAAGGGACCCGAAGGCTGAGGGGAGGGACATCAAAGCGAGATTGGCCGTGTAAACCTACCTACGAACAACAAAGTCAGTCCTTCCTCTCTCTTTCCTCTTCCACCTCCTCCTCCCGGTCCTTGTGCTCTTCCTCATCGTGCCTCGTCTCCGTATCCCTTGTTGCCGCTCTCCGAACCTGTTCAGACCGTAGACTAGGGGACATCAGATCCGCCCAGGACGAGCTCCGGTCGGAGGACTCTCGAAAGCGTCGAGTATAGCCACTGTAAAAAAATTTATCGGAGACATTTGGCCCGGGATAAGATTGAAATTTTTTCGCTCGTACCGAGGATAAAAACGCCGGTCTGACGAGCAAACTGAAAAACCGAGAAGAGGGAAACCGTCGATGCGGCTGTAATAGATTACTGTGATTAGACTACTTGTTATATCCTGTTGATTGTCTGGTGTCGATAATTTTCGCAAGAATTTTTATGTTCACCACTAATGCTCTAATACTTGTAAAAACAATTATAAAAACAAAATGAAGTTATATAATAATTAATATTCCCACAACTTTCTTTTTTTTTCTTTATTTGTAACATCTATAAAAAATGGCCACATCACTTCTGTAATATACGTAGAGATTTAGCAGACGATTGAGTTGAAATTGCAGTAGCGGCTTCGTGCAAATTTATTAGGAAACATTTATGTAATATCCTAACATTTTCTTATATCTATATCCTCGAAATTAATATATCGGCCGTAAGGAAGATTATATCAGATTGAATTATAATTACATGACACCGAATTTCTAACTCCACGTCGGGCTTGGCGTAATTTTCTCGCGAAACGGTGGGAGCATGCAAAACAGTCGGGTATTGTGTCCGTTCGGCCGACAAATCACTATTAATGGGTACCGTTGAGCGTTAGAAGTGACGCACGAACATAGATCGAGGGATCGAACGGTATACGCATTTTGCATCAGCGGCGACCGCAGAACGTGCTTGAATTATGCATCGATCTGAAAATAGGATAGACGGAGAAAGAGGTAAAACGCGCACCGGCTAACCGAGCCGTTAACGAGCCGGCAAGAGCCGTCCCGTGAATGTAGGGAGAAAGGACACTGAAACGTTGAAACTTTAAGTTATCGCGCTGAACTTTTTAATGAAATAAATTACCCGCGGAAAATTGGCTCGACCGTGTCGTTTAATCGACGTTGACCGCAGCTGCGCCAGTGTGTTACGTTGCGTTGCGTTGTTCGGTCAGCAGAATTTATTTACTCGGTTTATCTTCGACACGTAGTGACTTACTGGAAATAATTTTTTCGCGTTTAATCCTGAGATCGAACGCGCGTTGGTTGAACGGGCTCCGTAAATTGTACACCGAGGAGAGTCCACGGTATATCTCGTTTCGCGTGCAAAGTGATGGGACGGAAAGATATGAGGACCCTATAAAAGGGTACGTGATTAATGACTCTTTCGTCTAGAACGTAGAACATAATACTACTCTATTAAGATATTTCACAAAAATTTCAAAGAATACCTCGATGCACAAATGAGATAAACGCTCGCAACTCTCGCGCTCCTACAGTTTAAAAATGTCATACAAAATTCTGCTCACTGGTTATTGTAATATCAGTAACATTCTATGAATTCCATTAATAAAATATTAACATCTTCTCTCGTCTTTTACACAATGAGATATTAAATTAAATTACTTATTTGAAGTCTAACTGCACTTGTTGTTTTATTAATTTGAATACTTCTGTGTAAATATAAATTGCAGAACATATCGATTATTTTAGAGAAAGGATTAGATGGGGATCTATGATTTCCTCATTTCACGCCGTATCTGATTGCATTCTACTTTCCCGTAAATTGTAAATGGGCAAAACTCTGACGGGACCATGCTTTAATTAAAATTATCCCGCTAAATTTCAGCGTGAAGTATGTACGGCGCGCCATGGCGATTCGTTAAAACGTGCTCTCGTTAATTGCGCTGCTTTTAGTACTACTTGCCTCTCCGGTTTTCATCTCACACTGACGTACAGTCGTGACGTTCACACAGCGAGATTGCGTTCTCGAAATGCTTTTACGAAAGATCGATTTCCTTTCGAAGGGCTAACCCAAGGTTACTTTGATTCTACACTTTCAAATGAATTCCCGATCAATTGCATAACTTCTCGATACGCAAGGAGAATTGATTAATTTTAATCAAACTATATACAGTCATTACAAAAATGAGATAATTATTGAGGTATATATACGTACAATTAATGAAATTGTTAAATATAACAAATCTTAGTGAAATCAAAAACCTTTGTCACTGATATGACATTTAAGTTATATAAAATATCAATTATCTGTTTCAAACTTACACATTTCAAACATTCAACAATTTGTTTCAAACATTCCAAACTTAAAATTAAATTATAAGCAAACAAGAATTTAGAAGATTTATATACATATATATATAACTTTTATGCTAAAATATATTTCATTATGGTTCGAGGTAAACATATTTTTATCGCAATTAGCAATATATAAAGAACGCTTTCGCTGATTCTAAAAAAAAAATGATAACATAAAGATTTTATGGAAAATTCTAAAGGCCCTTTTTAATAAATTGTATAAAACCAAGCCGTATTTATGCAGTCCATCATCCGCAAAAGCAATACGACGATGATAAGTTTGTGTATACATTTATCCGCGGCTACGAGCGACGATGTATGGTTCTATAAAAGGTTCATGCGTCACGTTGCACGATAATAAAAGGTTGCCTCGAGAACGAAAGTCCACACGATTACGTTGGTGCCGTGAAATAATCATCCGCTGGACGATGGCATCTGGTAAGACATACTTTCACGCGCGCAGCGTCCCCATAAACGGCGCGCACGCCGAAAGTGAATCACGTATACCGCAACGTAATGCGCCTGCTTAAGATTCCAGACGGAGATTTTAATACTTCATTGCGTAATGCTTTTTACGATTAATAAAGTATTTTATTTCGACAAACAACTTTTCGAATAGCGAATAACATAAAAAAAATGTTTACTAAACAAAATGAAAGGAATCGATTGTGTTTCATACACAGGCGGCAAACATTTGCAACTTGTGTAATGCTTCATGAGCGATTATTTAATTTTCCGGGCTAAATCTCCCTATTTTATTTTATAGAATATATTTTTTTATTTTGTTTAAATAACTTTCATGGAGAGCACCCCGGTCATATTTCATTCCGGTCGCGTAGTATGCGGGAGGAGAATGTGCAAATAAATTTATTACACTGGGAAATTACATATATATCGCATTCATGCACAGGTACAACGTAGAACTGTGACAATGCGCTCGCGACAAATTGCGCGACCGCGGCAATTTTCCTTCTTGCTCGACGCTGTCGGGGAAAAACATTTTCTCTCCCTCCTAACGCGCGCGTTCCGTATTCAGTTTAGGCGAGTCGTAACGTATTCCCCAGTTCTGGCCCGTATAAAACAATCGCTTCTGGCACGGGTGAGAGTACCACCGGCTCGTATCGCGCACGCTCCTTCATCGTAAATGGGACACCGGAATCCCGGAAAGTCAGCCGTGCTCGATTCGATGCGTGGCTTCTTCGCCGTCGTTCTCGCCGTTGCCGCCGCCGCCACCGCCGCCACCGCCACCACCGCCGCCGCCACCGCCGCCGCCACCGCCGCCGCCATCGTCGTCGCTGCCCTTGTCGTCGTCGTCGTCGTCGTCGTCGTCGTCGTTGTCGAGCAAGTCGAGCGGCTTAAAGTTATGGCCTCCGGCTTCGTCGCCCGCGCGCTACACAAGCGGACCCGAAGTTTCATCCCTGGTCTCCGCATCGGTGATTTACGCGCTCGTACATCCGCGGCTTCGCCCTATATATACGTTGGCTGCGGGCCCATCGCGCGGCTTCTTTCCTTCCGCTCGGCCGAACCCGCTTAGCCCCGTTTTCCTCCGTCATACCGAATTTACCCTCCCTCCGAACGGCGGCGAAGGTGAATTCGTCGCTGGCGCGATTTGATTTGTCCTTTCCGAACGTCAACCGCGGCCGTTGACGAAATTTCAGAGAAGGACAAGGACCTGTGGAAAGTGAAATAAAATTTGCGAGCGGGATAAGTGAATATAAAGTTTGCGTGGCGCCAGGATGCCCGTTCCTTGAAGTGTTTCGTAACGAACAAATGGCAATCGTAGATCAACGTATATTGGCATCGTGAATACTCTGTCTGAACTCGTGCAGCCTACATTATCCACTTTATAATAATAACCGCTTCTTGAATGAAGCAATTTTCCTTGCGCGAGGATGACAGTTTATTGACATTTAACATAGTCACACGCGTGACTCTGTAACGGCATTCTGTAATGAATCATTAACGAGAGTTAACGATAATTATTGAAGAATATCGCTTGCGATAATAACGCAGCGGATATGATGTAATTTTCTACATTCTGGATAACAGCAAACCGTAAAACCTTCATGCTATTTTCATCACGCGCAAACGCACGTGGGCAACGTGTGATAGAAAATGATTACAAGATAACGGGAGCCATCGATAACTTAAAATAGCAATTTTCAACAAAGTATATTTTGCTTTCCGATTCGCCGTAAAATACCTTATTAGGCGAAGAATAATTTATATGTTGTTAGAATACTTTTTACAGTGATAAAATAGATCTTTTTTTTTGTTATAAATAGCATTCAGCAACTGATATCATGCACGTTCATATCTTCACGAAATTTAATCACCGCACACTGAATAAAAGAGTTTGCTAATAATAATCAAGCTTCAGTGAAATAATTTCAATTAAATATTTGATATAACCAAATATTTAATAATTATATTAATATTTAATAATAATAACTAAATATAGTAACTAAATAGTTATTAAAAACGATAATAATCGTTACTCAGCGATTATTAAATATTACTAAATATTTGGCTACATTAACTGAATATTTAATTTTAAAAAAACTCACCACAACTTAGTAACTACACAGTTGGAAAATTTTTGTTAAATTCCACATATATCACATGCCCTAAACAGTCCACTCAAATTTTTGTATTACTTTAACACGAGATAAATATATTACAAACGGTTAAAATAACAAATATTATGGTAAAAAATTAACAAAAGATGTAACATTTCGGTACAATTTGGAAAATTGTAAAAACGTGTTTCCAATAAAATCGATATTTAGAATATGTTGACACAAACATTTTATTTATTTCTCTTAGAAAATGTGTTTTAAAACTACATTATTTTTATATTATTTTTTTATTCTATAAATTGTATTATTTTAACTAAGAAATATTGAAACAATGTTAAACATCAATTTAATACAAAATATTCGAATAATATAATAATATTATTTAAATTAATATTTGAATTGTTAAAAGTTCGACATAAAAATTGTAACGAAAATCAATTTTAACATAAATACAAAAATATTTTCTATTATGTATAATCTTGGCTTGATCATTATTATCAAACTATTTTCAATACATGTAGCTCTCTTCGTCGCGCTGCATGCATTGCGGCAATTGCTAACGATCGTTTATCTAAACGATCTCGCAATCCTTCTTCTATAGAAGAAGTAATGAGATTTACATTACGATCGCGAATGCATCGAAAGTCGAACGTTATTGAATTACAACATGGTGGCCCGCATTAGCAGTGTAATTGAAATAAATTAGAATCCATTTACCGTCGCGCCGTATACACCTGCTGCAATGTGTATGAATTCTAGCTCTTAAACTATTCGAACAAATTCTGTTATGCTAATGCAACGTTTATTTATTTCATTCAATATCCGCTTTCTGACTTGGATTGTAAGTTTCTTGAGCTATTCTCTAAATCGGAAACAGTGAAACTTAATTAATTTCAGCGCTATAACTATATCAATCAATGAAATATGTACTGTCTTTCAATGGTAATACACTTTTCGATCAATAAATACCTTCTTAATTGAAATCATTAAAAAAAACATAAATCTTGACTGATGATCGCAATTTTAAATATAACACTGCAAATCAGTGAATCGTACACTGAGTCAAAGAATATTTTGTTACTCGAACGCCTTTACTTTTGGCAAATCTATCTTTTGGCAAAAAGGCTTTCAGTGACACTCCTCGCGCAAGTACTTCCTTATACCGCTCGTAAGTATCTCTCCTCGCCATTGGCGTCTTTGACACAAATGTCGCGACGAATTCTCGGTGTCCGAACCTCGCACGGATGGACGAGACGGGCGCGAGCTTATAGTAACCGTACAGAATACCTCTCGAGATCAGACGACACCCCTTTCTTTCTCTCTCTCTCTCTTTCCTCCGATGGACGGCGGAAGAATAGTTTTAGAATCGCTCGTTACATGCAGCCCGTGTTCCCGAAAAGGATGTCACGTCGCCGTAGAACGTGCGAATCCCTCCCCTTCTTCGCTCCCCGTTTACTCTATCAGGGCTCCCGCTTCATGTAGTCTACCTGTTCCCCTTCACCTGCCGCGCCGGTGTCGCGCACTCGGCGGCTCCCTGCGGTCGTACGGACGCGAGCGCAAGGCGTACGTGAAACCCGGTGGGTCTCGTAACGCCGCGCCACGTCGCGTCGCGCGCGTCCCCTCGCTGTACCACCAGCACTCTCCCGCTTCCGTACGACATCCATAATGTCTGTCTATTCACTCGACCAGGCGCGCTGCCTCTGACAGCGTATGAATTCCAACTTGAATATGTATTGTCGGCGCCAAATTAATATATACAGCCGCGACCGCTTACCCTCCCCGCCGCCGCGTGCTCCATCGTCGCGCTTCGTTCTCCCCGTCACTTTTCCCCGTCTTCCTTTGCCACCTCCTCACCCCTTGCCTTTTCTCCGCGCCGCTTCTAAATGTAATTTAATAATGTCTGCCGCCGTGCGCCACCGACGCTACCGGGCCTCCTCGGGATCCTCGTGACTCAACGACGCGGAATAACGATTTTTACAAGGAACCGTCGAGACGTTAACTCTCTCTCTCTCTCTTTCTCGCGGCGAGCCTTACGGCGGATTAATATTCTTCGCTGAGAAACGAAGACGCGGAATACGTCGACTTTGTGAAACGGGGGAATTAAATTTCACGGCGACGCGCGCTCGTTCTGCGTCCGACACGTTATTGTTTCTAATTGAAGGCTACGAGATAAAAAATGAAAGCGTAAAGAGGCGTAAGGATTAAACGGCTGGAACTTGAGGTAACTTCGAGGCGTGCCGTTAAGCGGAAGTAAATGCGGTGGATGTAATTTATGAAGTAGTAAACTTCGAAAATCGATAGTCGTGCGGTTGAGCGTTGAACAGCTCTTACATATGTATCGATTTCGCAAACCTTGATCTTCGCTTGATGTATAGCTAAATGAATTTCAGTATAAAGGACTTTATTTATGACAATTTGAAAAGCATAGCCAATCGAGTAGAAACGCGGAGTATACGTTATTAAGAAGATGAAAAACATCTCGTAAGAAGAAGGAAAAACGTTTAAAATTCCAAAATTGTTGTTTGTGGCTAAATTATTAACTTGAAATAATATAAATCGTAAATTCAATACTCTGTTTCTATAATGTGATTTTGTTAAAACGATAACGAATGCGCAAAAACGCGTGACATTAAATTAAATTATATTTTTCATATCGTGGAGTTGAATTTTGCATGGCACGATATCTCCGAGTGTTGCTTAAATTTCCTAAATTATTCCTTGAATCACTTATTTACAACTGATTATAAGGATAATAAGGCGGAAAGTTAGATATTCTATAGAACTAATCGCGAACGGCGAACGCGGTGAGTTAAGCGAATGAATTTGCCATGAATGCAAGACGAGATCAGAACCAATCGTCAGTCCCCAGCATTACAGTTCGTCAGGTAGCGCTCTGCATTTCGTCACGCCTCATTACCTAGATTTACGAAGACCGAGGTAGGCAGAACCGCATGCGAATACTGTGACTGCCGACTAGGAAGCGGCGGCTAATCGGTCGAAATAGAGAGCATCGGAGAGGAAAGAGCAGGGGAGAGCAACGAAGAAATCGTGCTCTCAATAGTAATCTCCGCTGAAACGACTTTGAAATGGAGAATGCGGAATTATTGAAGGAAAAGGGAAATAACGTGCCGCTGAGTTATGAATCGCGTCTTGTTTTGCAAGCTGACCGACGAGATCTCAAACAGGATTTTACTTTACACATAAACTGTGCACATTTTTCATGTTTACTGTTAATTAATTCGGGTAATAAATTAAGTAATAAATTAAGGTGATTATTCAGTTTATATATCGTTTTAATTTGCAAATTAAATCGTTTCTGATCATTCTGATGTTGAGAATTTTAACAATGTAGCAAATAAATTATCAACTTTTTAAAAGAGAAATTTAACAAATTTAACGCGAGAATCTTTTATTGGCAATTATCATCGAATATTCTGTTTCGCTACACACTAACAACTTTTTTATTTGTACCATATGCACAGTTTTCTCCATCTATCTATATTTCCATATGACGATTAATTCTATATATCTTGAAAATCCCACTTGTTCCGCTTTTCTACCTTAAACCCTCTATTCATCGTTACACATAGCTTTCTTTTATCATCGCCTCCATCCCGCTTGTGTCTCTTCGCTGGCACGTTCTCATCAGCCTCTGTGATGCTGGTAGATGTACGGGAATGACGTATTGACATCTCCGTCCACTCATCTTCGCCATTTATCGCGAATAGAAGACTCAAACTACTCCGCCACTCCGCCGAGCGGACACGGCGGATACATATTTCACGACGGGCAAAGTCGGTCGAAGCGTTCCAACATCCGCCATGCCGCTTTTTCTTCGTTGTTCGCTAACGTGTTTGTCGCATAATAGGCTGCTTTCCAAAATATGTAACTTTGAAAAAATGAGATCAAGATTAACTCTTTTTATATTTTATTATCAAATGTTATTTATATTAAGCGAACAAATTTCTAAAAATATACTGATAAAACGTGTATTAATACTATTATGTATAAAATTTTGACTCATGCTCGTACCAAATATAATTCAGTGTTATTAAAAATTTATAGTTTCTAAACGATGTATTGTTACGTTTGTAGATAATTTTAAAAAAATTGAAAAAAAAGAAAAATTAATGCGTTTACGTCATCCTTGTATAACATCAATTCGAAATGTTATATTGTAGTTACATCTGAGTGAGTTCCTTAAAAAAAAAAAAAATTCACTGGGTACCGTTCGTAGGCAGAAGTATCATTTGCGCAAGCACGCGTGAACAATCTGATTGACACGCGTGGAGAATCAAGCTCGTCATACCTGGATGATCTCCAATCTGTTTACTTTTATTAGACGTTTCTTTTCATTTTGCGTCTTTATGGGTCACTGAACGTTCATTAGCGCAGCATCAGCACGCGCGATCAATTAACCCTCTCTCCGACTTGATGGAAGACCAGCGCGGAGATTTGTATCCGCGATAACTTTGTTCATTGATGATTAAATCCAGCACGGCGAAGGAAACGTCGAGAATACACGTGTTATCGACATGTCCGTTTATTTGGTGCCGCCTTTTTTTCCCAATCGAAGATTTTATTTCTCTCGCGAATAATTGCTTCGTGTAAATTTCGAGCGGCCATTCGGTCGCTCATCAATGTCACCTGTCATTACGGCGTATCATCGGCATCTACCGGCTTTGACGTTTCAGTCGATAACGTTCGACGAATTAAAATCGTTGAGATTTATACGAGAAAGTCCAGTGCCACGCTTCTTCGTATAAATAGCTCGGAGTATTTAATCGATATCATTCTATAAGAATTATTTTTACTATTTGACGATACATATATTGCATTGCCACCTCTTTTATTGGAAACATCAACATTATCTGTACATAATTTATTAATTACAATTTATATTCTCCATATTAGAGACAAGTGATCTCGAAATGAAGATTAAAATTACGCGTACATATATTGCTTTTTATTAAATATTTAGCAATAATGCCTCAGCGAATTAGATTATTTTAAATTAGGTCTTTATTTTATTTTATGGCTGACTACATTTTTCTGTACACGCAGTCTGCGAGGACTGAAGATTAAACACATATTTAATTATGTTAGGATAATCTCTTAATACTTTTTTCGGGGCAAAATCGGCATTTTTAATTATATAATATCCACGTGGCATTGCTCATGCTCAAGGACAAAACAGGAGAAATCCGTAATGATTGAATAGAAACGTTGAGGCTCGTGATGGAAAAAAAAAGCGCGGGAAATTATCCGATGGGCATCACGCAGGGGTTAGAACGGGGGAAGAAAGGCTATCGCGAAAAAATGTCGAGGAATGTGAGCGATCCCGAGGAACGACGGCGTCGACGTCGAGAGCGAGTTTTTGCTCGATTTGCTCGAAAGCGAAGAAGATTGCGAGCTACGGCGGTAACGACGTCTTCGGGAGAATCATCCCGATGGTGTAGGATGAGACCTGAATGGTTACGCAACGTACGTCCCGATCGATGCCTACGTGTATATGTGTGTGTGTGTGTGTGTGTTTCCACGGAACCACGTGTGGTTCCTACGCTGGCTCGAGGCCGAATACCTTTCTGGTATCGACTGTACGCCAGTTAGTTTGCGGTTCTTCCAGGAATTTGAACCCTATGATCCTTGGCACTGATCCCTCTCGTGTTCCGAATCTTCGTCGAGGGCTGCCGCTGGCTTTGAAGGCCGCTGCCGAGGAACGAGAGAGAAGGGCCAATGAGGAGGCGAGCGTAGACAGACAGCGCAAGAGGATTCCTTCTCGACGATAAGCCCCTATCCCCTCACAAAGGAATCGTAGGGGCTAATAAAAATCGGCTGTTTGCTTAGCTGCTATTACACCAGATATTGCGATGAAACGCGTGCTGTGGATAAATTTACCACTGAAGCAAACGCCGCGCCGCCTCGACTACGTTGCGCAAGTTGATTCATCATTGTCGTGTATCGCAAGCCAATTATTTCACTTTATGGTACCCTCGTTTCCTACCTCGAATTTGTGTGACTCCATTTGTCAAGAGATTTTTTATCGTCATTAGGCACAAATTCTCTGTATTTCAACAGATTTACAACAGCGTTACTAAAACACGGCCATTAAATGTATACGCGAGAATGAATGAATGAATGAATGAATGATGTTATTCTTGAATCGCCGCTGGCTTAGAATCAAGTTTGCACGATCAACCTACACCTACGCGAGTTCGTTCCTCTTTAAAGAGCATCACGGTGTATTGTGCACACCCGGAAATCATTTGCTGACTGCTACGCTTACTTCCGCTCCTTTTCCCTCATTTCCTTACCGCGAATCGCGGTGGTAACAAATTACCGGTTAACAAGCTTAGAAGCACGAAGGCGTTCTTAACAAGATGACGTCACAACAATAACAAACAATTGTATCGTTTCACCGTATGTACGATTGTACCCTAACGAACCTAGTCCCCATTGCATTCTATTGGTCGGACGAGACAGCCGCTCGCTCTTTGTACCGGTCTCCATTTCTTTCTCTTCTTAGGCATCTGTCCGAGAATCATCATCACGAGACATGTGCGGCGGGGACGAGAGAAAGGGGACGGATGCTGAATTAGTCGTAAGTCACTCAGCCACAGCTTGTTAGCGTCGTTAACCCTGACCTCCGGGATATCGTCTTCGCTATAACGGCGTTCCGTCGCGTTTTCGAGTGGACGACCGGCATGGCGGAGGAAAACCATAAGCCTCAAAACACGATCAGGTTGGATGGTATCCCTCCACGATCTCGCGTTCTAGATGCCATTCTCTTGAATGTCGCCTCGCCAGGATTTCCTCGATGCATCCGGAGCAGACGCGATCGATATCGCTCTCGACGAAGATTTCGCCAGCGACATTGTATTAAGGAACGTGTCTTAAGACGTAAAGTTTATCGTATCAATCAGTAATTTCTGTGGATTTATACAAGATAAAGTTCGAAAAAAAAACTCTTCGATAATTTGATTCTTCGATTTCCCGATTTGTTTTATATATTTATTTTACATGCAATTTTTAAAATTAATATTAAAGTATTAAATGTATATGTAATGCAGTTTTGAATACGATTTGCTTCTTTTGGAATACAAGTACACGCGATAAAAAATTGTTTCTCTAGATTTCTTCAACAAGATATCTTGTAAACGTTACTTGAAACAATATATATTTAGTATCTCAGAAGGCTGAAGTATTGCTAGCTACGAGAGACAATTCGCGATGTAGAGGCTGGCACGGCGCACCACCATTCGATACTTCCCTCGAGTCCGCAAAATCGAGATAGCGATTCAAACGCCCGAAGGGCCAAAATCGTAAATCCTCGCGCTGGCCCCGACGCGCCGTCGCTCCCGAGGTTTCGTATCTCCGACGCAGAACGAGAGCGCGCATACGGTACGAGATTAAGATACGGTACACTCCATTTAATCAGTCCGCGGCCCGGAGAGAGAGTCCCGATATCCGATGGAAAGCACCTGATCGTCGTTCCTTTCTTTCCGGCGCTGCTCGAAAAGAAATGAGAGGGAGCGGAGGAGGCGCGATTAAAAGGAAGGATGGGACAGAGATGGAAGAGACGACCTCGACCGCGCTTTCCAAATTTCGTCGTTCCGAGGACGTGGGGCGAGGGTGGGCGAGATCAGACGAAAGAGAAGAAACGCGCGGGGAGCTGAAAAGTAGGAGGAAAGGACGAGATAAATTCGCGGGTTTACGGCGCCCTTAAAGTCGCGGGGATCTCTTTAACGACCTGGCAGACCGCCACCGTGGTGGTCCTCCTAGCGGGAGGGCTGAAATGCATCGACGCTCGCTCGCTCGCGTGCGCGCGGACGCGAGTGCGCGAATGCGAGTTCGGGTTATCATTCATTCGCTCTCGAGCGAGCCGCGAGAGCTCTGTTAATGACAGTCCCGTGGAATTACTGCGGAACTTCAGGTCCGCCAGAACGGTGCGCGAGGTGAGGGCTGAAAAATGCGCGAGAGGGAAGAAAAGGTGAATCTACCGCGCGAAATTCCGCCGACGGGCGAAGATTATCTTTCTCCTCAGGGGTGGCTCACTCTCCCCTCTCTCGCCACTCGTTTCCTCCCTCTTGGTTCTCACCGTCGAGTCTCTCACCAGCTGCAATTCTCGATGTTCGAGCCTGCCGCTTCAAAGAGCCGCGCACGGCTCCTTGAAAATACTTTATTTTATTGTTACCGCCAGATCCAGCGGATTCCGGCCTCGTTACTGTCCAAGTGTCTCCACGAGGTTGAGTAACGCGAGATTTGACTTTGCGTAAACTCTTTATAGTCGAGGGAGAAGGAAGACAGAGAAATAAGAGTGAGAGGTGACTGGTGGTCTCTAGAAAGAAGAAGAGTCCGGCTTTCGGGGATCTACGAGTGGGATGCGATAAGAGATTTTGAGAATCCAAGATGGAACTCTCGATGTCCTTTTTGTCCGTTCAGATTTCGCGCTCCGCTCCACGATCCGGTCGATTTTCTTTTCTCGTTTCTTTTTTTCTTCCTACTGTTTGTCCGATGTGATAGCCCACCGTCGAATCGAGCTCTATCCTACACAAACCCCGAAATGACGCCGTTATCATTAAGAACGGTCTTATCGGTCGTAGAGAGTGACCATTATCTCCGAACTGTTTCTGCGCCCATTGAGCCCGACGAAGACGTTTTCTCTTTTAGATATGACCTCGTTGGTCGGATGTAGAAAGTCCCCGTGGTTCCATGAGAAATAAAAATCCGCAAATAGCCTTTGATATCACAACATTACGCGATACCGAATGAAACGCAATTGCAGCTAGGTCGCCAGAAAATCAAATTGTATTTCTTGCGAAACCATAGGAGTTCTGCACGATCTCTGTATATCAATTTTTATCACGTAAATAACAACGTCGATTAATATCGAATTTGATAGCGTTGTACACTGAAAGAAAAAATTTCTAAATTCGCATTTAAAAATAATGCTATAAAATTTTAACGATTCAAAACGTTCAAACTGCAAAACTTTGTTTTCTTTTTATATCGTTGTAGCAAATAGCGATATGTAGATATTAATATCGATGCCTTAAAAAGTTTGAAATTTGATCACACACTTCTGTGATCGCTCTTAAAATATTACGCCCCGATATCCGAATAATTGCACTTTAATGTCTGACACGATGTTTGACGAGCAACGGGAATGTTTTCGCTGATCGCGTATGTGATGCAGCGGAATTGCTAGAACCTCATAAATCCGCTGCAAATGGCTTACAGGTTTACCTATAAAAACATAATGGCGAGACGGTCTCCTTTCATCGTTCTTTTTCATCGAGCATTCGGCCTATCGATCCATGGAATTTTTTTATTGCCACTGTCCCTCGCAGCGCGTTCCCTTCGTCAGCTAAAAGAAAGTAAACATCGTAAAAAAAATTCGCACTCACTGAGTGTTTGTTCAGGTCCCACGAGAGGAATATCAATACCCATAGAAAATTGGTGACATAACTTGGAGATCATCTCAACTTGTTTATCAATATTGAATGCGCTTCACGTCCGTCGCGCGAATGACGAAATTCTCGTACTTATTATGTTGCGTGTCTCGAAAAATTCGAGCGAAACGCGTGGACGCGGTAACGCGGTAACGCGGAGCGACGATTGTATTTAAAACAGCCGTGTAAATGAGACGTGTGAACAAGTTCTCTCAAATTGTATAATTTCGTTGGGGAAATTCCACAGCACTGACGAAGAGAGCGGCGCAGGGTCGCGTAAATCCGCGGACGAATGGCCTGTGGGCTCATCGCGAAAAGCGTAATAGAGAATTCCGCAATTCGGATGCTTATGGGGCATTCCGACGGAAAACGTTAGTGCGGCTATTGTGATCGACCGTGGGCGCGCACACAGACGGGCTCCGCCGTGAGCTTCTAAATTATTACGCAGTTTTGAATTTAACGAAGCCAATGGCGAGAGGACGCGCTTCGGCTCGTCTCCGTGAAGTCGTAAAGCTACGAATGTTCGCTTAACCGGAAAGCTCCCGGTTACTTTTCCCGGCAATTCCTTCGCGCAGCACACTTCTAGGCGGCGGCGGCGGGAGAGCCGATTTACCGTTACGGAAACAAAGAAAATCAAAATATCTTCCGCGAAACCATCCACCTTCCTGGAATGGTCTAGAAACTGCGAAAGGTCGAGCTCCGTTTCCCCGAACGCGAGTCGTACGTAGCCTCGTAAATGCATTTGCTTCCTGTTTTGCGGTGGGTTACGACGTCGCTGCACAGAATCAATATTAATATAACGCACATTACGCCGTAACGAACGACGAAATTTTGATACTATTCACAAATTATTTAAGCGAGAATTTGCAAATGCCTTTGCTTTAGTCAAATGCAAGCTTATTACGATAACCAACAAATATTAATTTACATCTGCCTTGAATGAAACTGATGATGAGCTTACAATTGGAGAATTTATTATCACATAAATGTGATTTTCGATATCTGGACCTAATTATTTCCTTCGTCCTTATTTCAATAATGAAAGGAGATACATTTCTCTTCGCAAAGTTTCATATGGTTTTACAATTTCTTCCGCTGTTCGTTTTATTAGTTTGTTATTTATTTGTTTAGATATTTAGATGCCTGTAGATAGAATCGATCGATATTTCCATGGCTTCGAACGCATTAATATTATTCTATTTGCAACGACGATTAACGTTGTTTTCCTCGAAGATTTTCTGACAGATTAAGTCGACGGGATAGATCGGTCGTTTATATATATATATATATAGAGCTGTGCCTCGGAGGTCAGGATTAGTAAAGTTCAGTTGATGCCGGAGCAAGCTCCAGGGAAGGAGAAACGGTCCCTAAGCGAGTGATAAAATTCCTTTCCAAGTTATATTAACGCCGTTAGTCGTACCCACGGTGGCCCCGGACGAACTTTAATCGTGAATAATGAAGGAGCCCGGCGGCGATTATTTTTCTCGCAGAAGGGACCGACGGCATTAGACGCAGCCCTCGAACTTCGGCGCGGAGCCATTTTTTGCAGTTCCCAAAGAATCTTTGTCAGGCGGGAAAATAGACTTGACTTCTCGCTCGTTGTTTGATTCTCAACGTACTTATCGTAAATTATGGCGTTAAAGATAAGTAAGGACGCCCCGCGCGCGCGCGCGCGCATTTCCGCCTTTTAATTTTATGACTGCGGTTTTCGAAAGCCGATTCACTCGGTGTGAAACAGCACTTCCTAATTCACTTAATACCCTAGTACACTATTTTTAATTGAAGACTCGACATAAAACAGGCTTTATGTGCTTTTAAATTTCTATTTGTAAAAGCGGCGATGGTGGCACTGTATATTTAATTACCCGCTTCATAGAGGCTGTTTATTAAGATGTGTTGGTTGTCATGACATTTAAGAATACATTTCTCGATGAACTATATTATGCCGCTACCAGCGTCGGCATGTAACAAACGTTCTTAAAGTAGCTTTATAAAAGGCGAATAGCTTCATTTGTAATAGCGTCAGACAGAGCCGTCGCTCCTGATGGTAACCGTTAGGGCGAATAATAAATTGGCAGACAATGCCCGAAGGAAGATACCAAAGTGCACAAAGAATGCTTGCTCAGCTATCATTTTTAGTTCGCAGACGGAAAGAAGAACAATATAGCTGTTCAACGCTGGCATAATTTACCCTCACCGAACATCATGTGGTTTTCAATAATTACTGTTATTCATGATTAGGGAAACTTAGTAAAAGGTAATCTTGAAAGTGTTTCCATTGCTATCACGCGATACAATAATGAGAGAAAAAATAAATTATGAAACGAATTATATATATGAATTGAAGAAATAAGTATTTTCTATGCTGAAATATAATAGATATTAGGAAATTAAAATAACGTTCCAAAATTGCAATTAATTAAAAAAGCGATAGACAATATACGAAATTGAATATTTATTATTTTTACATCAACTATCCTACCTTTCGCCGCCTTCTGCATTAACTGTCTTTTTACATTGCTTTTTTTTACTGTAACAATGTAAAGAAAATAAAACAAAATAAATGGAAATAATGATATTGAAGCAAAAATGGACGGTCCTAATCGACTCCCGTAATAAGCAAATTTTTGAAAAACCAAATAGACCATTGTTTTATAACGTTGTTATCGCTTAAAACTTGCGTACGTAATAGGTATTAAAATCGCAAACTATTGCGCAGCTATTATTTCGCGATTATTCGCCATGCGAAGCGTTCGTTCAAAGAGAAGTCGACAGGACGAAGGACCCGAAGGAGACTTAGCCAGAACAGGGTGCTATAATCTCATTTGTGTGGTATAGTTGGTGCATAATTCCTCGCAGTGAGTAGCATAACTTTGTACTCTCTCCAAGGAACTGTACCAAACTGGCACAGCCTACGGGAGAGCATCAACTTCGCAAACTCGCGGAGTAGTTGCGTTGACGGGAATGTACTTTCCCATATGGGATGCTTGACTCCTAAAGATAATTTCTGCAGCATTTGCGGCCTCGCGATCGCCGCAAGCGCTTATCACTGTAAAAGTAAATTAAATGTATCGCAAGAAAATATTTTATTTTCTGATTTTTCATTATGCTTTTTATAAATAATTTGTCCAGTCAAAATGTTTTCGCATGCTCGATATTGATGAATATAATTTCTTCAATTACAGCTGATTATTGAGAGATGCGGTTTCGATGTTCCAATAACTTATAAACCGGTTATATAATTACATTACTCTGGCGATCTGTCATGTTTTTTTTTTGCGCAGAACTGTAATTTCTGATCAAATATATTCACTAAGTATTCTGTGTAGAAGTGTGAAGAGCCTATCACTATTAAAGCAATATATAATATATCATCTGATTGTAATCGGTTTCCGTTCCTCCTCCTCTTTTATAACTATTAAATTTAAGCCGCAGTACCGCCCATTGCCACCATTTCAGCGTGAGTGGCTCGGCGGGATACTTAAGTCGCTTCAGTCTCCTAACAAGCCCACTTGTCTCCTCTTTCAGACATGCTACGAGATGGAGAGGTACCTGAAGGACGAACCGAAGCTACAATCGTACAAAAAACTCCCCACGGAACTGGACACAGCGCCCTGGAACCTCTTCAGGGCACCATCGATCTCGTGGACGACGTCCACTGGAACGAGTGCACAATTCGACCCCCCAATCAAAATGGAGGTGTGTAATCAGCCGATGCTGACAAACTATTAAATTGCTTGCTATCAAATTATCCCAGAGAGAATCTTTCTACTCAAATTCTTATATTATATAATCATTATTTTCATTTATATTGTATTCTCATATACATTTAATATAATATTAATATATTTTTCATTATCCTTCCCCGCCTTTTCGAACGAATGAATTAATATTGTTTTAAGAAATTAAAACGTCTTTTTTTCTTTGTAAACCAGGTGACGACGTCGTCAGACGAAAGGGATCCCCTCTGCCTGGACGACATTAAATTCAGTCCTGGTGATCATAATGACAATGGTCGCGATAGGGATCTTCTCGATCGTCATCTTGACTCTTTATCGATGTCCTCGGCGAGTTCGGCGTGTTCAGCACTGTCCTGGGACAGCTCACCTTCCCTCTCTTGTACGGCGCTCATTCTTAAAAAAGAACCGAGCGAAGACCTTGAGGAGGACGAGGAGCACGAGGTATGTTACGCATGTATTTCGACTAATGATGTTTCACCTGGAATTAACGACAATTAAAAATCCGCGCTCGATCAGAAAACTAATGAATAAATTTACTACAAAAGGGAGATATATTCTTTTATTCGTGTTTTATAACAGCAAATTAATGGAATATTTTGGAAAAATTGTGGCAAAGTTTTTGTTCTGAAAATTATTATTGGTTTTTTATTTCCTGAAAATATTTTCTAAAATCTAATTAATTTTTGTAAACTTTAAAAATTAATTTCACGCACGAGAAGTCCAATAATCGCAGACGTTATAAAAAAAAGCGATTTAATTACATATTTGTAAACATTTTATTGCTTGTAAAGACATTTTTCCAAATACTTTTCGAATCCGATCAAAGTCACTTTCTCTCTCTCTCTCTCGCAAATGTAATTTCTGATTCAATACGACGCACGATGTTACATTGACGCAACGCGTTCGCAAGATCGCGCGATTCGACTCTCTCATCGGTTTATTTGTCTGCCGTAACCCGTTCGAGTCCGATACCCGGCGGCGACTCACGGACCGTGCAATCAATCCCGTTACGTTATTAATCGTAATCTCGTTGCATAATGGCCGCGTTGCATTTTGCCGTTACAGGAGATCGAGGAGGAGGAGGACAGCGGATGCGAAAGCGAAGGTCAGATCCTGACGCCGCCGTCGAGTCCCGGGTCGGGTCAAGGTCATTCCAACTCCAGTCACTCGTCGAGTGGGAGTTCGATGCTCGACGTGCACAACCTCAACCTTCACGGCGCGGGCGGGAGGAGCGCCATCGTCAGGGTTACCACTGGGAACGCGCAGGGTGTCGCAAGGTAAGTGTCGCGTAAAACTCGCGTACTTGCCTCATCTCCGAATGATCGTAACGTAAGTGCGCGCCTCTTTTCCCGCGCGTTACGCGATGATGAAAGGCCGGCGAAAGAAACGTCCGCTTCCAGATCGGCGGTTCCTCTTTGATGTTCCTCTCTCGTTGCTGCTATTCTTGCTTAATGAAAACTTAATTGCGCCTTTAGAATTGAAAGAGACATGCGGCTAACGCGGATACTTGTCCTACGAAAGACGGATGTGCCGCACAGTTACGTCTCTCGCTCGGAAATTATCTTGATTAACTGTAACTGGCATTCCCTGATATAAAGTGGCCGTACTTTCCGGGTCGACTTATCCCATCCAATTCGTTCCTGGCAATTTTCTACGGAATTTACAAAAAAAAAAGAAAGAGACGCGCGGGCTCATCAAAGAAAAAAAAGTCGACGTTGTCGGGAAGTAGCTTCGAAACGTTCTCCGCTACGGCGCGCGGCGGGATAAGAAACTTAAAACAATTCGCTCTCGCGATCCATCATTAACCCGTCGCCGGAATTGCGCTCTTCTCGATTCGCTCGCGTTTCTTTCGAGGCACGAGACGTGCGCCGATTACTCAACGTTCTACCGATCACGCTACTTGTTATTTCGCGCGCGTTAAGCTCGCTGGCGAGCCGTGACACGCACGAGCCTCGTTTCACGGATGTCGCGTCTTGATAGCGCGCGACAGACTAATTGCAACGAGGCGAAAATACAGCCAATGAGAGGAAGCAAATCGCGTTTTTGCAGACTGATCTCCGTCACGGCGAACGGCTTCCCCGCGGTAGCCGGCACGCAACACGCGCACGCGGGCGCAACCGCGGCCACGACCACCGTGGCTAACAGGCACCACGCGAGGAGCAACGAGCACAGTCCGCCCGACACGAAACGCAGGATACACAAATGCCAATTCCCCGGGTGCAAGAAGGTCTACACCAAGAGCTCGCATCTCAAGGCTCATCAAAGGACGCACACGGGTGAGTGAAGTCGATGCAGCGCTATGTCTATATCTAGCGTCTATATCTCGATCTGAGGCCGGCCGTGTATCGAGGCTGTCGATAAATTATGCCCGTTCGAATCGCCACTGGTGCGAGGATAATACGATAGACTGCCGCGACACGCCGCGTGCGAATCCAAATAATCATAAGAGCGCTGAAGCTGAACTGACGATCATACGACGAGTTACGCGTGCGCGCGCATGCTATGAATATGTGCGCGTTCAACGAGCGTTATACGCGTTGGGCGCGAGTTATAACAAATTTTTCAAACCGTTGCTGGACATCCTCCCCCTCTCTCTCTCTCTCTCCGCCCTACACGAGAACAACGGGAGTATAATTAATTACGGAGCCGAATTAAGGGTGCTTCGTTATTCGTGTTGACACGCTCGCGAGATGGCATCTCGCTGACGAAACAAAGCAGACAAATGTAGCGCTCATTCGCGCGCACTCTGACGCATTTATTTCCGATCGAGTCAAAACATCCGACATCGCATGTTTCTCTAATTGGCTATTGTCATTTGGAAGCAATTTTCTATGCTCTTTGTATAGATACATTTTTTCACAAATGAAAGGGGTACGTGTGTAAATTGAACTCGTTTAACGCGTTTTATTTAAATGTATTAATTTTATTGGCTTGTGTCGTCATTTTTTATTTTCCTCTCCGGCTTTTGTCGTGGCTTAATATATCTAAAATATTGTTTCAAACTTTTCCATTCTTCAATACTAACAAAGACGCGTCTGTCGCAATTATGAAAAATAAATCAATAAAATTCTTCCATTCTTCAATACTAACAAAGACGCGTCTGTCGCAATTATGAAAAATAAATCAATAAAATTCTTATATATATATATTAATTATATTTTAATATAATTTGAGCTGACGATTAATCCAAAGACTCACCGTCAATTATAAATTTTGAATTAGCGTTATTAAAATGAACTTTGTATTCATTCTTTTTATATCAATTATGTCATTTTTGTTTCTTGAAATTAATTAATTCCTTTTAGTCAACATAAATGGATTTTACAGATTTAGCATTAATAACTGTATCACTCAGATTTTGAGGATTTTGGAGGGTTAATATAATTTATGATCTAAACGCGCAAGAACAACGAAATAGGTTTGTTAAGATACGTCAACTAGTAGCGTAATTATGTCCATCCGTACTTGCTACATTATTTCATCGGCATTATGCTAATATACGAAACACGGATAATCATTCTTCGTCGATTAAAATTCTTGTGTTTCGATGAAACGATGGAAGTTTCCTTCTAACTTAAAGAGTGGCAATATCCGCTACTTCCATGATCCACGTTGACGGGACACGTCACTGTCCGAACGCGATATTGCTATGGGTCTTCGCGATTCTCTTCCCTCCGATCCTTTTCGCAGTCGCTTGCGGTGAACGGTGGCAGGCAGAGAGATTGTAATTAACGAACTCTCCTCTGTTCCCTTTCACCTCTCTCTTCTTCCAGTGCGCCCGTACAACTCGTCCTTCTCCTGCTCCTTTTCCTTCCTCTTGCTTCTTTTCGGGCCTCTGCTCTTTATCCACGGTTTTTGTCGCGTCACACTCAGGTCCTACGGTTTCGCCAGTCGTACGTACGGTACCTTGCGGTACGTACGCCTTCGTTCTTCTGTGTATGTATAGCTTAGGTATGGTGAACCAACACTGTGAAAATAACGCGAGAGAGAGAGAGAGAGAGAGAGAGAGAGAGAGAGAGAGGGATGGAATGCAAGGGTGGTAATAAGGGACGGGTTGGCCGGGACGCCTTCATCCTGCAGCATGGCAGGTACGTCGGGATTGCTTCTCGCGGATCGTTAAGCAGAACTGCTAACTACGGGATTATGCATACTGCGGGATCCGTCCCGCAATTATGACTCTGTTATGAATTCGTCCTGACACAAGGATCTCCCTGTCGGCAGAACGGCTGCACCAGACGACGGACGGCCGCGACATGTACGACGGCACATCGTACGTTTATCTCGAGACATTTACGGTGAAAAAGGTGTAAAAGCGCAATGTGCCCTCGGGTATTGGTTCGCCCCTCTTCTTCTTTTCCTTTCTCAATCCGTACTTCACGGTGTTACGTGCGACTGTATCGAACATATCCGCTTCGGAACCGAAACGTTCCTCTCTCACACAATAGTTTTCTTAAGATTCTTTCTGTTTTATTATCCGCTTATTGTCTCCATAAAATAGTCGAAATGCAGTTTTTGTAAGAAATTGAATAAGACATTGCTATATATCACATGGAAGAAACAAACTATAGTCATTGAAGTATTTCCTATTATTACTAATTGATATCCGTTAGATGCCGGTTCTTTAAGAACATAATTTTTGACGTGTATAAATTATAGATTTTATTTAAAAAAATTTTAAAGGTTACGATTTCTTTATGTCACTGCTATACATAATTATTCAATCAATTTTATTCAAGAAGTACATTGCATTAAGAAGAAATAGAAAATTTGAAGATGTATAGGTTTCACGATTGTTCTTGAGCAACAGAAACAATTGCACGGCGACTACTTCCGTACTTATTGATTACTATCCACTGCATGAGGAGATTTCCGCCGCGATCTCGTCGTCGAAAAAGTTTGGCGACACGCTCTTTCTCTCTCTCTGAGAGTTCGCCGCCAGAGAAGAAAAACGACCGCATCGAGAAACTTCGGAAAGCGGAGCTTTTCGCGAGGATGGAAATGGCGGCAGACTTTGATCTCACCCGACGGAATCTAATTACCTTGCGGACAGGACTTCGCGGTAGCGAGACACGAAACGAAGCGAATCGTCGATCGCGAGACGACAACGTGAAGGTTCGTTACGAATTCCATCGGCGAAGTTTCCCTTCGGAAGGCCCCTCTCGATATGTAGATATCCCGAGAAGGATCCGCAGAGATCTAGTCCCTTCGCTTAGTTTGATCTTATATTTGACGACGACGACGGCGACGAGGAGGACGGCAATGACGACAGAAACGACCATCTATATCCATCGAATCACATTATTCTCGCAGCCGGCGAGCTTAGTGCCGATTCTGCGATGTGATCCGATTAAACGACTCTAACAGTCAAGCGTGTCCACTTGCTAATTCCTTTCTAACGAAGCAATCAGACATCACTATTAAATACCAAGCACGCCCGTCGATTTATCCAGTCTTTTGATTTTTGCACGCAAAGCTCGTTTAAAACGAACGAATCCCAGCTACGAGAGAGAGAGAGGGGGAGGGGGGAGCCGTTGTAATATCTTGAATCTCGTTGGTTCAGCACCTTGTGATAATTTTACATTTTTGTCTGCGTTACGCACCGATGCGAAATGTGGTTTCTCACTGCTGGCCGGTTTAAATCACACTGTTGAAAGCCGCAAGTTAATTAAAACGTTTAACGGGATTTGGGCCTTCTGCGCAAAGAGGCTAATTTGAGCGGAGAGCAATGTTTCCGCGAATGCTTCCGGAACGGCCGCGATTTTTCACCGTCACTCACAGCGCAGACAGATTTACGTGGAATTTGTGTAATGCGCGATAAGAAGAGAGCCCCACGTAATTACGTTAATTATAAATCGTAAAGGGAGAACCGGGAGAAGACTTGGTTATGGGAATGATAATGCTGGAAGAAAAATCCGCGGATATAAACTCTTTGTTCTGTCCTCATAGTATCTTCACGAGAATAAAACCGGACTAATTCTTCTTTTTCATCGTGCTTATCCTTCTCGCGTATTAGGTTCTTGTCCGAGCGGGTCCTTTCTCGCTGCGGGAGCGACGCGCAGGGCTCTCGTATCCGATTTTCCCACGGGTGTCAAGGAACTATCGATCGCCGTCCCGCAGCCTCACATCGGCTGTGTATAGCGGCGAGAGAAAAGAGGGACGGAAGGATAGGAAGAGAGAGATTTCCAATTACAGGGACTTTCCGTTCTGGAATTCCATTCCGAACGTCATTGTTCTCGCGTCGCGCGCCGCGGACAGGACTTTGATCCTTCGACGATGCGAGAGTCCGATCGCGCTTCGCCCGGGACACTTAACAGTCCTTCACTTCGTTCCGGAAAGTGGATAGTCAACATATATGAGAAAGAGCGATTTTATCCCTTCTTTGAGTTCAGTTCACTCGACAATCGCACGATTTCGTGCAGGAAATGAAACGTTAGCGCGTACCTCGGTCTACAAGAATAGGAAAACATTTATTCTACGAAAAAACACCCCTGTAAGAATACACTTGATAAATTTATAAATGCAAGTTGTTAAATACTCGCGCAATCCACGAAGATAGTTTGACGAGTTTCGCCCATGTCATGCAAAGGCTGTACATTTTCTTATCGCATTACCAAAGATATATTTTCCTCTATGATATTTTCGAATCTACGTAGAACGGGGAAGACGAGAATGGAGATATAAATGACTCGAGGATGATAATACGTATTTCACGTATATATATAATATGTATTCATACACGATTGAAAACTTTGCTTTAACGGATCGAGGGATATGGGAGGCAGTTACGATCGTGGGAAGAGGACGGGGCAGCCAAGATTACGTACAGAGATCGAAGTAGGTCAGCCAAAGTATAATAATTTAACATGAGAGCGCTTTAGAGACGCGCAGCTTTCCCCGATCTTAAATCAAACGAAGAATGGAACGAGCGGCGCGGCGGCGGCGGCGGCAGCAGCGGCGGCGGCGCACGGCCCCGAGAACTTATTTATCAACGTAACTCGCGACGATGAATCCGCGCTGTCGAAAACAGTCTGCTTATATACATTACTTCTGCATTTCTCCTTAGACGTGTCGGTGTATCCGCGAACAATAGGACCCGAAGGTATCCAGCGTCTCGGGAGGGCGGTATAATCGAATTAACCATAAATCCAGCGCATTTCCGCGCAAACGGATATCCGTGATTTATGCCTGGCGAATGGTCCGAAGCGCGAAAGAAACGGGCGGCGCAATCGCCCGGTTAAAACATTACAATGAAGCAAGAAATAAATTTGCAAAACGGCGGAACGACTTTCTTAAGTTTCCAACAGTTTGCATGGGAAATATATCGCTTTCCTCTACGCTCCCAATTGTATCGCTTATACCGTCGCTTTTCTCATTTTGCTAATATTTGGATTGTTTCGAATATATCTATATCGATCGCAATTACATTAGCAATGATATGTGACACGAGTGCAACGGATTGCATATAAAATTTGCATAAAATCTTGGTCAAAATAAAAATGAAAATAATCCATATTGAGAGAAATATTTATATCGATGTAGACATTTTTTCTCTGATATGCTCGTGTACGATATGTGCATCGGACGATACCCTTAGCGCGTGATTTACGTGTCAGCGGTATTTCGCATATAAACGAGCCTGTTATTTTTCGCCGCAGACATCGCGCCGGTGCACGCAGGAACAACTGCGTCGCGACGCGGGCGATCTGAAATTTGTCGGTACATTGATTCGAAGAGACGAGGGGGTTCACGGAGGGGCGGCTGGTAAGCGGCACGTCGTCGAGCCCCGTACTCCATTACTAAAAGTTTCTGGTCGCGGTGCATCGCGGTAATGCGATTCGTAAATAATGGCTCGAGAAACTGAACTCGGCGACACGCCGTCCGCCTTCTTCGTCGTCGTCGTCGTCGTCGTCGTCGTCGTCGTCGTCGTCGTCGTCGTCGTCGTCGTCGTTGTCGTCGTCGTCGTATTCCCGCGAGCCAAGTGCATCTGCGCGATTGAACACGTCTCCTCTTACGTTTAAACCGCAAGCTCAAAGTCTCAGCTGCATCTCCGTTCCTGCAAGAGACCGCAGGCGTCTGTGGTCGTGAGCGATCTTCCCCTTTCCCCTGTAAATTTCGTCGATGTTAAATCTTAGATGTTGCCAACCGTGCCGTGGTGCTCCAACGCGATACACAATAGCCATCGATTTTCGCAGCTATAAAGTCGCAATCCGATCGCGATCGCACTCCCGAAAGAGTTATCTTGAGCTAAATTTAGGTCAACGTAATTAATTCAGGGTTAATTACGCGAGAAAATTGTCTATTTTATATTGGAGCGCGTTTTATCGCGGACGAACGTTATGGCTGTGCCGGAAGCTAATCGATTATTGCGTGTAATTCGAGTATCAATAGCGATAAAACGCCTCGCAATTCTTTGAATGGAATAGTTTTTCAGAATTTATTTCTCGAGATTCTCGTTCGCGGGGTAGAAACTTGCTTGCGAATCGCGCGTATGTTGTAATAAAAGAATACCAACGGGAAACGTTTTATTGCAAACGCGATGTGTGCTTTCACGTTACACTTCGAATTGCGAAATATTTCAACGAAGCTGCTGCTCCCAGGCCGTTCTTAACGATATCGACGATGTAAATAGCGTTCAATTAAATTCTAGTGGCATTCCGATGTTCGTACCGGCACAGATCATTTCCTCGATTACTTATGTACTTTACAAAAGTTTGCATAACGTATATTGTAACGCGCTCGCCCCGGGGCGACTGTGCGCTGCGCGCACATGTACGGCACACATCGATTCGCACCTCGGGCACTGTTCGAAACACATGATCGCGCCAAAGTTAGATCCGTCTGCCGCGACGGGGGTTGTGTACCGCAAACAATTGGAAACGTCGTCAAAGTTCTCGCTTCGGTTGACAGCGTAACCACACTTCACAACACGCGAAATGCGAATCGCATCCGGCAGTTTCGCGACACGCGATGAAAATCTTTTATACATGCGTCACGGAGACGCGGCGCGAAAAGTGACGCTGTAAAGAGTCTCGCGTACTTTTTATGTCAAGTATATATCTCGACACTTTCGATGTCTCTTATTTTTGCGTCATTTTTTATTACGTCTCTGTCTTCTTGTGATATAATAGAAAAACTAAAAATTTCCGTTTTAACTTTGCTGTTTAAATTTTTTATCGTTTTGGTCAAAACGTTTTAAAAAAATAACAAAAAATTTTCTTCGAGAAAGATCTCACGTTAACAGACGAAATCACACATCAAATACGCCAGAGAAAAAAATTTTTAATAAAATATTAGTAAGAAAATAAAATATTTTGTGAGTCAAGCAGACTCGAACAGTAAAGTTAAATAAATTTAAAAAGAAAATAATAAAATGTTTGAAAGAGTTACTGTGCAGACGATTATGTGTAAGATTGTTATTATCTTGAATGCTGAAAAAAAATTTACATTAACGCAACGAAAAATAATGAACAAATTCACTGAAAAACGCATAATCGATTCCCGAGTGTGCGAGTTTTTACATTCCTTTCACTTTACTGTGCGTTTTGTTTCGCGAACGATCGTACGCCCATTTTCACGATGCGATACTTCCGGAAGAAATCTCTCATTTATCATTTTTCTACAGCGCGCTATCTCTTACCGGCAAGAAGAACGTCGTTCGCAAAATCCGCCTGTTCAAAACTGAGTATGAAGCGATATCGCGCTTCGTAAAATTTCCTCGGATCCCCATGCGATCCTCGAGAAGGGATCCCGGACCATCCTCTCCGAAGTGAAATGCCGAAAAAAATAAAATGCCACCTCTCCCTCGCGCTGCGGATAGGGGTAACCACGCTGCTTTCCGCGGACCCCCTTTCTTACGTCGAGAACGTCTAGCCGATCGTCCCTCGAACGATCTATCACGCGGTCCTGTAGGATGGTCTCTGATATATTAAACGCTCTCACACAACAAGAAACTTTTCTCTGCCAAGTATTTTTGGATGCAAACCAGAATTTCGTACTTTGATCGTAAAGAAGTTCACTGAGCGTTCTCTCTCTCTCTCTCTCTCTCTCTCTCTCTCCAAATTTTTTTTTAAACTTTTTGTTATTTAATTTTCTATTTCCTTATCGACGTTATTTAATCATTGGACTTGCCCTAGGCAGTGATAAATGCTCAATCAATCAATTTCTCTCCCTCGTTCCCCTTGATAAAAAAATTAACCGTGCATTTCTTTAAAGCGAAACGATGTCTCTATCGCGCATTATGCCATTTTTTGAAAAGTTGAGTCAAATTTTTGCTTTGTTTGCACCATTCAAGCGGGTACTCTCGCGAATAAGTTCAATCGAATTTTCGCAAGTGCGTCGAACGCGCTCCGTACCATTAGATACCGAAAGATTTGCGCGAAGGACGCCTTTGAATATGCAAGGGTACGCCGCGCGCGCTATCAGAAAATCTCATCTTCTTCGCCGGCGGGGGCAATGAAAATCTTTTTGTGAATAAAGTACAAGCGTATCTTCTCCTTTATAGTGCACAATATTTCTTGAAAGGAAAACCTTCTCTTTCTTACTCCCACCGTTTTTCATTCCGACAACAGGAGGTTGGTTTCTATCCTTGTCTTGTCTCGCGAGAAAAAAAGAGAGAGGACCCATGCTCCACCGAAATTCGGTATGCGAAAAAGAAACGAGTGCAATACGTCTCGTAATTTGATACGCGTCACTACGAGGAATTCCACAGATTGCACGCGAAACGCGAGGTGCATAAAAGCGACTAATGTAAAGTACGAGTACTATGCTGGCGGTGCCAGAAAATCGTATCTCTCTTCCCAGGGGGCATGAAGCAAAATCTTTTTGTAAAAGAGATACCTTGCATTTCCTCTTTTATAGCGTACGATATTTCTTCGAAGAAAACGTACCTCTTTCTTACTTGCTCACGGTGACGCGACCGTCTCTTTCTAAAAAGATAAGTTTTCAACGTATTTCTCTCTAAAACTAGAATTCGAGAACAGAAAATGGAGAATTTATTCGTTCAGAGTCGTTGCCTATTTGTAAGATCGATAAAACACAAAAAGTACGTTGACATCGCGTATCATCGAAATATATTATGAGCTGCACGAAACAAGTTTATTTCACATTAGCGTTCCGAGGAGAAACAACGCGAGTGCGCGAGATATCGTAATTGCTACTTTCTTCAGTTCGATAAAGAGCCAAAGGGAGTCAACTCGGTCTCGCGTATTGCCGAATTATTCGGTATAAGCCAAAAGTTATTTCGCGGTATCGAAATTCTATTTTCTAGGCACAAGTTTCTATACGACGACGTCGATGCAAGGAGAAGTAGATCGATCGACAGCCGTCGATTGCTCCGCCAAGTTTTCGCTCGGCGAATAACGTGAAACGAGTCCGCGTGAGAGAACTCGTCCTTGTCGTCGCTGGCGATAAGTATCGCGGGGGAAAGTAACGCGCTCGCCCGCGACTTGGTGAGTTTTCCAGGAGCCACGAGGAAAAATCTCGAGTCGGCCGTCCCTCGGGCGATCCGTCACGCGGCTGCTCGCGATGGCCTCCGGTATTAGACGCGCGCTATTCGCCGAAACGTTTTCGCGCAAAATGTCCTCGGATGTAAAAGGCGGACTCAGGGGCGGAATCCTCGCCCATAAATTCCGGTTGTCCTATCCCTCGGCGACATGACGGAAGGTACCCTATACATCCTCGCCGGCGGCGGACTTAATAAAATGCAAAGACGACGAGCACACGTTGCCAGGACGGACTGACATATCGACGCAATACCGACCCGCCGCCGCGCCGCCCGGACCCCCGTCGGTGTAACGTCGCCGTCCTTGGCAGAGGGAGGACGTAGAAAAATCGCCCTTCCGCCGGAAAGGACGCTCCGGCATACCGTATAAGGCGCGACGACGCTAACTTCGTTATTCACGAGCACGCGAGCGTGCCGCGTTTTTAGACTTAGGACGATTCGGTATTCCAACTCGTTTACATGCAAAGGTAAAAGCCGATATTTTTGCGCCTTCTCTGACGCGGTCTCTTCTCCGCGAGATAATGTTTATTGGAACAAGAACAGAAGGGTAACGTGCTCAGCATAATAATTTTAATATATCGCACTTTTTCTATACGAAGAATTCTCTTGTACGCTTGAAAATTATTTTTCCGAACTCGCGTTCGAAAGAAATGTTATAGTACTGAACCAAATGTGATTTAATCGGATTGATGTATCATGTCGCGAATTTATCGCAATTAATTAAATTTACATTGGTACACTGATAAAATGGTTATTAACTTGACTAAATTTTCCACTTGATTGAATTTCTTCAGTTCAAGCATTTACATATTTAAATTAAATACATAATTTAGTTAAAGTATGAAGTTTAAACATTTTATGTATTTTTAAATCAAATATATAAATATAGTTGAATTAAACAAATTTAATTGAGTTGAAAAATTTAATCAAGTTAATAACTTTTTTCTCAATGTATCTTGATTCGTGTTAAAGTGATGATATAAATTTTCGTTGCAAAACTGATGAAACAAAAAAAAGATAACATGGCACATTATCTCACTAATATCTCGACGATGATCATTGATTTAATATTCAAGACCGCGTGTAAAAATAATCATTAAGCACCAAGAGCGCCCCGACGCATTTGTTACTTGCACTGCTATTTCGTGCTTTTTTTTACAACCCCTCCGACGGATGAAGAATCGCGGGGGGGATAAAAAAGAATGCGTCGGGGACGTTTTAACGGAGTTAAGTCTGCTTGTTTAATACTGCTCTATTACGTAGGAACGGCGAGGCACCGTCGACAACAGGCGGGTCATTATGCGATAATAAAACGCGGATTACCGGAGCGTGCATTGTTCTCTCACGCAATAATAATATTGCTTATATCGCATGCAGGAGCCACTTATCAAAACGCGGCAAAACGACCTCTTCTAGGGCTCGTAATTGCATTACGCCTCGTGGATTTCTGATATATTTCGTCGATCGAAGCTGCCGGTGATTTTATGCGATATTCATAACAAACAATGTCTAATATGTTATGCGTTTCGCGCGAGGTATAAACTAATCGCATTAGTTTCGCGGCGTTTATGTATAACACGGCATGCAAACGGCTGAAATCATCAACGCGTCTAAATCTATTATATGCTAGCGTAAATTAATGACTTAACGTTTAACGCTGCATGAGAACGTACGCCGACAAAAGCTGACTACTATGGCAGAATAGCTGCTGTAACAATACCGAAAATAATTGTTTTGTAATAATAATTTTCATAATCTTTCCTTGCAACTTGCTTATTTAATTCAAAAATTTAATTTAAAATTAATTTTTCATCTTTTATTGAGGTATTTATTCTAAAATCCTGCCATTTTACTATTTACCGTTTTACTTTTTACTATTTTTGCAAAATATTTAACGTGTTTTTCAAAGCAAACGCGAGAGTTCAAATTCAAAAGATTAAAATAATCCAGTTTAAGGATATCCAAAAGACATTAAACATTAAATGCAAAGGCACGAGCCAGTGTATTCAATGAATAATTTTCTTCCTACGTAGGAAATAACTCCTGCAATTTTATCCCTCGCTGTCGATATAACGAAGATCAGAAGAGACGAGACAAATGTAACCCTGACGCACGTTTAAAAATATCTGAAGGGGTGCGAGCGGTTTTCCATGCCGCGTCGTTTAGCAACATTCGCTGTGGACGCGCGCGCGAAGGTGGGACGGGACGAGAGGGTTTAACGCGTTAAGCCATCTTGTTTAATATGGCTTTATTACGTAGGTGGTAACGAACCGCTGGGAGGCCATTATGCGGCGATAAAATGCGCAATGCCCGTTGCACGTACATGTCGTTTCGCGTGTATTCCGTGCCGCGCGCCGTGATATGCCCATGCGCGTCGAACGGACCGGACGGGGCACGCGTTCGCGATAAACGCCTGCGGTCGTGTAAAGCGTTACGCCATGGTCGCCATGGCTACGCAAAATTTAATTCGCCCGTGAAATCGAACATTACGCGCGCGCGTAGCCGCGTATGGGATTTTTGCAAAAATCGCGTTACATTCCGCGGGCGCGTACGTAGCTCGCATACGCATCTGTCTCTCTCAATTCCCGATGGCTTCTCGAACGAAACAATCAGTTCCTCGTTATCGTCCAATGAGAGCGGCGATGACAATTCTCGTTGTCGAGAATGCGACGACAAGATGCGATAGGCATGGACGAATATATGTTCAATTCAATGGGTGTTACTTCATTAAATCCTAATTCACAATGTTAATAAAAAAAAAATAACAGCTATCGGATTTTCTTCATTTGTTCGTATGTATATGATAACTGTGAAAATTCTGTACGTAGATTTGAGGATATTTCGGTTGTATAATGCGAGCTAAAAGTTATCGAAATTTGAAAACTTTGTCGTGTAAATTTCCTTGAGTGAAATGACATTTTATTATTTTTAATTTTCGCGTGTACCAAAATTTATTATTTTAACACAAAGCATGCAATTAAAAACACAACCTAATCAACCCATTTCTACAATTGAATTGCTTGATTTCAAAGTAAGCAGCGTTCATATTAATCCTCTCTTTTGCACCGGTTAAATATAATAATAAACTTGACTCTGAGTCAAATTTAACATTTCCCGAGTTAAATTGTTTAACTCCATTGTTTTAACCAAATTAACATTTTAAGCAATGATAACCTATTAGAATGATTAGAAATAGTTCGAATTAGGTATAATTCGATTCAATACCTTTGAATTTAACAGCATGAACTGTGGCACGAGTTGAATATAGATCGATAATTGCGATCACGCCGCGTCGACTTGTGCAACTTTACCAAAACGAGAAACGAGTATTCTCGTCGCCGTTACGATCCAGCGGTCCGTGGAGTCGACAACAATTTTTCTCCTCGCCAGCCGGGCTACTTGTAATACATGCGCCGCCGGCACCTTCCACTCCGTCGCGGTTTATCCTTATCGTCCCCGGAATTTCCTTCCAACGCGAACCCGCAATTCCCGCCCTCGCGGCGGGGGAGAGGAGGGCAGGCACATTCGTGTCACCATTTCTCTAGCTGGCTGCGGAGGACAGCAAGGCAGCGAGGGGAGCGGATGGTATCCGGGGGTTGGTTTTCTCGAAACGCGAGGGGGCGAAAGGGTGAGATGGATGAACGGTGTGAGGTACGTCAAGTACGTGTGCCGTATTTTCCGCAGAGTCGCGGTCTCGTAGAATGTCGGGTGTCGTTGGCGGAGGCGCCGGAAACAGCCAGTCGAGGGTGGGTGCAGGTGGTGGAGTAACGGGGCAGGGGGGAGGGGACGGACGGATTTGGTTATGCGTCGCCACGTCCCGGCTGGATTTGTCGTCGTCACCTCCTACTCGGGGATGAGAGACTCGGTGGAGAAGAGGGGCTCCGGCTAGTACCCCCTCGGAACAACTTTGAAAGAGACCGAAACGCGGTGTAAATTTTTTCCCGTCGTTCTCCCTCCTCTCGCGGCAACGTGGAACGTCGTTCGGCGAAACGTCAGTTGCACCAGTCATTGTGACTGTGTAGTCGGGGGTAGGTTTCGACTCTCGCGAAATTATCTTTCATACATATATATATTTTTTTAATGTTTCTCGCCGTTTGCACAGAAAAACGAAACTTGTAGCTTATGCGTTAATATTTGTTTTTCTAAAATAAATTTATATTGGGTTGCGATGTAGAGAACAATAACTTTGCAAATAATAAAACTAAAAACGTTTCTGTTTTATATTTATTTTTATTTATTTTCTCCTATCCTATATTTCTTAATCGTTCATACGCTGACGATTATGAAATAATGTTAATTATCGAATTTATATTAGTGGATATTATGTATCCCGTGAGATATCCCGTTTCAGATTCCATAATCTTGGGATATTTTTCGTTTTCCTTGAATACCGATCGCGCGCGACGCACGGAAAATATCTTTGTCGGACTGACTAAAATCACGTTGTAATCTGTTACATCTACTTTTTCAGACGCAGCGCGTTACACGGATGAGAAAACACTACATTTAAATTACAGCCGTGCCTTTTGCGCAAACTCGCAAACAGACACGGCAATCTAAAAACAGCACTTTGTAGAGTCGAGGATTCCGCCTCTTTTTCGGATTTATGAGAACCGCGGGAGGGTAGGCGACGTGTTAAACGTTTCTCTTCGGGGTTTTATACACACATTTGTATTACTTTTATCTCGACGGCGGTGTTGTGAAATATACTCGCGCATCAGTTCCTAGATGCAGTCGGATATGCCCGACAAATTTCGTGCCTTGACAAAAATAATAGAAGATCGTATTTCAGTGCGAGCTCAAAGTACTTTACAACGGACGTATCTAGATCGCGACAAGAGACACGTCTGCACGGACACTCCAAAAGTTTAAATCAGAAAGACAAAGCCCTCCCCCCTCCGTTTGCGAGCCTTTTTACGCGAGCAATAATTTTTCATTACTCCTAGAGAGATTGAATCTAATATTTTACTTATTAGTTAAATGCAAATGTTTTATTACACAAGTATACTCGGATCTTATAATTCGTCTTGAACAGTAGCAGAATTTATTTGTGTACACCTCACAATTGATCTGATAGCGAAAGTAGACAACCGATCGTGAGCCAAGAATATCATAACCTAGTGACATAACATGAAGAATCAAATGAAAGAGAGCAGTACGCGAGTTTGTATTAGAGCATACATAAAAGGGTGGAAATCGTTTGTTATTGCAAGGTCGATGAGTCGCGATACGTAGGCGAGAGCGGCACGGCGCGGCGCGACGCGGCGCCAGCCACCCTTTCCCTGTCAAGCCACGATTTACCAGTTAGTGTATGGGGCTCGCAGTCGTTCCTGCACAGCCTCTGATTCAACCCTCTCCCCCGTCCCTATCTCAACCCGCTTCTCTTTCCGTGCTACGAAACTCCCTCAGCTTGTTAATCTCGCTAGCATCGCGCCACAGGTGGTGACCTCGTATTGTCTCTTCTCCACCGTGGCCTCATCAACGTCAGCCGCCTTCTATATTACCGAATAGATTATTTACGGGCTTAATAACACACGGTCTCTCCTTCCGCCTGACGAGTGCTAACGCGGCTCCAATGCTCCATCTCAGCGTGCAGTCGCACACGTGTTTTCGTGGACGGTACTCCCTAATGTTTTCTCCCACGTGTCGCAAATCAACGGCGAATGGGTGGGCGGCGTCGTGCGGATTTTTCAGGGTTATATAGATTTTTAAATCAAATTCAATCGCCGCGCGAATCCCACGGGATTACCATGGGATTTGCGACACGGGGATTTGTATCGTGGTCGCCGCCCACGTGTGGTTGCCATTGTGCCGACAGTTGGACACGAATCCCGTCGTTTCCCGAGCGTTTCGTCGCGGTTAACGACGATTAGATACCACTCATTGTCTTTGATAGTCTGTTTAGGAGGATAATAACGTCCAATCCTCGCGTATCATCTCGCGGAAATCTATTGAATCGCTTTGCTGTAAGCTTATGCCTATCGCGCGGTACGTTTACTATCCTGTGATCAAGGATAGCCTGCCCCTACAGTGTGCCTCGATCATAACATTGAACGAACGAGCTTTCTCAAGTAGGAGACTGATACTCTGTGGTTCCGCTTATCTCCGTACAAGCGGGCATTATCCAGCGTTATGTTCCGCGCAAACTACCAATTGACGATGGCAGTTTGCCGAAACTAGGCATGTGTGATTTATAGCAAGCTTAGTATAATGTTTCACAATTTAGAACATATATATTTATATATACTAATCTATCATCGTGAAATCAAAAGAGTTATTAACAAGAATATGTACTTATCCTATCTAATTTTAGGTAGTATCAATTTTCTAAATTTAGAAAATGTATCTGTTTGTTATTTTACTAAACGTAAAATTATTATTGAATTTTTCTTATAGATTTGATTGAAAAGCGTGTCTGTTTACTGCTACTTTATCATGAACATTTAAAACGCATTTTACACCGATTAGAATTTTATAGTGGCTCGTCGAGACCGTTCTGCGACCACTTGGAGGATTAAGCGTCCTAGCAGATTCGCTAACGTGGCTTTCCTCTCTTCTGTTACAGGGGAGAAGCCGTACAAGTGCAGCTGGGAGGGCTGCGAATGGCGATTTGCGCGTTCGGACGAATTGACGCGCCATTACCGCAAGCACACCGGCGCGAAGCCGTTCAAATGTCGGCATTGCGACCGATGCTTCTCCCGCAGCGACCATCTAGCTCTCCACATGAAGAGACACGTGTAATCAATCGTCTCCGCGAGCGGTTCCAGCCGCGCGTCGTACTCCGCGGTTGGGACCGTCGAGACCTCTTCCTCGTAAAGATCGCGGAGATCTTCGATATTTGCACGGCGAAATTCACGCGATTCTAGCATTTTCCGAGGACACCTAGTAGTATGCTGCAAGTAGAAGGCGATCGATTATCGAACGCTCAAGCTTGATGAACAAACATCAAGAGAAAGATCTACGAAAGTAGCTGTATTAGGTATTTGAGATTCGTCAGGCTCCGTCTGTGACGGAAAACCCATTTCCGAGGGTCACTCGAGAGGAGATCGATGATCAGCGAGACGCCGTTTGAAGACAATCGAAGATCGAGTTTGTGTCTAAAACGATCCAGGGGAACGATTCGGAAGAAGGCTTGACGAGCAATCGGATGACGTGTTGTACTTTAAAGCAGCACTTCATCGGAGTCCAAAGAGTCACACGTGTGTAACAATGTGCATTTCCCCGAAGTGTGCCCTGATGTGTGAGATCAGGAGGAGGGGAAAAAAAAGTGATCAACGACATTTGTCTTTAAGAGCCAAAGGGATCGCACGAAACAAATCTTCGACCCCGCTAACTCGCACGAGTTTGAGGAGAGACGGAAACGTCGACGGTCAGCAATGATCCGGAAGAGAGATTGCGGCCAATGTAATATAGGAAAGGGGAGGGCCTCCGGGGAAGTTGCCGAACAAAGAAGTCGCCCGGGAAGTTTCGTACGAGAGACGTCAATCACTGCCAATTCGTTACATTTTAAGATCAGAGCTACCGTCGAAGATTTCAAGCTGCGACTTTAGCAACCGGAGGTCTTCGAGGAGCGAGAAGCTGACTGGAGAAAGCCTAAAGTTTTCGCCGATTCTCAACGGTACGCGGCACAAGCGGATGCTCATTCGTCGATAAAAGAAAGAAGAGAATTTTTATGTTAAATAAAAGATATACGCTCCTACTGCATACATGCATGCATGCATGCAGCATGCATGTATGTATGTATGTATGTACCACAGAACAAACCGTTAATCTTTTCCAAAACGATCGAGTCAACGGTTGTCGCATTTGTCGATGTCGAGATATCTCGGGTGTCGCGAGTGCCGTCGCGCGCGCACTAAAAACTAGAGAAAAACGTAGATTTTCGCGAGGACAATAATGCAAACTGTCGGTGCCAAACGTTATTTTCTTTCTCTTGCTTTTTTTCTTTCCCTTTCAGGAACTCCGCGAAGACATTCGCGGCTAAATACGCGCACGCGGCACTCGCGATCCCACCGGCGATCTCTCTCGTAGGGCGCATCGAAATCGCATTCTCACGCAGCGGAGAATCGAGGCAGGCGCGCGACGCGTGGTAATTGAATACGTGATTTCGATCAGTTTCGACGGCAACGAAGATTCGCTGTGCCGAGTGCTAATCCTGAATTTACAGTGCGAATTACAGCGCGGCCCGCCGCTGATTCCGCCGCCGCGCTATCAGTACCAAAGCCCGCTCGAAAAGAAGCTTATGAATGCGGGATACAACTGTTTCGCTTTGCTACTTACAGCTGATTTTTACTAAATGCCGACGCACTCCAGCTTGCAGGTAATCCACACTCGATCGTCATTGTTGACGCAGCGCTTTTTTATTCTTACGAAAAGAAAAAAAAAGAGAGAAACTTACTCGAATTTTGCATGCTTGTGGGGACTGTAAAAAAGGGCTTTTTCTCTCGCGATGTTTTCCGACTGTAGCACTGCTCGAAACATGCGCGGGTAAGGGGATCGTTCGACGAGACGATCATCACGAAAAACTCAGCAGAATACAAATAAATATATATATATATTTTTTAATATTCTCGTCATACTCATTGAAACAATGTAGATAAGCAAGTATATTACGGGCTGTAAAATCCGCATAAGACTTTCGTACGCTTTTCACGCAGCCGAATAAATCGCGAACGGTTCCCTGCCTCGCGCATGATCTATGGCAGACAGTCGACTTTATTATCTTGTATCCGCGAGCGTGTTGATCTAACAAGCATCTACGGTCATCAGCGGGAGATTGCTCGTCTCGCTCGTCATTGAAAAATCCCGATATTTAAGATATATCGCGTGCAACAGAATAATCAAGTATTCCCGGCGACAATGTCGAAAAGAAAAGAAAAGAAAAAGTACGAAATAAATTGAAACCGTTGCGGTGCGCACTCATCAAAAAAAAAAAAACGAGGGAAGGAGGAAAACTTCAAGAAGACTAATCTTACCTGACAGTAAGACGCGAAATAGCCAAGGAGACGAGAAATATAAAAAAAATAACTAAATTTTAAATGTTCAGTGGCCAAATAAATTAATTGATACGCACGTAGAATCTAAAGATATACCGTACCTACTGAGTAAGCCCGACTGACTGAGAGTCGGCGCGGTTCGTACGAGTGCATGCGAGTGCGGCTGTGTTATGTGTGGGTCGTCGATGCGTGCGTGCGTTTGCGTGTGTGAGTGTGAGTGTGAGTGTGTGCGTGCGTGTAGATGTATTTTTTTCCACGGGTATTCCAAGCCTGATAGGTGGAGTATAAGGGAGGAGATAAGCCGAATACTAAGTTTGTATATTGTGCAATTTTTTCAATGTTTCATTATTTGTTACCATGTTCACGATTAATTATAAATAAATAAATATATATATATATGTAGCATTTACAATTTTAAGATATAACGGCCATGAAGCCAGACGTCTTTTTGATAGCCATATTCGGATACTGTGGTCGTCGTCGCGTTCGCGACACATCCCCCTCTCCCCATTCCCGATCTTTTTTTTCCGACGGGCGAGATGTAATTAAAAGTACGCGGTAGTACAAGGGAAAAGAAATGGGCGCGCACGCGAAAGATGCAAAGTCTCGTCTCTGACCTCGACGACCTCTCGTTAAATTCCATGCCGGTCGCTGGAACGAAAGTAACTGAAGATAATGGTCCTTGTTAGAACCGGAGTCCACACGCATGTATAATTTGCTCTTCAGACTCGTGCGTCTCTGCACTGAGTTCGTATTTAGACTTAGTGTTGAAGAAGAGGTGATGAGCCGATGTTGCAAAAGAGAAGACTTTTCCCGGAGAAAGGTATTCTCTTTTGTCGTTACGACGTCCGGTATTTCCAATCGAGGCAACCAACGAGCTCTGTAAATATGTATCGCTAAATTAACGAGATCGGAGACAGAGGCGAGCAATTAAGTAACGGCGAGAGAAAAGCTCGAATACTTTGAATAAAAAAGTTGCTAGACGTTTAGATAGGTGGATAGCTAAATCGTTAGATAGGCACTTAGATAGACAGATGATTATTATAGATCGACGAATGGGAATAGAGCGTATGCGCCCAAGAGTGTTTGAGAACAGATAGAGAGTATTATATATATAAATATATATATATATATGTAGGTAGAGATCGTTATACATAGGTAGAGATGTAAGTATCTAAGAAAACTCTAAAGAACTTTAGGAGAGATGCAGTATCGTTGTACGAGGTACGATAAGTGAACATAAATGTTTTATGATACTCGCGTACAAGAAAAACGAGATGAATACTGAGAATAAAAAAAATAAAAGCATACATAAATTAAGTGGTAATAAAAAAAATTAAAAAATACAGTACGATTATAATTGTATTATCGTGGTCTAAGGTATTTTCAGTCATGTTGTATAGTAACTGTAAATTACACGATTTTAAAGAAAAAATGCGAAGATGTATGTGAGTATCAGAGAGAATGAGAGCGAGAGAGAGAGAGAGAGAGAGAGAACGGGAAAGAAAGGAAGAGAGGATGACAGGAAGGGCAAACGTAAAAAGTGCGGCGCGGCTCGTGCTGGATCATTTTTGCATAAAAAGAAGCAAAAGATTGAATTGAAGAAAGAAAAATTGACGAAACGAATTATATCGGTCGAGTATCGCGAAATTTGTATAAACATTCCTCCCCTTTCCCCAAAAGATTTTGACGCAAACTTAAAAGAGTAGCAAATAACACGTAAATTGACAGAGAAATGTAAAAAGCTCCCTTTTAATAATAATGTTAATAACAAATACACTCGCGGCAACAGGGCACTGACGAACGCAATGCTAGATAGCTGCAATCATGTAAATTTTGAAGCACTTACCCCCGATGTGGAAGGAATTTGATGTGTTACTATTTGTGAAGTTATGAAAAAAAAGTATTAGTTAACAATTCAAGACGTCTGCAATTTTATTTATTAATTTTAGTTTGCTGTAATTCCATATGTTTCTTCTTTTTTTTGTTTTTGAATTTCATTCTCTATTTTATTGTCTGAGTCTTTCTGCACGAGAAATATTTTATTTAGGAATTATATATATTTTTTATAACATTTTTTTTGTATCGAAAGCTTTGCGTCACAGTTTATTTCGAATCATTGATATTTTTTCTTGTTTACATATACATTCCAGACGTCATGTATTGTCAAATGCACATTCAAAATACTACACCGATAACCGAACTGATAGAACTAATATTATTTTTAGGGAATTTTCTCGTTAGAACAGAGTTAAATAGAAATAATGAAGAAAATGAGCACTATTAATGATATACAAGGATTTTATGACAAAAAAAAACTTAAAAAGAAGCGAAAGAGAAGCGAAGAAAGAGAGAAAATGAAAGAGAAAAAGTTTGAATAAAAAATGAAAAAAAGTGAGAAAGGAAATTACGATGAACATAGAAGCACCAGTGACAATGTGCGAATGAACAAGAGTGAAAGTGCATAAATACGAGGTAAGAAAGAGAATGAGAGAAAAAAAGAAAGAAAGACAAGATGCGCGAGAACGAAAGAGTTATGAGAAAAAAACAAAGACGATATAACTTATATTTTTAAAAAGTGACCTTTGGCATATTTAAAGACTTGTAAAAATCGTGCAACGAGTTAAATAAACAAACAAAATCAAGGGCGCAGTGTATTAAGAGGCGTCCGTCCTTCTCCGTGTCTCTTTTCATGATGCACTTATACACATATACTAACACGTACACAAACATACATACACAACGCACTCGTTGAAATACTCGGTAGCAGGTGCGATTTACAATTCTGAGACATTTTCTAAATTGCGGTACGTACCCACATTTCTAGCCGTCAAGCGCATGTACGCACAGGCATACGATACAAGATGAAGCCTGAAATTCAGAAGGAGTCCGAATATATGCCTGTGTGTTTTAATCTCAATAAGAAACTGAAGAAAGGGCAAGTAAGAGCTGATGAGAAAAAGTCTTCGAGAATGGGAAAAGTAAAAAGACGCGTTCCTCTGAAAGAAACATACATCTCACGAAACGCAAGTAATCAGTATATTTATAGGCAGACTATCTCGGGGCCTAAAGGGATAGAAATGATTTCAATCAACGCTCGATTCTCGAGCCTCGCTCGTGTGATCTTCCCCGATTCATCGCGAATCGAGTCTTCCCGATTTCAAATCGAATTCCTGACGTTTACGCGACATATTAAAAGCAAGAATAAAAAGAAACCACAGTCTTTTGATCCTTTGACACGGCTATTAACGCGAATAGGCGCGTTCTATCGGGGATGAAACTTTTCTCATGACGAGGTGTCGAGCATCGAAGAGGTAAACTCGAAAATGGAAAGAAAACGAGCAAACAAACAGTCACCGCGCACAGTCACTAATGTCATCCAACAACACAATCCATGATAGGGGATAGTATTTTTAGGGATTTTATACAGGCATGCGACGGCATTTCTATGTTTTAGCCGGGATATTTACTGTCGATGATTATTGACATTTCTTCGTGTATGTACGTAAGACGAGTGCGTGCGCACGTAACACATGTAACGAGAGACAGTGTGAACGGAAAAGTACGCAAGGTGATCCTTGAGGGAGTGCCAGACGCAGAGAGAAAGAGGGAGAAAGGGAAAATTGCGGGGCAAGTGGAAAAAGTCAGTGAAAAAAAGAAATCATTTTTCCAGAATTCTGTATCTCGTTGCGTATACATTTCTACTTATATAATATTACGCGTATTAACATATTACGATAATGTGATTTATTATGTGTGATTTTGAACGAGAAGAGATGTGGGAAAATCTTTAAAGGAGTATTTTATATTACGAGGTAAAATGAAGAAAGAAAAGATGCGAGCGCGAAAAGAGAGAGAGAGAGAGAGAGAGAGAGAGAGGGAGTGCAAAATGCGAAGCGATAGTTAATGTCCTTGTCGCAGCTTTTTTTGTCGCTGAACTGTGTAATTGTAACGAATAACGCGCTTGCATAACTGCCGTTTCTTTCTCTCGACGTCATTTCTCCTTCTTTTTCTTTTTCTTTTTTTTCTTTGTTCTTCTCATTTCCTTCTTATATTATCATGGTCGCTATGTTTCCGATGTTTTCGTCAAGATGGACGATGATCACCTGCAGAGATACTGCTCCTTTTTCTATCGGTATAAAAGAAATGACAACGAAAGGGGAATCATTAGGCTAATAAGTTGTTAAAAATTCGTGTATATTCGATATACAGTAAATGATCAATTTTTTACGCGAAACGACGTTGCACTCTTTGCTCTACGCGAACCGTCGTCATCTTCGAAAGGTCGCTAGCTTATCGATTATCTTGTCGAAAACAAGCACGGTACTGCGCTGCATAGAGAGAGAGCCTTTCCTCTGGGCTGTCCATCGAACCCTGACGCGTGGACTTTCCAAGCCGCTTTCCGCATTTCCCTCTCGGAAAATATTTCGTAGGTACCCCCGTGTTACACGGCGCCGCGTAAACACGCTTCGCGCCACGAGTCGTTCGTATCGATTGCATCGCGCGAAAGAGACATAAATACACCACGGCACTCGCGTTTGTACACGCTTCAGCACGCGCGAGAGCTCGAGTCTTGTCTACCAAAAGAGAACCCTATTCATCGGGATGTGATTGTACATGGTTTTTAAATCTAGTAATTTTTAAGCGAGACCCCTCGTGCGAGCGTATAAGACGTTATCAGCAACGGAGAATCGATAATCACACGCGCGACACATCGCCGAGCAGAGAGAGAAAAAAAAACAAAACGAAAACGAACGCGAAATGTATACGATTCTAGGAACCTGACTTGTCCTCGACGACAAAATACAGATTACATAGAAAAAAAGATGGAAAATAAGAAAAAAAAAGAAGAACGTAAGAGAGAGGCATCTTCATCGAAAGTTGAGACTAATCACCTTACCGCGAAAGTCTCCCGGAAGTCGAGACGCGCTGGTTTGCTCCGAAGACTCGACGTTTTGTACAAGGTGTAGCGAGCTCGTGTAACGAGCGCAGTAGGTGATCACATGTGATATTTGTATCGGCTATTATATATAAATATATACATATATATATGTAAATGTACATTATATATTAGAGAGTATTCCGTTAGGATTATGACTGGTAGTTAGAAAAAAAAGACGTAAAAGAGGGGGAGGGGGGATGAGATGGGAAAAAAGAAAGGGAGAGAGAAGAAAGACGAAATACGTCGGGCCCCATCGAATGTCCCGCCGTAGAACAAGCGAACGCCTCGTGGACGGAAGGGTGAGGGAAAAACGGCGGAAACGATCGCAATTTTCCGCGGAAACGCACGCTCCCGCCTGAGCCATGCCTAATCGCGCTATGCGCAGGCCTACTTGCCGGTTTCGGAAGAACGGTTCGCCAATTCGGACGGGGAGGGATATAATCGGTGTATATGAGTGCAAAAGAAATGGGACGATGGTAGAGTACGGACACGAGCTTAAAAGGGAATCAGCGTGCGGCGAGAGCGTAGTTGGTCCGAATTTCCGAATTTTCCACACGGACTGCGGCCATAAATATTCGTTAAAGCTAATTCAAGTCTAACTGATTCCGGGATTAAGTGACAATTAACTAATTCTGTGTTTCTTTCTGGAGGAAGAGAGAGAGAGAGAGAGAAAGCAGGAGTCGAGACTTGGTTGAATTCCAGGTAACTTTAACTGCTATTTATGGGAACGGTTCAATGAAATTTTTACGGGCAAAGCGCACGAAAAACCGGGCGATCGCGCGCAATCGCTCCGACGAATTCCTCAAAGTCAGGATGATCGGACCGATCGATTCTCGATCACGTATATAAGAAACGCAAAGGGGGAAGATATCGAGCAACCATTCGCGCACTCGAGCCCGAGAGAGGCGAGTAGTTTCGCGATGCATAGTGACTTGACTTTTTTTTCTTGTTTCTTTCCTGCCTGCAGGACGAGTCGCTCTTTGCGACAATTCCACGTCGAGGCGCGCGTAACATCGTAAGAATGCCAGCGCGAGTAAAAATCGACTCGTTTGGCGCGCCGTTAAATTGCTTCGTGTTTTCGGTCGTTTTTGAAATTTCTCGCCCTTCTTCAATCTCGGAATTGTCTACTGGCGACTGTTATCGATTCTCAGCCACTCTCGCGCTGCTGTAAGATATATTGCATTGAAAGATTTCTTGAACACGAATAACGAGCTCGTCCTGCATACGTTGCTTTTTTCCTTTCCTCTTCTTTAGTTTCGTTACGTTGCTTTCGCACTTGTCGACTTCGGAGAACAGGGAAGCGACGCGAAGAAGAGATTAGCAAGCGCTAACGAAGGTTTGCTAAACTGTCTAGCGAGAGAGAGAGAATTATACGCGACGAGAGAGGAATGTGCGAATGCGAGTTGCGAGAAGTGCGAACGGGAATACGAGCGTAAAAGATGTACAAAACGAAAAAGAACAACCAATTGTATGTAACTGCTTGCGTATATATGTATATGTGCGTGAATGTGCGTGAGTGTATGCGTGTGTGTGTGTGTGTGTGTGTGTGTGTGTGTGTGTGTGCATGCGCGCCCATGTGTGTGCTAGAAATCTGAATGACGCGAGAATCAAACTCTGTGCGATTTCTTAATGTTTGCCAGAACTTTTATATAAATTATTTACTACACAAAGTCTTTATTACATCTTTATCTTTATATTATATAATGAGACGCTACAGTTAATATTATTAATGTTATTATTATATTATAATTATTATACGACCGCCGTATTGTTCTTTCTTTTTTCTATCGTCGATTGTACAAAAGCAGCGAATACCGTCTAAGTTTAAATGTTTAGCATGTAGATCATTTGTAATGTTATATATACATATTATGATTGATTGGTTAACTAATTATATTTTATATAATTAAGCGTAGCACGCGGGAACCGCTCCGCTCTCGCCGACGAGCGTTCCTCCTCTTTACATTTGCGATTGAATCTTTAATTCGATGTGTGCACGAATCGCTGAACGATCGATGAAGCGCGCGTCGCGGAGTGAGCGATATCGATCCTCGTGTGTTTGAAACGAAAGGATTTCGCGAGGCGCTCGTCGCTCGACGCTCGGCGCTCGGCGATAAGATGAGATTTCGGGCGTGCTGCCGCGGCGCGACGGGGATGGAAATTTTATTTTTATTATTTTCTCAGAGACCGTCCTTCTTCGCGCGCGCGGAATCGCGCCTCGAGGTCGATAACGCTGCCGCCGACGCGCGACGCGCGACGCGCGACGCGTCGCAAAAGGAGATCTCGAATATGTTACCCGAGATATCCCTCGCTCGCGCGAACGCGTCACACGTTTCGTCATCGATTTATATAATTGTTGTCCGCCTAGAGATTTTTACGTTGTCGAAAAGCGCACGCTTCTTCTTCGGCTATCGGAGCGACCGGGCCGGCCGCGCTTTGTAAATAATTCATTAATTAATAAACAAATTTCTCATTTTTTTGTGCTTGAGTGAGCTTGCTTTCAAGAGTCCTCCTTAAAAAGAGCGCTTGTGTCCCACGCGTCGTCGTCCGCGTCACGGCGCGGTGCCGACACGTCCGGGACGTACGCGATCGCCAAACGAATTGCGTCGAATTGCGCCCGATTCAGCGTGCAAACTGTGAATTATTCGATTTTACGCTGGTCGGGCTGTTTAATTCGCGTCGCGACGTGCAGCCTCAGTCCCAGGTTGCTTTAGGTGAGGGCTGATTCGATATTGAACGCGAAATTGCCCGAATCGAGCCCGAGCTTTCCTATTATTAGGCATGAATTAGCGCCAGGGCCGGCCCATCCGCTAATAACATATTCTCGATAGAGCGATTAATCTGTTTTTAACTTGCGACGCGATTAATACGTGCGAAAAATATGAGCGTGCATGAGTTGTCCGCGATATTTACCAATGTGAAATACTTGGTGTTTTGCACTGAATGTCGAGGAGGATGTTGCAGGAAACATGGAAATAAAAATCGCTAAATTTCAACAAAGCCTTTGTTACCTTTCTGTGCTGTCATCTCGGTTAGGGAAGTCATCCCCCTCGTTGATCCACAATGAGTCGTAGTCGCGCACAAAGTCTCCTAATTAATGTACACTAATTAACGCTTATGCCATTATGCATTAGCTACCCTTTGACTCAAAGACATCGCCACCTTTCGATCCGTTTGCCTTGTAAAACCGCGCGACGCGCAAAAATTGTCAGTGAAGACGTCTGCCCGCCTCGAAATCGCACGAAAATAGCTGTATCCAAGTGGAGGAGGTGAAGAGACAATGAGAGTCGGTCCGCGAATGAGTGTGTGAAAGAAGGAGAGAGAGAGAGAGAGAAAGAAAGAGAGAGAGAGAGAGAGTGAGTGAGAGAGAGAGAGAGAGAGAGAGAGGATGGAAGGAACATTAACGACAGAGAGAAGAAACGTGCGCGAGGGTGAAAGCGAACGAGCGAAATAGCGCGAATGAATGAGAAATTGGATGAATTAAAAGGCGGGAAGGTATGCGGTGAGAAAGGGAGAGGCTGCATGACACGAAGCGCGGTACATGAGAGAGAAGAAAATGAGCGACTCAGGCCCGTCTCGCAGCACTTTATTCCTCTTCATTCTTTTCTTTCCTCTCTTGGTGGTTCTTATATTACACCGTAGCGTACTCTAAATATCGTTATTTTTTAAGGAGAATTACACGAGAACGGAGTAAACGCGATATTGAAATATATATATAAATATATATATATATATATTTTATTTTCTAAGATATAATATATATCATCTATGTATATTAAATTATGATAATGCACAAATGTAATTATATGTACATGTATAATTATTATCTTGCTCTACATTCAGACGGTGGTGAGGGAAGAAGTGCGGGATCGGGGGATGATTTGCGATGCTGGTCGTGAGAGAGGGAAAGGAGAGAGAGGGAGGGAGGAAGGGGGTTAAGGGAGGATGAGATTCGAGGTGGAAGGCGTTGCGGTGCGATGGCAAGCGAAAGAGACTCTGTGAATGCGCGCAAAGGGTGGAAGGGCGGGGTGGAGAGGAAAGGAGCGGGAGGGGGCTTGCGGCCGCTGTAACCTCATCTTTCATGAATAGCTTGTATTTCTGCTCAGTGCAAAATAAACGTACGTTCCTGTTGAAAAAAATGAAAAAAAGAAAAAAAAACAAAGAATGACCATTCGTCTCGTCTACTTCTTTCGTACCTTCGTCTTCAGTAGCGTCCAAGTTCCCTCGCCGCCCGGCGCGGCGACGTCTCTCAAATAAATTGCGACTGCGGTTGCTGTCGAAGATGTCGACGCGAATACGCTCTTCGGAAGAAACGCAGGTAAGTATTCAACATTGTGATAATTTCAACGAAACTTTCAATCTAAATAAAAAACACTCTACAAAACTAATGAAATTAATTATTATTTTATCAACTAAATTTTTTAAATCATAATTTCGGTTTCAGAAAAGTCGTTCTATTCGTAAGTCATCATTTTTAACGACTTACGAATAGAACGACTTAAAACGACTATCTCTTTTTACTGCCTTGATTTATTACAAATTTCAAAAGTGTATCACGTAGCTTTTAATTAACAAACAATTATTTAATAAATCTTCCATCGCTTTATACGTCACGTGACACATACCGGATAAGTGTTGTCCACGAATGAAAAAATACAAAACGATTCACAGTGATACAAAGTGAAATAATTCGCGCGAACGAGAGAAAGGACGGCGCGCGTTACACATGCGTGGCATAAATCGGTCGGTTCTACTGCGAGATCGTCCCTAAAACTATAACCCCTTCCAATGGTCGTTGCAGAAAGACCTTCATGGCGTTTTGTCATCGTAAAGCGTTTTATGGGAAATTATAATGTCCCCTTTCCCTATGGGGATCTGAGCGTACGTCCAGATACGAAGCTATTCCGAGCGAAATATAAAGGGGGCATTCACTGCGCTTTTCATTCGATCGACCCATAAACGACGTTTTACTGTCCTTACACTTCCTTATTCCTATTTTTTCTTCTCCTTGCAGCCCGTTCGTTTCCGTTGGCCTTCGTCCATCAGTACGTTCTACGAGCGACGAAGGTTATATCGAATTTCGCGATCAAAGAGGCTATTTGTTTCGAAGTGATACGCCAGGAAAGCCGCTCTTGTAGAGCAAGGAGCAATAACATCAAGGAGCACGGAGGTACTCCAGAGATACGGAAGCATGTTTCCAAATTGTAATGGACGTTAGAACATCTATTTAAAGGAATATATACATTGCAGAAAATAAAAGTTTTTTTTAATCGCAATTTCATAGCATAATTCTTAAATTTAAACTTTTGTTTATAATTAATTATTACGCTACACAAAGCTGTATGTTCATTCGTAAAGGTTCCGATAAAAAAAAAAAGAAACAATCTATCGGAAGATTCTGTTTCACGCAAACTGTTAAGAGTCTCTCAACATTTGCAATTAATCTCTCAGGTGGCATTGTTTGTTACAAGCTATCCGAGGGTGGATCTGAAAAGGAAGGCATTTATTTTGAGAAACGTTCTCGAGCCGGGGATAGGCATTATAAAAACACCGAAGCATTGTCGCTCCGCTCTTCCGAGGATACGACGCAGCCCGGCCCCTTTTTCGCTTCGTTTCTTCTCGAGGATTAGGGTCGGCGGTCCCACCCCTCGTGGAAGATACGTGACGCAGCTCACGGAGGAGGATGAATACTTCACCTGACGTTGCAAGCGAACTGTAACGAAACAGCGAACCGCACTCGCTGCGGAAGCGATGCATTCCACGCTATGGCGAAGTACGCCAGCCACGTTCTTGGCGTTGCGAGCCAATTCTGTCCGGATGTACACGCGGCACTGTAATATGGTCTTGTATACCGTTCAGAATATTCCGCATGAATCGCAGAGTCCCTTTTGTTCCGCAAACGGCGTATACGCGGAGAAACAACTTGTTTGCGCGGTATTAACGCGATTAACATACATGCCGGCACCACATTGTTTCATATGATCGATGTTTCATATGTTTTCGTACAGGCAACGTTGAAATCCAAAGGGTCATTGTTCTGATAAGGTAACATATAAAGCATCCAATTATTAATGAATTAAATTTGACTTATGCAAACGATTGTGTGCAGTTTAATTTGCACACGTTTTTAATTAAACCGAATTTACTATCATAAATTAGATAAAAGGCACAACGGCGTTACATGATTCATCGCAATTTCGATATTCAATTCGCATCGTTGTTATTTTACGCGCGTCATTCTATAAACTAATAAATCACGCATATTAGGATTAATAAAGCACGAGATCATTCATACACGCGATTAAAAAAGAGCAGAAACGAATTAAGCGAACAACAAATAATTGAAATTGCAAGCGGCTGCTGTGTGCGAGCGTGCAACGATTACATTTGTCTCTGTCTTCGCGAAATCGTGAGCGTATCTAACGGCAGTCAGTGGAATTGCTGGAAAATTTTCGGAGTATATCCCCGCCAAGAACGCAGGAACCGGACGGGCTAGCGGACTGTAAGAAAATTATTGCGAGTGCCTGGCAAAGAGGTAAAACCCTTAAACGTCTTCCTTCCTGAGAGGAAGAGGGAAAAGAGTATCTTTCGCGTGGTGAGCCGGATCCGCTTAATCCGAGGCACTTCAGCCGATCCGGATACCCAGAAACTAAAGAACTGCCGCTCGTACAGGATATAGGGAATGGTCGAGTAAAGATCTAAAAGGGTCACACAATGGTAGCCTCTGGCTCTAGATTGAAGGAACCGCCAAATCAATCGTTGCTTGTGACATAGCTTTACAAAGCTTTACTCTCTTAAAACGTTTATCATTTTCCTCTACTTTTATGGCTAATATAACAACTCCAATAATAATGTAATAATAAAATTGAATAATACACGATTAATAGAAATCGATATAATTATACATGCATTGTCTAAAGTTTCATCTAAAGATACATAAGCACATGTATTTACGTATGATGTATGTTCTAATATTTGAAGCTCTTTTATCAAAACTATAATTGTTGTTGCTAATATTAAATTATTCCACCTTTTAATTTCATGTAATTTTTCGTAATTTTTACAAGCAAGTGCGAGCGATCGCGAAGAATCCCTCCATTTTTTAAATCGTAGCTGGGCATCGATCGCAGGGCAAATGGGTAGTAGGGAGACTGCGATTCCGGAGATCATGGGGAGATGCCACAAACTCGCAGACGGCTAGTGCGAAGAAACAGCTGTCCGGCTTGTCGTGCCGGGGGTGAAATCGCAGACCTTATCCCTACGTGCAACGCCCTTCCCCAGGAAGTCGACGCGCTCTCAAGTATCTCACCGGAATTTAATTCTGTCGGGCATGAGCGCACCTAGTATGCAGTTATTTGATACCTGATATTTTCTTTTCTCGTTCGTGCATCTATGTCGAGCGGAATCAGCCTGCGACCCCACGGCGCGCTCGAATCACTCGAGTCAAGAGGGAATTTGCTCGGGGATATTTGACGTGGACGGAAACCAGGATACCGTGCGGGTATTTCCTCCCCCCCCCCTCCGTTCCCTTTAAAATGCGCCACGTGCATTCGTACACGCGGAATACACTTCTGTTAATACTTTCGCTTTGTAACATAAAGAGAATGCGCGTCCGCGTTTTGCGCTTCCATAAACAGCCAACGATACCTTGATGTACAACCGAAAGACAAACAAACCAACCGAAGTGATGTAGCCCGCAGCGATGCCGCAAGCCGGGTCGTTACCCTTTATTTTGTGTCGTACATCAATTGTTTGCGAATGAAAATCGAATCGCGCATAGTAGGTATCTCGCAATACAAACACAAATGTAATTTCACCCATGACTTTATAAAACAGAATTTTCTGCATATTCTGGCTTACAAAATCTAGCACAAAATAACTTATACAAGACTATTTTTATAATTGTTTGACAATAATTATATTGTCTATATATTGAATACAAGATGTTTACTAATATTAAATTTTAAGAATAAAAAACATTTTTAAGAAAGAAGAACGTTTCTTTTTTTTTTATATAAGAAAAAAAATTTGTGCGAAATTTATTAAGCTTTGACCACAAACAGTTGCAGTGCCAATTTCTTTGCTCAGTATTATATTTTCGGGTGGAATGGTCGATTGCAATAAACGAGAGCGTCGGATTGTTAACCCAGTTACATGACGCAAGATATGGTTGGCGAGACTAATGGACCTCTTCCCCTTCGTCCGCAATCTTGTTGTTCGACCACCCATAATCTAATAGCCCGGCCCTCACGACTCTAACCCTCATTGCCGACTGCGAAGCTCGTATTTTATCTTGAATGCCGCGTCCACTTATGCCTAACAACTGGCAATGTCTGGTCTCATCCTTCCTTGTTTTTCGCGAATTTCCCGAAGGATACTCTTTTCATTGTACATAACTAAGTGAATTAATTACTTTTCTGTCTCTTCTTTTTTTCCATTGTAATATAATATAATGGCATAGTATACATATCTCAAATAATATGGAATAAAAAGAGACTTGACAACGAATAAGTGGCAGAAACAAAAACATTAAGACCAACTAATTCGATAAATTTAATTTTTTATTTTAAAAGATATGGAGACAATTTTTTTGCATATATTAATAATTCCAAATCGATATGTAGTTTTTTTACCTTATTATCTTATCACACCTATGGAATCTTTTCAAATGAAATAATAATTTATCTATAGAGTGTTCTATAAGTTCAGCATTACAAAGCATTATTATAGATGTTTATAATGCTGTTATCTCTAACACCTGTATATTTTTTAATTAGATAAAATTTTAACCTTTATAAATAATAATAGATGTATATTAAACAAATTATGTAAATTTTGTTTTGTCTTTTTTACTTTTTCTTTTTACGTATGATGTTTAATTTATAAGATACTTTATGTAACATAGTAAAAAATTTTACTTATTGTTGTGCATCTAAACGATGTACTATTATTTATATAGAAATATTTTTATGGTAATTATTTTTAATGACAACATCATGAATTATGAAATATTGTTCAAAATAATTAATTGATTATCAATGTATTAATATATTGCAAGAAAAACATTAAGTATTCTTAGACATTTCTTCTATTTCAAAATAATTCCTTAAAATAGTTTAAATTATTTGCTAAAGTGAAAAATGTGTACATATTTTTCACGCATATGACACGGAGTAGTCAAAAATTAAAGAGACACGAGTGAGTATATCAGACGTCAGTCACGCCTGTCGGCGATCTATATGCTTTACAAGCAAGTTCTACCTGATGATAATTCTAGGCGTTTCAGATTATAATATGTTCTCCAAATGTAATATTATATTTTATATTTAAATTTATATGAAAAATATTCCATGTTAGAATAAAAATATTAAATATATAAAATATGAATATACAATGTATAATCGTACAAACGAAAGGATATTAGAGTCTTTAAAAATCTATTATTATTTAAATTTTATGCCACATGTTTATGCATGCGTAAAATTGTTATTAGAAGAGTCGAATACTTTTGTCGATTAAAATGATCAATTATTAATAAACTTGATTGTATCTGTGAGTTGTAATTTCCAAAAAAATTATGACAATGCTTTTCAGCAAAAATAATAATTTGCAAAGATATTCCTAAGCATACGTTTATTGAAACGTTGTTGAGTTATGACAAATTGAATTTTTTATTCTGTCTCAAGTTAATGTTATTTGGTTTGATTACATTCTGTTCACATACGACCATCAAACGTCACACGTCGCACAGCGCTGCGTTTCATTGTTTCCTGCGCGAAAATTTCTCAAAGTATCGAAATCCACGTCGATCAATCTCCCAGATGAACCTTTCATCTCTACCGACAGGCACGTCCACGTCCTATCGATGTGTTATCTCGACGCAACGATTCGCGTTCTTTCGTCGACGTCCAATAAACGCCCGCCAATAAAACGACGCGGAACTCTTCGTCCGTACATTCCTTGATCATTTCGAGGGATGAGATATGAGGAGATAAACGAGATCGGCTTTGGCCCTTCGGCTACACCCACCTGCCATATTAACGCCCACCGCAAATAGAGTCTATATCGAGCTGCCTACGAATTACAATGGCGTCTGATCAGTTCCCACCCGGAAAAAAGGACGAATGCGCAATGAAGGAAAGAGAGGGCGAAAAGTAGAGGATCGAACATAGAGGAACGAAACGTAACGCGGGGTTGGTAGGCGAAGTGGCTAGAGCTCGATGTATCAAGCCGAAAGTTTGATAGCCCCGAAGGCTTTGCCGGCCAAGTTACTTCCACGGTACGTGACCCTGCCTCGCTAACCCTTAGTCCCTTCTCCCGTCACCCCGAAAACCGCGCTTTCCCCCGAACATCCCTTTGCACCTCCTCGAGCATCCTCCCCACCGCCGATTCGTCCTGCTCGCACTCCCGCTTTGACGCGCTCTCTCACGCCGCACAGTGTACGTGATCTACCCCTTTCTCGCCCTTTCCCTTCCTTTCCCCCCCCCCTTCCGCTTGCCAACCCGGTCTCTAGCCCGGATGTGTGCACACATGGTTACATATACGTACCTCGCGCTCCTGGCACTTCGTCGCCCTGAAAAATATTGTCGCCATCCGTTTCGGGATACGAAATCGGACGTTCGTAAACTAGTAGATCCTTCTCTCACTCTTTTTCCTGCAACAGGGAATGTATTCGATTCTCTGTACTTCCGTTTATCTACAAATTTCTTAGATAATTTAACGTTTATCCGCTAAGAATAATGACTCTACATTGGTTTGAAACTTTCTGAATATTCTCGTAAATAATCTTTGAACTAAAATTCTGTTCGATTAAAATGTAGTAAAAGAAAATACATTTCTTATTTATTAGTTGTGAAGACCGTTTCAGAAAATTGTTTAGATTTAAAAAAAAATTGGATATATAAAAAAAAGAATAGATATACTCTAAATTAATTCTAGAAGAAAAAGAAGTGCGGAAGTAAACCTGAAATATATACTCTCCTTTGTCTGTTCACGGATATTACATTTTATTCTACGTTTTCTTGATTGTCTGAAACGCTTTTTTCAATTACCTTCTTTCCACGTGCATTTTCTTTAACGTTTAATCTTCTTTCGTGGAAAAAAAAATATACTATAAATTCGAAGAAAATTTATAAATAAAGAGAAAAGTAAACAACTGAAGAAGATATTTAACCTTTAATTACAGTGGCTGGGTAGAAACGTACCCTACTGTACACAATTATGCAAATGTTTCTCGCATGGCAGAATTGTAGTCTAAGATTAGTGTTATTTAGAAGAAAGAACCTAAAGTTAACGTTGTCAAAAATAAGAAGAAAATCTTTATTTTGATTATTTAAGCTGGCATTAAAGGTGTAATTAATTATAGATTCATTCATAATTTTATTTTTTTTTTTTTTTCAATCAAAGATTGAAAATTATATACGATTATAAATTATGAATACTAGCGTTAGAAACCTATAAATTTTATTTTTTGTTATATTTGCAATAAACAATTATCCTTCACCTTTAAAAAATTTAATTAGAATTAATTATTACACCAATCTAAAAAAAACTACCGGTTTTTTAAATTTCATTTAAAACAGATAGCAAAGAAGTGGAAAACTATTCCGAAGGCGAGTGTACTTGAGAGCTAACATTGAAAGAAGAAAATGGTTATTGATTAACATAAGCATATCGTTAACATTATAATAAGGTCGGAGAGAAACGTGGCGTGTAAGAAGACTAATATCTTCCCGGGCACACGCACGCATAATTTTCGCGAGCAAGTTCGATGGATCCGCGATGGGAGAAGCGCCAGAAGACTTCGCGTTCACGTTCCAGGAAGTCTCGCTTCGTTCTGCGAAACTTCCCTCGGGATAACATCTCTCTGTCTTTCCCTTAATATAATTCCCAGTGAGGCACCCGCAGGGCCTCTATAATGCAGGGCTCGGCGGTCGGACCGTATAAAAAATCCAACGAAGTGCTCCCACGGCACGCTGAACACTCGCCGGTAACGGGAGCAGGACAAAACGTACGGCGGCCATGGTCGTGGCACCGTTATATCGCACCTTACGTCGATAACGTTCCCAGGAAAATCCTGTCTCGATATACAAGGCGCGCTTGTCGATATTACGATCGTCGTACGGGACCGAATGAGGTATGGACGTGGCGCGCGTGGACGGTAAAATTTATCGACAGGCAGCTCGTAAGTCTACGTCTTTGAGCTTACCTTACGCGCAATTTTCTTCTTTAATGTTATTTTCTTCTTTACAGTTAATTAATGATTCTCAAGTAGACAGTACGCACATGTGACATGAGTCAAAATTACATCGCAAGTACAAAATTCGTTCGCATTTACGAGAAAGACAAGTAGGACGAGCATTTCCTTTAAATTAAAGAGGCAAATGCGCGTTTAGTCTCGTGAAAGAGATATTTAGTGAAGAATGCGTATTAATATCTCGTTTAATAAGAGATGATTCGCGTTGTTATCGTCTCTGCAGCTTCCAGACTGTGTTTGTCACGCGCGGAATGCTTCGGGCACATCAAACGTAAGCTAAGAGAAAAGCTGCTTATGGAACTTATAAATCGTTTATGATTTAGAGTCGCTGAGCAACTCTAACGTACGAGAAGATAAATTGTAAGCTAATTAATTTCCGTCATATTTAACGCATCATAATTCAATTTCTTGCTGACGTTTGCTACGACGTAGACCAGATAGCGGCAGCGGCGGCGGCGGTGATGACGCGCGTACTCGAAAAGGAATTTTTGAATTTTTAAAATTTTCCTTAAGGAAACGCGCCGCGGGGATCTCTATAAATTTTAGCTTCGAATGAAAGGGCAATCCGCATTACCGCTCTACCAGCGAGGAAAGCGAAGACTCGGAAGATGGCACGTAACATCGTCGCCCTTGAATAAAACATGCCAACGTCCACGCAAATATAAAATCGACGGATATATGAGAGACGGAATTAAGTTTCATCAAGCCTTGCTCCTCAGCGTCGCCGGCGGCTTTATTGCACCACATTTGCAACATCAAACGGCTCCGCAGGGCGAACGAGTTCGACCACGCTCGATATTTGGCAGTTCTGGGTGCTCTACTTTTTTTACTCTGAAAAAAAAAAAAGAGTTTGGTGATAGCTATCATACGTTGAGTGAAATAATGCCAGTTAAACGTTTAATTAATATAAAAATTTTTTATTATAATTTTTAATTAAATTTTACTTTTCTAAATATTTAGTAAGTATGACAAAAAGTAATACTTTGGCTATTACCAAACTCTTTTTTTCAGTGTAGAAATTGTCCAAGTTATAACCCCTCGTTATACGATTATTTAAAAACTGTAGTTGTGTAATCTCATTGGCACACGCGGCATAGTTTATCATAATTAGAAAAAAAACTTGATTTAAATAATCGATTTAAATAATTACTAAAATTTCTGTACAGAGAGAAAGTGAAAAATTTAAAACGTTAAACTCAAAGTAATTTTAATATTTAATTATTCTGGTAATATTAATAATTTTTCTGAATGAACATATCGAGTTTTCTTTAATGTATCATCATCTTTTGTAACAACTGAATCGAATGCACTAATTTTATAAATGAATTTTATACGTGTACTTTTCGTCATCTCTTCTTTAATTCTTCATTATTATTTCAAAGGGAACTAAATTGAGAAGCGAGTGCACTTAACAAGTAAACTGCAAACTCAGTATCTGCCTTACCGTGAGTCCTCCACTTCGTCGCGTTAGATTCGAAGAGATTTATTACTTCCATAAACTTGCGCCGAAATTTTCCATCGCTGGCGAGAATCGTTAACTTGAAACGTTCCGCAGACACGCGCGTTACGCGACATTAACATGAGTTCCTCGGTCCGCAGCGTGATGGGGATTCGATGGGGGGAGGGACACTTATGCACCGGCGTTGCAGTAGAGTGCCGAAACGACAGCGCAAGCATGGCACGCGATTTTCGCGCGATGCGCGGCAAGAGGATCGATCGCGTCGGGTACGAGGACGCGCGCAGTCACGATGCTCTCGCGGTAAATTTATGTACCCCGGAATGCGTCCGCGAGCCGTAAAATGCAATTTTGCTAATCCGAATTCCGCGCCGGAGTCACAAATCCGCGGCTTAATGTATCGGAAGTATCAGACAAACGAACTTTCGCGCCGCTTTAAGAGGGTCGTTACCATCGTTGCTTGCTGGAGCGCGCGTCCCCGAGCGTTAACGCCGATGTCGGGGCGATTTGTGGCTCTCTCCGTTCTTCTTTTCCACGGAAAATCGCGAGCGCGATTCTTCCACGCGTGTCTGGACTAATACTCGTTAATGATTCGCTAATACGATACTCACGCGTGATTTAATCTAATTTAATTGCTGTTTGAGTTAAACCAAAGTTTAGACGTATCCCAAAATTAGATCTATTCAGTTTTTCTAATTTCTTGTAAGATACATTCCGTATAATTTTGATACGATAAACGATCCAAGTTACGAATAAAGAATTTTTAGATTTGCAATTGAATAATATTTCAGTTTTGCTATATCAAAAATTTTTTAATTCTAATAAATGGAACTTTTACAGTCTAAAAATTACACGAGGTTTTTTTTGTCGTTTGAATATGTGTATTTTTTTTTTACTAGAAGTTAAAATTCACCCATCGTCCATCAATCCACGATTTCACGGATAAGGAGATATCCATCACTTCTGCTTCTAAATCTCAGTGTAATGAAACCGTAGAGCAACGAAAAATACCGCGCGTCATGTCGCGGCTCGATGGAACACGAGCTGTTCTTCGTCTGTGCGCCCGGTCGGAGCAAGACACAATTTAATGGGAAGGTGGCGCCGATCCATCACACGACACCGATCTTCGTTATCTAAGACGTCGGTTTACGACGGAAGGGAAGCTTACTGAGAAAGACTGAGGGATGACACTGGGAGGTATAGGACGTACGGGCGGAAGCGGAGAAGGGACGTGGTGCAGGACGTAGATCGGTACAGGGCTTAGATTGGCTTTGCATAGTTTCGCGTGTCGGGAGTTGAGTTATAATTACCTTAGTGCCTGTAACGGGAGCACCGGCATAGCCACGGCTAACGCGACTACGGGATAATAAATTAATGCGGCACGTCGCGTAAATGTAATACGAGCCTAACTACCCACTACGGCTAAGAGCGTGTCGTCGTGAACGATGATCTTGCGAAGGTGTAATCGTACCGGCGCGTTCTGCCGGCAAAATTTTCGTCTTCCTCGCCCGGAATTAGCTTCGCGTCGTCTTAATGTGATCTTCCGTTCCTACGTTATTCACTCGTGATGGATGAACCGCTCTTACGATCTTTTAATGTAAATACACATGCATAACACGCTCTTTGTTATTTAATTCCTTTATTTATTTTTGTTGTTTGTCCTTATTTTTCTACTGATACTTGAAAAACATTTTAAAGTTTATGGTCCGTATTTATACTTTATCGATAAATGTACTTTTAACATATTGTTACATAGAAGTTTAGAAATAAATGCAGGAATTTATATTGAGATAAAAATGAGATATAAATATGAACTTTGTTTCTTTAAAATATTGAAGTACAACATATCATGATAAATATAAACTGATATCAGTTACTTGTCGTACACTATCATTTTTAATACTAATTCCTGACACATATGTATATTGCAGATGCAATATATAAAAACAATTTCTTCTGCATAGTTATTTATATATTTTCTATAAATTCTTATTCCCTTTTTATTAAGGTACTCTTTAAATGATAAATAACGAAAGTAGTGTTAAAAGAGAAGCGTCACCATGCACATGCGCTGGTCTTCCGACATTATTATATTTATGAGCGACTACACCGATGTAAATGCAAATCCGCGGGAGGGTCTGAAGTCGTTAGCGAAAGATTTCCGGCCTCCTTAACCCACGACGATATCTAATTTGTTATTCGTGGGCGTTATCGCCGTGCGCGTGTCCTTCGCCCCTTTTCGTGCGTAGGCAGAAGTTAATGCCCCTGAACATCAGTGTCATCCGTCTTGCATTTGTGTACGTCCCCGGCAGATTCGCCCCTCGTAAATTATAACTCTTCTGCGTGGCTGAGCCGGCACGAAGAGGGACGTTTTCCGCGTGTTGCGTCGAAAGTTTACGTGGTCAAGAACGAGGACAAAGAGAAAAAGAGAGAGGGGAAATGAACAGCACTTTGCTACATCTATCCCCGAATATTCGAAAAGCTGTAAATCGAGCAAGTTAAATAGATAAAACTAATTGGATTATATTTAACGTTCAATTACGTAGAGTAGGTACTACACGATTAAGTACGATAATTAAAGTCTTATTTAACTAAAAATTTTAATTATCATATTTAATTTAAAAGCATTACTTCGTATGTGAAAATGTGAAACATTTTATAATAGACATTGCTAATATGTTAATATGGTATAAAAAATAAAATATTAATTTTTCATATTGTTTTTGTTACTTTATTCTCAAAAGCAGCAAGTGATAATTTATGCAAAATGTACAAGTTCTTTAAATTACCGATTTTTCTGCTCTGTAGGCTTTCGAAAACGTTACTTCTTTTAAAAGTAAGGCTGTTTCTGTTTACTGTTAAGAAAACTTGGAGCAGGAATATTAATGTGTAAAAAAATAAGTACTTTCGTAATAAGCAAAAACTGTACAGTTTTTTTAATCAAAGTTTAATGTTACGCGGTATGTACCTACAATCGAGTGTATGTATGTCTTCGTGTATACGTTGCATCATTTTTAAAAATTGGTCAAGTTAACTTTACTTTCAGAAGTTATCATTGCCATTAGTCTTCAAAGGGTAACCACATTAGCAAAAATATCCCTGATTTTTAGCAATTACGTCTACTATTTAATCACATTTTACGGAAGCTCTTTCGCTAATGGCTCAACTTGAAAACTGTAGGAAATGTGATAAAAAGACGGCCGGTCTAAGATGGCGGGAAAGAAATTCTCACTCACGGACTTTGGGAGATGCGATACTATTTAAAGCTTCAAGTTAATTAGATGCGAAACTAATGTGCCTAAATAATGCAACGTCTCGACGCATCATAACTTGAAATTGATTTATCGACGGCAATATAACTTCAGCTACTTAATAATAATTATCAGCGTTGTATAACCGCATCTTAACAGAGATAATTATTATACCACCTCCCGTTTATTCCGGGCAACTTTTAATCGCATTAAGGTTCATAATCTACCAAATACATGCACGGTGCTGTAATTAAAATTTTATCAGCTACAGGGTACAAGGCGGCACTGTTTATCATCGGGTATTATTACCGGCGATGCGACTTCCTTATGAAGCGAATATCGATAAAATTTTTTCTCCCAAACTACGGGGATCCCTTCCGCGATTAAATTCCTGCAAAGCATATCAATATTGAACGATAATAAATTTAACAGATCATTGTTAATAACTTAGTGACGACTACATGTACTTTATATGTATTTACTCGTGTCAGTTACACTCCGAGATCCCTTAGTTAATATTAATAAATGCAAACATTACGTACAATTTAATTTTATTCAATTTTAGAAATTAATTTACGTACATTCTTCTCTTTTTACGAGAGATCCTCATTTGGAAATATATAAGTAATTTAGAAAGTAGAACTTGCACGAGCGGCGACTTAATACGCAATCAGTCAAACCCTCCATAACTGTCATGACACATAAATTCGACTCGCGTTCTCCTTCGAGCAAGGAAACTTGGAAAAAATTTCTTTGGCGCGAGAACGCATTTCATAAAAGATGTCCATAAACGTATCAGTCCGTCGACAAAGAACATTGACCCTAAAAGATATAACTGGCAATGTCATACGGACGCAAACGCACGGTGAGAAGTTCAGTGGTCGGGGTGCTTCAAGACAAAGGTGGCGCGCGGAGACGGCGGTGAAGAGGGTGGAAAGGTAGTGGAAGAGTAGACGCATGTATTGATTACCGCTCCTCTCTCGTTGGAAGGAGAGAAAGTACGGAGAAGGAAAAGGGCGCGAAGAAGAAGGCGAATGCTTCTCCGGCACCTTCCAGGATCTCTCGTACCTCGAAGAAATTCGCTTCTTGCACGACGATCCCTTTTGCCTACTCTTATATTCTTATTTCCCCTGCTTTTCGTCTTATGGGTGAATCCTCGCGTTTGCTCATATTTTCAGCACGGTAAAATTATCAATTTTACTATATCTAGCGTAGCGTCGATAGAATCTCAAAGACCATAACTCTTTAAGTACAAATTTCTATTTTTACAAATACACTTGACTCTATCTAGTTATAGTACTCTTTTGATCCTTCAATGAATATCGACAACTTTGTATTGTAAGCAAAGAAAATTAAATTATTCAAATCATATTCAGTACAACCATCGTCGTACTTTATTATATTCTATTACTCTTTATTATAATAGGGAAGAAAGAAAATAAAAGTAACGTGGCTATCTCTTTGTTTACATGACAGGATTACGTTTTGTCCATTTATTTATCTTAATTTTTTCAACGTGATTACTCTTCTACTATTATTTATTTTCCTTCTTCTGACGTGACGGTAATCCGTTGCGTTGGAGCGCGTCGAGATGAAGGGAAGAAGGCTGTTAGCGTCATATGCGTCATCGTCTACGTAGATACAAGTTTTCATCCAGCTCTGAGTCGCTGGAAAAAAAGGCCATAATCTGGAGAATGAAAATTCTTCTTTTTTTCTGCTATCCCCATCTCGTCCACTTACAGCGGAGAGAGGACGAAGAGGTTTGCCGCAATGGTAATGAGCAGAATCCTTAATTAAGGAAAACCACGGAGGAAACTAAGGGAGGAGCCAAGATCTTGCCAACAATCTTGCTTATTTAGCGATCGACTTAAGTTTTGCAAATTTTTCTTACCGGCACCGGTTAAGAAGTTCGCGTAACAAAGCACGTCAGAGTAAGGAGTCTTTTTTGTCGACGCCGCACTTACGATTAATTATCTTCACCCCGGAATATAAATTACTCCTTTCGCCATTGAGGTTTTAACAAAGAGTTAATAAACTACCATCAACGTTACGCGCTCAGACGCTCGTCTGTAATTATATCCTGCGACTACATTAATTAGAAGATAAAGGATTTGACAAGATATTGTATTAAGTGGATAATTTTCACTTGCAAGCTCCATAACAAGATGAAGAGTGGACTCATAACAACTGCTTATCAAATAAAATCTAGTTAATCAAGAGACACGATAGTGTTTCGCGCCAAGTGTACGCGTCCGCAGTACTGTGTTTAAAGAGATAATCGTTTAATTTAAGAATTCTTTGGTTTTATTATTACAACAATGTATTACAACAATGTATATAACAACATAAAATAGAAAAATACATGTTAAAAGCACTCGTTTAAAATATTACATGTTTAAATTTTAGTACGGAAAAGAAAGACCAAATATACTACCAATAAGTTGTGTCACTCCCTGAAGTTCCAATCCATTTTCTCTGGTCGTCATGACAGAATTTTTAAAAGTTTGATTTGCATATAGGTCGTCGATTAATTTTTGCGTTTGCTGAGAACTCATTTGTTTGAAGAAATCGGCGTAAACTTTGGAATTTTGCATCTTCTGTTGGTGAAGATCGACAATCTCGCTAATAGGTAATACACTATAAACATCCTCGAGCATCCCTTTCACTCCATCACCGATTTTCAATGGAGAATTGAAAAGTTTTCTTTCAGGCGGCTCATAATCCTCCATGCCAATAATTTGGTGAAGTTGATTGATACTCTCGATAATAGGCAATCCAGCATTCTCCAAATATACTACTAGAGCTTGATGTTCTTTAAGAACTTCGATCTTACGCAGAATCGAATGGAAGTCAGATGAAAGTATATAAAACAGAGCGTTTTGTACTTTTGTATCTTGATATACATATTCCGTTATTATCTTTTTAACTTCGTCCATTGGAATAAGCTTTACAAAATCTATCAACTCATCTGGCAAATCCTGAGGACCAGTACCGAAATCTTGAGACGGATAAGCTAGTCCCATACCGAGAACAGCCAAAATGGCAACCAGTGCTGATGTGTACTTCATCTATAGATATATATCGACGTGTAAGAAATTAATATTGAATGAATCACAATATATTTTATGTATATAATTGTGATATAACAAAAAAAATTATTTTTATATGTATACTAATCTTCTGAATTATGATTCATTCATTAACAATTATGAATGAATAACAGCAAGCAAATAATTAAAAAAACTATTTTTATTTAATCGAAATGTTTTTTCCTAATTATGTGCAATTTTTTTCTGTTTTAAAAATGTTATTGAATTAATTTACTTTGTACGTATAGATTGATCTTTGAAATTTAAATTGTGTTTTTACTTACCATAATAGTTGTGGATGAACACAATGATATTTGTAAATAACATCAGGATACAAGCTCAACAGGTTTATATATCCATGCATCTATGCATTCGTGCAATCAAATGTTATCTTAAATTTTATTAGATAAATCTTTTAATAAAAAATTAGATAAGATAACTTAGATGTATTAGAAAAATGTAGATTGTATTTGTTAAGTCAATGAAAATGACAATATATTGTTTACTCTTTGCTCTATGCAATTTTTTATTTAAAAGAAGCATTTAATTAAATTTTATTAGTAAAAAGTTTTTGTTGTATTGAATAAAGTAGTGTATAGATTTACTGTGATAAGATTTTACTTTTTAGTATCGATTAAATTAGTAGAAAAAGATCGCCTTTACTGATGTAGTACTTCGATTTTTAATTGTATTTCTTAAAAGAAACTAAAAACGTTGGAAAAGTAAACACAAATGAAAAAGTGCGAGCTATAACAATATAAAATATCCATTAAATCTGTTAAATAGAATGCACAATGCACTGTCTAAATCGGAATCAGTGTATTATTCACTAAAAGAACAGTGAATAATAGATTTTAATGATATACTTATAACTATCAATCAGTGATATATGTATTGTCTTTCAGTGATAATACAATGATTCTGATCTCATTGAGAGTACCTCCTTCTTAATCGGAATTTGTAAGACAGCCAATAATCTCTGATAATCACATTTATAAATATAGCATTGCAAATCAATAAGATTACAGTGACACAGATTTAGAGAGCAGGTGTTAAAAAAACAATTATTGCAGATTAGAAGATTAGATTAGATTTGATGCAATCGATTTATATGATGAGCTCGAGGGTGTTTGTTAAAACTTGCAGAGAGTTGTAACTATGATAAATTTTTGCGTTATAATTCTAAAAATTCTCAACTTTCAACGTCCTTTAAGGGAAAATAAAAAAGTACCTAAGGCTAAGCTATAATTTCTAGAGAGTTTTGACATCTTTGATCAGTGTCACATAAACTATAAAATTACAAAAAATAAAGAAAACCTATCCGGAGACAATTTTCAATATGGTTGTGAAGTCTTTTGTCGAAACATGTACTTAAAATAAATCAGCATTGATAACAACTTTCCTGTTATTAAATAAGAGTTTTGCAAAAAAATAACACTTCAAAAACAATTTATTTCATGGAATATATTTATCTATAAATTTATAATAATACAATTAATTTGTTTAACAAAATCTAATAATAAAATAAATGCTTTGAATATAAAAATAAGGTAACTTACGCAAATGTTATATGCTGACAGCTACCATAGTAAATAACAACAAAAGCTCAAATAAAAGATTAACATGTATACATAAAAAATGATTAAAACAAAACTGCACTTTTTTAAATGGAAGCAAATTGCACATAATTAAGAAAAACTACCTCAATTAAATAATAATTATTTCTTTTTGTTATTCACCTTGCGCCAAAATAATCGCAAATGAATTTATCATAATTGAAAAGATTTATAATAAAAAATCATAAAAAAGATGAGAAAAAATAATCTTTTTTATTACATTACAATTATAGACTATATGTAAAGGTGTGAACTTAATAAGATTTATCGAATTAATTAAGATTGGATTAGATAACTATTAGACTAGATTGGTACTAAAATCGATAAAAGGCAGCAAACGTTAAATAGTTTTTGCGATGTTCGAGAGAATGAACGAAGCGTCAGATTGTTATACGTATTGAAAGTGTTCGGTCGTATATTTGCCAGTTCATAATAAATTCTTCTTTCGCTTCAATTTCGTCTTTCTTCTTTGGAATATCGGCTTTAAAAACTCCTACATACTGTAATATGTACATCAATAATAATTTCTTACATGTAAACATGTTATATCTACAGAAGTATATCTCAATGTTGCGCTTGTCATATTGACCATTATAAGTCTGAGATAAGCTCATCCGTTTTCAAATTTCGGCCTCTTCGAAAACACACATTGGAGGAAAAATTCTTGGACTTTATGCAACTTATTCCGATAAACAAGTGGATAGAGATAATAAACAAGTATAAAAACACACATAAAAAAGTACAAGACGATATGCTGTACTTATTTCATGTTGAATTCCATTTCATTCTGCGAGATATCAAAGCTCTTAAAGAATTTCAAACGGCAGTAGAATATGAAAAAAGTTGAATTTAGCGTTATTCATGCTATTCAAATGTTGCACAAGGCCTTATGGAGAATTATGTGCCGTCTAAAATAATACTTTTCAAGTTTTTAATTAAGACGCATAAAATTGGTCTGCATGGAATGAAAGCAATGCTCAAAAATTTTCATAATATACTATATTACTTATTGACAGGATTGACGATTTTTATGAGAAGAAGTTGCAGAATTCCAAGATCTTGGTCAATTTCATTGGAAAATTAAAATCTCCAGAAAAAGCAGAAATTAATTGATAATCTATATGCAAATCAAATTTACAAAAATTTTATTACGATGACCAAGGAAGACATTTGAATTTCAGGAACTGACAAAACTTTAGAAGAGTTAGAAAATTGAGTTCCCATGTTAAAATTAGTACAATGACATTAGAATAGAAAAATACATTTTTAAAGTACGCATATAAAATATATTACATATGTATTTTAAACATGTATTTTTTTACTTTTTTTATGTCATACGCTGACGTAATAATAAAACCACAGAATTCATGAATTAAACTATTATTTTTTTTTTAATTTCAAATAAATGAGTTATTTTATAAATAAATTATTTTCATAAAAGTGAATTAAATCATTTAAATGAATAACAAAAATATATTTAGAGAAACGCCAAATCAAGACTGGAATTTGCTACTTAATAACAAATATATCTTATATTTTACAAATTACAGCTGCACTATGTTTATAAATAAGTATATTCCAAAAAATTAATTGTTTTTTAAGTGTCATATTGAGTATTTCTTATCTAATAAGGAAAAAATTGTTATCAATGACAAATTCTTTTAAATATGTGTTTTTGCAAATTTAATGTAATCACAGAGATTAATATCAACGGTCAAGAAAAAGGAAATCATCAGTCATTCATCAGTTGTCATATATACATATACACACACACACACACACACACACACACACACACACACACACACACACACACACACACACGTGTGTATGTATTTATTATATGTTTATATATAATATATAAAATATGATAAAATATGATAAGAAAATGTTTAAAAATATTTTTTTATATCAATTAATTTATCAAGTAATCTACATTCTTTACTCATTAAAATTATCTTATCTAATCCTTTATTAATTGATTTGCCTAACATGATTTAAGATAACTGCTTTGAATATACGAGTATATAAATCTACTGCAATTTCTTAAATTTTCTCTACAAGAAAGTTTTGTAATTATCCACAGCTACCAAGGTAAGAAAAAACCAAATCTCAAATAAAAAGTTTTTTACGTATAAGGGAGAGTAAACAAATGCATGTATGTGTTATTTTTTATTATTATTAATTAGTATACTTATAAGACCATAAAAGGTATAACACTTAAAAATCATGAAATAACTAACAACAATCAAAGCGGATTTTAGTGCTAAGATATTTTTTATAAAATTGAAGTATACAAATATTTTTTAGTTCTTCAAACTGTGCAGCATTATCCTCAGTCTTGAAATAATGCTCTTAAATTATATTAGAATACTAATATTATACTAAAATTATAATATTAAATTGATAATTAAATTAATAATATTAATACAAACAGGTCTCTATCAAGAAGCGCGGTCGCAACTCGGCCTGTTGTCTTTTTTTCTGAATGAACGAAAAGCGAAAGAGACCGAGCTGTTTTTATTTACGCGAGTTAGCGAGTTCAAACATAACGAGATTATTAGATCTCAGTAACGGCTGAACCGATCAAGTTCTGAGTAGACTCAATCGATAGCTTGGGAAAAACTGCATAATAAAAGTGTTTTTATTTTTTCTCTCTGTGCGCTACGTGCCGAGATATCGCGACGCAAATTCAAATCTCGTCGTTTTACATGTTAAGAAACGTCGTCATTATTATCGTCGTCCTCGAATCTTGTCTAGTACATCTTTTTGACACAGAGTGGCCGGTGGCGCTCGCTACTATACTATAAGCCCGCATACGAGCATGTGATGCATCACGTGACTGATTACTGCGATATGACAAGTTTCTTAACCTATAACCGGAAATCGGCAATAATATCTCGGTTTGCGAGGCAGACGACACTTTTTTTGCCGATTATCACCAAGAGAATCTTGTCCCGTACACATTTTCGACACGGAGTGATGCTTGTTATAGCCGTTTTATGTGATCATGGGTGCGTTCCGTTTCACGTATAATAACATATAAAATAATATGCGATGCATCATTTATCCTTGTTGTTCAACTAAAAAATAACTAACGTTAAATGAGGATATATAAAGAATTATGCAAGTCATACGTGATACCGAACGCACCTCAAGTGATGTGATGTATGAATCATATGACCAAATTTATGATTGCCGATATGAGAGATTATCTGGCCTGAAAAGTCAACAACATCTCGTTTCGCGAAGCAAAATGACACTTCTCCTGCCAGATTCGTTCATTTCGTGTAAAAACGCCGAATCAGCCTAAGTTCATCAATACCGAAGGTAAGTCACACATAAAATCAACAATCTATCTGTATTTAAGAATATACACTACTAAAAAAAAAAAAAAAACACTTTCCAGACACCAAAAATTAGGTTATTTTCAAATGGCTGTAACTCGGCTAAAAATTATCGTAGATAAAAAATAAAAGCATTTTAAAGCTTGAAGTTTCAACTTTAACGCTCTATCAACAGATTTTTAAAGTTTTTTTAACTTTCTCGTCTCATACAGTAAAAAAAGCACACCTTTGTTTTGTTTCTTAAAATTTCGTATCTTTGACACTTTGCAGCTCGACAAACAAATTTTTTTCGAGCAATTCAAGTAAAGCTTCATAAATTACAACATTTTGTTTACAAAATGCTTTTTTAAAATTTCTCTACGATTTTTTTTTGACCGAGTTACGCAATTTAAAAGCTAAACCAGCATTTTTTACAAATGATATCTGTACTCCGTAAAAAGTCATCGTAGACAAAAAATTAAAAAAGCATTTTAAAGCTCACAGTTTCAATTTAAACATGCTATCAATGGTTTTCAAAAATTTTCTCAATTTCTCAGCGCTCTGCCCCAAAAAAATACACTGTTTTTTCCTTAACATTAGCATTACACTATGTGCACCACGTCGAGGTTGCCAATCGGATTTTTGCACATCGTGTGTGTGTGTGTGTGTGTGTGTGTGTGTGTGTGTGCGTGCGTGCGTGCGTGTGTGTGTGTGTGTGTGCGTGTGTGTGTGTGCGCCTGTTTAATATTGTGCTAATGTCGGCGATAAACGTCATTTTTCGGAAAAATGTACTGTAAAAAATGTGTTTCTTCGAAGTCTTGTAACTCGGTCATAAAAAATCGTAGAAAAAATTTTTAAAAAGCATTTTGTACAGAAAAAATCATACTTTATAGTATTTGCATTGTATGTAAAAAAAAAATTTTTTTATTAAGCTGCAGACTGTCAAAAATACGTAATTTTAAGGAAAAATGATAATAGAGAGATAGTAGCAATTAGGTTTTGTATAGAAATTATTCAATTTTTCTCATTGCTTTTCCTATCTAGCAGCGACATGTTTTTGTGCATTAAAAATTTTTTATTTCAATAAAATTTTTTCATTTTGTACTGTTTCCTCTTTAATTCTTTTAAATTAAATGTTATATATTCCATTGGAACTTATTGAAATTAAATACAACCACTTGGGTTAAAACTGAAAGATTTTTCAATGGAAATACAAAGATAGTACACTTTAATTGCTTAAAAAATTTTTTTGCATTTAGGTTAAATTAAATTACACAATTTTAAGATATTTATTTAATGAAATACCACTTGGGTTGGAATAAAACTTTTCAATGAAAAAATGATGCTATTATTTGAATTTTTAAAATAGAAAGATTTTTCAATGATAGTACAGAGATAGTACCACTTGGGTTTTGTATAATAATTAAAGATACTACCAGTTGGGTTAGAATAGGAATATTTCTCAATGAAAATACAAGTACTACCACTTGAATTTTGTAGAAAAAGTATATTCTCTTTATAACACACGCATTTTAAAGATTTCATAAATTTTTTGAACAAACGCATATCATTTTTATTAGATTACACAATTTCAAGATATTTATTTTAAGTAAATACCACTTAAGTTTGAATAAGAGATTTTGTAGGAAATATTAATACATATTTTGATTAAAAAAATAAAGACTTTTAGGCGGATGCGTACAAAAACAGGCGTCTTTTTATAATCTTTTTTTGAAAAGGTAATTTTGTTCTGATACTCTATACTTTAAAAACTACCCTCTTTTAAGCCCGATTTCTTTATATCTTCTAATACTTTAGAAATAAAAATATTCATTAATTAACTAGAAACTTTGTTTTCTTTACTGAAACCTCCAAGTATCTAAAATTCAATATGAAGTTGTGTGATTACATTGTTATCAGCTAGATAAATTGATCAACAATTAATATAAAGTGTATTTGATTTTTAAAGTATTTTTAGTATGAACAATGTAATTTATTAAATTTTTGTCTGTATTATTCGTTCTTCATTTATTTCATACTTTCATCATTAAATGTTACTTATTAAGTAGAAATATATAATATTGATGACATACGATTTAAATATAACCAATATGCATTTAGCAATTTTCCCCTACGTAAAAAATGAATTAAATAAAATTGCTTTTTTCAACAGAAGCAAGTTGCACATAATAAAAAAAAAACATCTTAAGTAATAACAATTAATTTACTTTATCATTTATCATTGTGTCAACATAAGCATAAATAAATTAACCATAATTAAGAGACTTAATATTGTATATAATAAAAATATAATCTTTTTTATAACGTCACATTTTTATACAAAATATATATCGTGACAATACCAATTTTTGACACGTGGATATATTATGTTTATAGATGAAGAGTATAAGAGTACTGGTGCCTATAGCGGCCATTATTATTATGATAATTGTCATTTTCTTCACCCTCAAAAGCGTACTTTAATGGATGAGTTGATGGAGTTTATGAATTTTATTCCAATGGAACATAATAATAATGTAGGAGAACGCAGATAAAAAGGTACAAGACGCTATTCTGTACATGACCAATACTGAATTCCATGCCCTTTTACACGAGATCGAAGCTCTTAAAGAATTTCAAGCGTCAGTAGTATACGGAAAAAGTTAAATTCAGCATTACTCGTGCTATCCAAACGTTGCACAAGGCCTTATGAAGGATTATGTGCCGCCTAAAATTACACTTCAAGTTTTTAATTAAGATGCACAGTATTGGTGATGGAATGAAAAAAAATGTTCAAAGATTTTTATAATATATTTCTTATTGACAGGATTGACGACTTTTACTAGAAGTTGCAGAATTCCAAGATCTTGGCCAATTTCATCGAAAAATTAAATCTCCAGAAAATGCAGAAATTAATCGATAATCTATGTGGAAGTCAGATTTACAAAAATTTTATCACGATGACCAGAGAAGACATTTGTATTTCAGGAACTTACAAAACTTTGGTTTAGAATATTGAGTTTCCATATTAGTACAATGACATTAGAATAGAAAAATAAATGTTTAAAGCATGTAAAATATTTTACATATGTACTTTAAATAAGTATTTTTCTATTTTTTTAATGTCATACGCTGACGTAATAAAACCACAGAATTCATGAATTAAACTACTATTTTCTTAAAATTTCAAATAATTTTATTGTTTTATAAATAAATTATTTTCATAAAATTGAATTAAATCATTTAAATAAATAACACAAAAATATGTTTAGAGAAACGCCAAATCAAGACTAGAATTTGCTACTTAATAAAAAATATATCTTATATTCTATAAATCACAGCTGCATTATATTTATAAATAAGCATGTTCCGAGAAATAAATTGTTTTTTAAGTGTTATATTGAATATCTCTTATCTAATGACGAAAAAATTGTTATCAATGACAAACTCTTTTAAATATGTGTTTTTGCAAATTTAATGTAATCACAGAGATTAATATCAATGGTCAAGAAAAAGGAAATGTAATTTTATTATGTATCTTAATAAACTTCATGATATAAAATGTAGTTATTTTATTATTTGTCCTATTATTTATTTTTTTTTTACAAAAGAATAGTCTCTGATTTTAGATATAGATTAACAAATAAAACAATTCATCAGTTGTCATATATACATACATATACATATATATATATATATATATATATATATATATATATATATATATATGTATATATGTGTATGTATTTATTATATGTTTATATATAATATATAAAATATGATAAAACATGATAAGAAAATGTTTAAAAATATTTGTTTATATCGATTAATTTAAGTAATCTACATTCTTCAGTCATTAAATTTATCTTATCTAATCCTTTATTAACTGATTTGCCTAACAAGATTTAAGATAACTGCTTTGAATATACAAGTATATAAACCCACAGCAATTTCTTAATACGAGAAAGTCATTGTACTTATCCACAGCTACCAAGGTAAGAAAAGACAAAATCTCTAATAAAAAAATTTATACATATAAAGAAGATTAAACAAATGCACATATGTTATTTTTTTATTATTAATTAGTATACTTAGAAGGCCATAAAAAGTATAACACTTTTAAATAAAAAAATAACCACCAATGATCAAAGCGGATTTTAGTGCTAAGATATTTTTTATAATATATAACTTTATATACATATCTTTTAGTTCTTCGAACTATGTAGCATTATTCTCGGTCTTCAAATAAAGCTTGAATTATATTAAAATAGTAAAATTACAATATTAAATTGATAATCAAATTAATAATATTAATACAAACAAATCTCTATACTCTATACTCTAAGAATCTTTAAAACCGATTTTTTTATATCGCTTAATATTTAGCAAATAAAGATATTCGTTAATTAACTAAAAACTTCGTTTTCTTTACTAAAACCTCTAAGTATCTAAAATTCAATATAAACTTGCGTGATTATCAGCCAGATACATTGATCAAAAATTAATATAAATTGTATATTTGATTTTTAAAGTATTTTCAGTGTGCACAATGTAATTTATTAAATTTTTGTCTGTATTATTCGTTCCTCATTTATTTCATTTATCACTAAATGTTGCTTATTAAGTAGAAATATGTAATATTGATGACATACGATTTAAATATGACCGATATGCAGTTAGCAACTTTCCTCTACGTGAAAAATGAATTAAATAAAATTGCATTTTTCAACAGAAGCAAATTGCACATAATTAAAAAACATCTTAAATAATAACAATTATTTTACTTTGTCATTTATCAATGTGTCAACAGAACCATAAATAAATTAATCATAATTAAGAGACATAATATTGTAGTTAAAATATAATCTTTTTATTACGTCATATTTTTATATAAAATATGTATCGTGACATTCAATACCAATTTTTGACACGTCGATATATTATGTCTATAGATGAAGTACATAACAGCACTGTTTGCCATTTTGGCCATTATCGGCCTGGGACAAGCTTATGCGTTTCCGGACAATCCTCATTTCGGCTATCCTCAGGAACGTACGTTAATGGATGAATTGATGGACTTTGTAAATATTCTTCCAATGGACCTGGTTACGGACATAGTAATCAAGTATGCGAGAACAGATGAAAAGGTACAAGGCGCTATGCAGTACTTGGTCAAACCGGAATTTCATGCCCTTCTACGCGAGACCGAAGCTCTTCCAGAATATCAAGCTTTAGTAGTTTATCTGGAGAAAACTGGATTGCCTGTTATCGATGCTATCAAACAACTCCACAAGGCTATTGGCATGGAAGATTATGTGCCACCCAAAGTTGAGAGCATTATCGAATCTGAGATTGGAATACAGAAAATTGGTGATGGAATGAAAGGAATGCTCGAGGATCTTTATAATGTATTACCTATGGATAAAATTGAAGCTCTTTACAACGAAAAGTTGCAGACTTCCAAAATTTTCGCCGATTTTATTGCGAAGATAACGTCTCAGGAAATGCAGAAATTGGTCACTGATCTATATAAACATGAAACTTATAATAATTTCGTCATGAAGAGTAGAGAAAACGGGTTAGAATTCCAGGAACTGACGAAATTTATTAGTAGTATATTTGGCATCAAGTTCCCGTATTAAAATTGTCATATGTCATATTTTCAATACATTTTTCAAGCATGTATTTTTCTAATTTACATCGTTTTATATCGAAATAAAATTAATCATGTAGAAATAAAATCAAAGAATTCTTGAATTACACAATTATTTTTTTAAAACTTACAAATAATTTTATTATTTTACGAATATATTATTTTATTTTTTTTATGTAATATAAATGTTGGAATAAGTTAATTTTTTAAATGTCAAAATAAATAATCGATTTTCACATCGCTTTAAGTTAAAAACTATAATCCAATACACTTGCCTTAATACTCCATTCCTAATTTAATAAATAATTTTCCTCTTGAACTATTTTTGTGTTTCACATGTTTTACTAAAATTAATTTTATGCCAGAATAAGATAACTTGCCAATAACAGCAGATGTTTGTTTCTATGCGTGTCAAGTATGAATATAATTTTGTAATATTCAGAAATTCTTTAATTAAATTTTTGAATTTAATAATAATATTCAGCTCAAGGTAAAAATATGTAATAAATTTGCTCATAAAAAAAGAGAGTAATCATGTGTTAAAGAATATACTTTAAGAAAGAAAATAAAACTCGAAGTAATTTTAAAAATAAAATATAAAACAAATATCTAAATTAATATCAAAAAATCTAAATTCCAATAATGTAATTAAGAGAGTACGAAACAAGACGTTCATGCTAATTAGTTCGAACTATATATAATTATATTTAACATTACTTTTCCTTTTTTGGAAAAGGTAATATTTTACGGATGAGATAGACGTCCAACAATTATCATTCTAAATCAGGAGCAAGAGTTAAGATATGCATTTATTCCAGCTATTAAAATGTAGATATTTTAAAATCTGTGCTTCGTATTGCAGACTGTTAGAAAATTTCTGTAATCCTTCGAAACCGCACTTTACCAAACCAACTCTACTTCGCGAAACTAAACATTTAAGTAGTTTAACTTTGCGGCATCTTGGAATTTGCAAGTAGTGAATGCCGCCGGTCTTGGACGATTCTCTTGGTTCCTGATCCTTGCCGAAAATCCATTTTCGCGATTTGACTTGCAAAGCCTGGATTACTTGTCCCGCAAGACGGTGGTTTCCTGTCGTCAATGCAAGCCTCCTCAAATCAAGATTATTTAGAGAAGAAGACTGCACCTCGTGTTCTTGTCAAATATTATCTTATCGTAATGCTAACTTGATAAAATTATATGAAAATAGTATACAATCAGTGATGAGATTAAGTATCTTACAAACAGATTCGCATCTGTTTGTATAAGTCTATTAATAATTATTTTGAAAAATTAAAACAGTACTTATAAATAGAAGTTAAATGAAAGGTTTGTACCCTTAATACCTCAAAAAATAGGAGTGTTATTTTAGCCACATCGTGAAATGTGAGAAGATTGTAATTGATTTTGAAAAGCTTATAATCACAAATTCTCAAAAAATTTTTCTGCATATGGTATCTGCATAAAGAATATTCCGCTTATCCTGTTATAAATTACATAAGGATTTTCTTAATCTTGAGACTAAAGAGCACTGCTAAAATTGTTGATTTGAGCAAAACAAATGTTTCATAAAATTATTATTAGCTCGCTCTCTTCCCTTCTCTCTTTCATAAAATGAATATAATTAATGATCCTTGAAATTACTTCCAGATTTATCAGAAATATTAATCTATTTTATGTAATTAAATATCGACCATGTTTTATTAAATTATAATGGCGACTTAATACTTCGTAATGCGCGAAATGTACGGAATTTCTGCAGTTCTCCCGTAGTATAAAATTTGTAACGACTGTAATAAAATTTAAAAAAACTTTTAATTCCTTCTTTTTCTGATTATTAAAATATTATTGCATTTTGGTTAAATGTGATATTTACAGGTAATGAAGTAATCAAACTGTCGAATACATCGTTGATTTTAATGTACTTTTTAATCACATGGATCATCGTTAGTCAATATGCCAGGTCGAATCCTACATCGCGCAAAAGTTACAAAATCCATTAACGCGATCGATCGGGGTACGAGACTCGCTCGGTCTTAATTCGGTAATTAATTGTCCATAGTTCTTATATATATATATATATATATATATATATATATATATATATATATATATATACATAGACGTACAACGTGATTTTTCTCGCTCAGTCTCGCAACGTCGATATAGAAAGCCGATAAGCGCGCAATCTGAATCATGCCGTTTCGTTTCGCTGGACTGTCATTGGCATCTTGTCGCGAACGAAGCTGTCTCGTGAAGCTATACTTCTCCACACGAACGCGAAAGAAAAATCGTGCATTTTACCTTCGCTTCAAATGCACCGTGCACTGTATAGATAATAAATCATGATAAATCGTAAGTCGAAATGTAGCACAGCCACATATTCCTAGCCTTTACCGTACCTGTTCGGTTTTGTAATAAATCATGTATTATTGTCCTCTATCATATCAGTTCGGATTTTAAGTAGAATTCTGGTGCAACGTGAATAGATATTCCCTCTGTTCGAAAATAAGTTTGGTTATTACAAGTAACAATAATGCACTTGGCAGAAGTGAAAATTACTGGCGTTGCGTTTCGTTTCTTCTACCAGTAAAACTAGTAAACGATTCCATATGGTCCGAAACGTTATAAATATTTTCAGGTTTAAAATAACGTACATTTCAACGTTACCGCAAGCTTGTAGTAACATTGCAGAAATCTTTCGTAACTTCCATACAATATTACAATGTTTCAATGTAAGGTTTATGCAATGTTTTTTTAATCTTTCAATGTTGGTTATAATTAAATCATTTAAAATTAACTTGAGTAAAAAGTTATTAACTTTATTATTTAACTTTTAATTTTTTAATTACCCAATCCTGCAAAAGAGTTGCAAAAGTTTGTAATGCAGTGCGATGATCTCCCTAAAAATTATTGCGGAAGAAACGGTAGAAGAAACAAAACGCAACGCCAAGTAATTTTTATTTCTGCCAACTGCATTATTTTTATTAATACTAACTAAACCCATTTTTGAATAGACTAATTATGTATTAAACAAAATGTTTGCATTTATTATTACCGGCATTTAGAATGATCATCAATTGAGATATGTTCGAGATTTTATTATGCACAACTCAACGAGATGCGTTTTTGTAATAAAATATGATAAGATATTGAACTTAACATACATAATCATGATTAAAAAAATGTAATCTTGATTAATTTATATGTTACTAATCATTTTTGGTATTTTTTAAAAAAGGAAGTAGGGCAGAGTTATCTCTCTCGAAGATGTATCGGTCATCAATATTTTATATTTTAAAAATATTTAATATGATCTCATTAATATTTTATGATTTATCCTAATATAAGCAATACTTAATGACAAAAATATGAAAAACGTTATATGAAAAATGAATGATATAGACAAAATTTAACAGATTATCATAAAATTTAATATCTTATTTTTTGTGCGTGATATTACTTTCAAAAATTAAAAAAAAATACGGCTGATTAATTTTTTATCAATTTGCGAAACTGATAATGTAAACATGCAATTTTATACTAATCTTTATTAAAAAAATTTTTCGTAAAAAAATGTAAAATATTTAACACCCATTGTATATACATATTTGCAATTATTATAAAGATTAAATAAATATTTTATAAAATCTATCAAGTTTCCTTAAATCGTATCACCACAAATTTTATTACAATAAAAAATGTAACATTATTTCTTACTATACACCTACTATTCATTATCTCTTTCTTTTTGAAATAATTTTAACGACAACGAAGCAGGAAAATCAAATTTGATGGCAGGCAAGAACTTATTTGGTACATGAACAATGTTCACACCGCACGTACGCAATATGCAACTTCTACTTGAGCATATAAATCACGACTAACTAAGTAGTAATTTATATCTGGCACTTACCAAAGTTAGTGCTTATGAGCTACAGCTTCGGCGGTTGTAACTAGTGTACGCCAGACGCGCGCGAGGTAGGGCCTTCTAGTCTTTCAAACAGATTGCCATAAAAGTTTGTAGTTATCGATATCTTTCAAGGCTTAACTATCTCGAGCAATTCCCAAGGGCAGACTAATTCGGATTTATGACTGCTGGGTGGCATGCGATTACGCCGGAAACACATGACTTCGTGGACTCCGCGAGTCCTGGCAACTTGTCACCGCCGTAAGGTACACGTGTTTACCTTTCATTACGTCGCGTAACAATTGCAGGCGACTACGATGCAAAATCCCTCCCGTCTAGCGACGCCGATGCTCCCCGAAGGAGGAGATCAAATTTATTACTAGCCGCATTCGCGAATCGCGCGTGTAATACTGTTAAAGTACACACCCGCTCAATCAGCACGAAACGTGCAAATCGGCCATTTCGCACTCACGGATTATCGGGATCCACTGGGCTCCAGGATATTGCGGCGGAAACACGGAAGCGCGTAAACGCATCGACGTTATCCCTCACTTCGATTCGCCTCGTTCGCCATCGAATAAACGGCATACCACAATTCCCATCACAACTCCTCCCCCCCCCCATCAATCGTGCACGACACCCGTTCGTCCGTGTCATTTCATCTGGCAAGATTCGAGCAACCGTCGATCGATCATCCGCGGAAACAGGGAGACTTATGTGACCGTCATTTCTATACATCCTAAAGATTAGGATCGTTCTTGAATAATTGATTTTCCACTTGGTGCCATTTCTTCAATATATTTTTTCTTATATGGTATACTCTATTAATGTTTTAATATTTTTAACTATTAATGCGCATTCTCAAAAAATACATCTAAATAAATCTGTGTATATCAAATTAATAAATAGACACGAGTAGATATATTCAAATATCGGTAAATATAAATTTATGTTCTATATCGTTTATTATTGAGTCATATTCACTCGATATATCATATAGCATATTATCGATTATAAGCATTACATATTAATTTATATAGATATTATATTTTCAAAAATGCTTTCCTTCTTTCTTTTGTTAATTTGTCAATAATAAATACTACTTACTAATAATTTTTTTCTTTTTACTATATTATTTATTATTAGATTTAATTTATTAGCAAAATGTTTTTTTTTTTTTATTCAAGAGTTAAAGAATTATCGAATATCGAATTGACATTTATTTCTGTTCGATTATGCGACTTTTAACTTGTCTACGTTCGCATTTGTTCGTTAATGTACATTTGTTCCCGTCTAGTCTCGTCCACTATCGTGTATAACACGCCTTTACGTTCGCCGCGTATTCGTCGTTTTTCCTAAGGAATGTCTAGGGCTTTCTTGGAAATGGAAGGGCAGCCCCACAAAGCGCCGGTCTTTCATGCAATCGGCATTTTCCACAGGCGGAGCCGCCGTGAAACAGTCCGGTAAATAGCCTCAGACCTTTCGTTTCGTTCACCGCCGCATTGGCTGACAGTTGTTTTCCCAAAAGCATCGACGTCCGGCATAGACGGGAAATTGAATTTCTACCACCACACGACGCGTGCCTCCTGCTTTCATTCGGCGCCATAGCGTAGCGACGCTCGCATTGCACCCGAACGGAAACGGCGCAGCGGGAAAAAGTGGACGAAGAAGTTAGAAAATACGCGCGGGAGATCGCTGTCTCCTTGGGGTCGCGCACGCAATTTCCTCACTGCTCTTATTAACGACGACCTGCATCGGATCGATGAAGCATGTGTAAAATATAACATTTCCTTTACTTTTCAAATTGAAAACTTATTATGTCAAATATCTATTCCACTGTCGACGGTAATCAGACAATTGTACTCTGAAATTTTTTCATTAGTCATATTTTATAATTGTTTCATTTGACAAGTGTTGTAAAAGTTTGTATTACGTAATAAATAAAACAAATAATCCTTAAAAGAAATATTATTTGTATAGATTGATTTATATCAATTTATATCTCTTGTTACGTGAATCTGCGCTTAAATCATATAATATTTATGATTAAAGTAAAAAATCTAGAGTTTCATAATAATATAAAACCTGGTAATTTAAAAGTCCCGTGCATTGATTATTGTATATATATTAATGTCGACAAACCTGGCATTTAATTTACATTCTAATAAATATGCAAAATAAGTTTGCGTCTTTAGGAATTTCGTTCGTTTACAGTTAAGTTCCCGTGCGCGAGTGCGCAACTGGTGGCGAATGCCAGCAGAGAGAGAGAGAGAGAGAGAGAAACAAGAAAAAGAAAGCTCAAGTATAAGCGAGAGACAGAGAGACGAGGAGCTGTCGACAGAGATGGCGTATTTATTACATCCCGGCGGAATTGCTTGCGAGACGGTGATACATAAGTAACCAGAATTGCAAAATTAGAAATGAATATTAAGCAAGAGAGTGCACACCATCGTTGGCAAACAAAGTGCGACGAAATAGCAAGTACATAAATAAACTCGCGCCTTGATAGAACTTCTGGAAATTATGCCGCCGTAAAAGCTGTCATACGCAAATGTTACACAAGTCCGCGTAATTGCGAAATCGAGTCAGTCGCTATCGCGCGTACGCTATCTTTGATTTTACACGCGCGCCCGACGTCGCGTCGTATCGAGCTTCGCCGCTTCGCTTCACAGGTTTACGAGAGTTTGTATCGCTACACCGGCGAAACTTCAGCAGGAAGCAGCGGTTACTGTGGAATTCGGACATCAGATGTCACTCAGGCGTGGTGGCCGCCCTCGGGGACTTGAGATTTAAAACCACAACAACGAGGGTTGATCAGTGAGCGTTCGATGGATAAAAGCACGGATACCATCCCATCCCCTGTGGCTGCCACGTGTTGCCTTGATTCTTATCCCAAAGATATTTACGTACTATAATCGATGTATTTACACACACACACATATATATATATATATATATATATATATATATATATCTTATATTTTTGTTATTATTTATGCATTTTTTAATATAATTTTACTTATTGTCAAATTTGAAAAAATACGCGATCTAAAATTAATTATTATCTTTTATATTATTTCTTTTTTTATACACGTGGTATGTTCGCACACGATATAAAACATTTTTGATGTCACATACGTGACAAATTATTTTTTGCGAATGCTAAATTATATTGTTAATGAAAAAGGTAATTATTTTCATATTACGTAATAATAGCACATACTTTCATGTTTATTTTAATATTTTTCACAATTATCATATTGTCATTTTAATTATGGAATCGTACATTGCTTGAATTTTACCACCTAGGTTGTAGATACACATCCGTACGTTTTAAATTATCTGCCATTAACTTTACACGACGGGCACGCTAATGTACAATGTGTACTATGCGAGCCTGTATAGTAATAATGGAAAATATGAGAAACAGAGAAACTCTGCCGACGGATAGGAGTATTGTGCGCCCAAATCATATTACACCGCGACTATTTGAATTTATACGAGGCTACGGACCACCCTATAAACTGCCATCGTTTAGTCGGGGTATTTCGAGATTTCGGACGATGACTCTATGTGGCCAGTAAATAAATCTAAATTCACTTTACAATCCGTGTACGCTAGGGACATCGTAAAGCATTCTCCACATGCTTTCTATAATGACATAGCATACGTTTGTAAATCCACTTAACGGTACATTAGCGATTATATGGCTACGTACACGAATTTCGCAAACGTTTCATATTATAGAATGCGGGCAAATCACACAACCGATATATATAATATATATATATATATATATATAATAAACATGGTAAAATATCTGTTTATTTATTGGCGCATGAGTAATAAATATAATTACAAAGGAGCACAATATTATTACTCGATATTATATAAACCACTATCAAAGTACAATATATTTGTTTCTTGAATCATTTAAATAACAATAAAATAAAAAGTCTGTAATTTTATAATCCTCCGCTGCAAAAGCAGACGCGTAAAATGTTGGGAAATTACAAGACGGTGTAATCTTTCATCCAATTATGTAAACTTACTTTCGGAAATAGGTGCGGATTCAATAGAACTGAACAGTAGACAAAGGGTTAAATATAGGATAATTATTTCACCCTCGAAAGCTTGCTTTCCTCCTATGTAAATCACGTAAAACGAGAGAGGATAATGAATTCAATTTCAGGAAATTCGAACGCAAAGTGAAATAAAGCATACAGCTCGGCGCACCACAACTATTCTCTAATACCAAAAACTTTTTCGACGCTGTTCATACAATTCAACCGTGATTTCATTTTATATCAACATTTTTCTAAATATGCAAATCAAAATTGACCGCCGAATTTGTAAGCGCTGTATTTTTGCAACTGACGGAAGCTCAATTATGTACACGTAGGTGACACTTTAATATTGATGATTCTTATTGAATTAATTTTTAGAAATTGGTTTGACAAAGAATTTCTAAGTGCACGTCTCTGCCGAGTATGCAGGAAGAAGAGCAGAACTTCAGTAGTTTACGTCGTAGTCTCTTATACAGGATGCAACTAGTGGTTACGAACAGGAAATACTCGAAATGCATGCACAAGATAGACGCGTACACACAGAATACAAAATTACGAATCTTGTTTCGGTATTTCCGCGTGTGCGCGGAAGTAGCGTTAGATACTAAGCGTCAGGTGCAGCCGGCAGTGACGAGACCGGAGTCGCGGGGAAAGCAAGATAAAGGGAGGACGACAAGGGAGAAAAGGGATAGGGGGGGGGGAGTGACAGAGGAAGAGACATAGAGGGAGAGAGGAAGAACGTGAAGGGTTGCCGGTTGCCAGCAGAGAAAATGCATGCCTAGGGAAG